>NC_071281.1:5454919-5797419 GCF_023375685.1 Ictalurus furcatus
TAGTAGTAGTAGTAGTAGTAGTAGTAATAATAATAATAATAATAATAGTTGTTGTTGTTGAGTCTTATTCATGCAGCTAATTATTTACTTTTTTAATCAGTAATTTAATCAGTATAACTCTGTATATCTGCTGTATGAAATTTTCACCTTAGCTCACCATAGTTCATGACCAGCATGCATGTGACAGCTGAGGAGGTTATTTATATATGGCTTATTATTAACTCTCAATTTTTTATTCTCTACAGAAATGCCACGAGAAGAAACTGGAGGTAAGGGGACCATACACACTGACTGTGTATATACAGTGCCTGCCACTAATATTGGCACCCTTGGTAAATATGAGCAAAGAAGGCTGGGAAAAATTGTCTATTGTTTCACCTTTTGATCTTTTGTTAAAAAAAATCACAAAAAATACTCTGCTCTCATGGATATCAAACAATTGCAAGTAAAACACAGGTTTATTAAAAATATATATACTACATCACTCCTATGAATTCATATGAGAAAAATATATTTGACGTATATTCCCATTGATTTTACAATTTTGTAGTACACCTAGATGACTAGGAGCAGGAAATTGTTCAACCATGACTTTCTGTTTCACAGGGGTAAAAATATGAGGTAAGACACAGGCCAAATTCCCTTAGTCATTCATTCATAACAATGGGTAAGACCAAGGAATATAGCTGTGATGTGCAGCAAAATGGGAAGCAGCTATAAGAAAATAGCACAGACACTAAAAAGGCCTATTAAAGGGCAATAATTAAGAAGTTCCGATCTATTGGAAATGGTATGAATCAACCTGGAATTGGACGTGTGTCTATATTGACCAGGACGTGCAAAATGTGGACTTTGTCATAAAATGCTGCAGTGCTTCCCTCTCATCCACCATTAAGCAAGGGACCATTTTGAGTGCTGTGTCCAGAAACAAAACCCTAGTTGCAGGGGTACTGTGTGCACTAAAAGTGACTAATTCTCACTATTCTTATAAGTCTTACGAAGACACAAGCCAGCTTTTCCAGGCTATGTTCCCCATCAGCAAGATAGCTGCCAGATTTGCATGCGATGAATGTAAGTGCTCATATATGTGTACTTTTGGAATGGCTCGTTATTTTAAGAAACTGACTTTGGCCAGTGTATCGAAGCAAAGAGTCTGTCATGTTATTTGATGAAAGCCTGAATCATTATTTACAGGCTAAACAGTTAGACATGCATGTCAGGCTATGGGACGGGTCTGCGGTGAAAACTAAATACATCGGCTCAGAGTTTATGTGCCGTTCATCAGTTCAAGACATCGCTGAGAAAATGAATAACTTTATTTCTGAGATCAGAATCAAGAATCTTGTCTAAATCTCGACAGACAGGTCAACCGTGAATTGGAAAGTATTTGAAATACTCCAGAAGTAAGTGTAGAATGATGTGGGGAAGTCGCTTATCAACATCGATTCGTGCAGGTTGCACATACTGCACAATGCATTCAGACATGGATGTAAATCCACCGAATGGGAAGTCAAACATGGACGCTCTAGCCTGTATTGGCTGTTCCATGATTGCCCTGCCTGTCACGAAGATTTTGTGACAACAACCGGATGTAACGCGCCCACGCATAAGTTTTGCAAGCATTGGTGGATTGAGAATGTCAGCATGTCAGAAAGAGGACTGCTGCTCTGGCCACATGTCAAAAATACATCGAAATGGTAAAGAGAGGTGAACTACTCAATCCAAAAGTGAAGTCATTTGATGAGGTGTAGATGTGATGTGCTGATCCACTCTTCAGAGTGAAAGTGGGGATATTTAACAGCATTGTGAGAGAAATCAGCCCCCTCCTCACCATGCATCAGTCAGACCAGCCCATTCTGCCTTTCCTCTCTAATGACATATACAAACTGATTCAAGGTAAGCATATGGATTGTGTGATTGCTAATGTTTTATTGTACACACTGCAGTAATTAGAAACGCACGCAAATATATAAAATGGCAATTTTTCACTCGTTTTCCATTTCACAACTTCTTATTTAGAGCAAGATATTGCATAAGTTTAAGTAGGTTAAAAGAAATGCGAGACACAGGACAGTGGAATGAATAAAATGCAAGGTCTAGACACGTGTTGTTTGTTGTTGTTGTTTTTTTAAAAGCTGAACTTCCTTTAACTTGAGTGACACCTATTGATTCACACACAGTGTGTTTTGATTTTTATTGCCGTTTTTCCCTCCTTATAACAGCAGAATCGACTTTAAATACTCTGTTTATGTCTGAAATAAAAGGAAGATTTCTTTTGAAACTGTAATGAGTCTACTTTTATTTGTGCCCACTAAAAATCGAGTGAAAAAATGTAAATGTTAAATATATGATATAAAAGTAAAAGTGAAAGTAATGTGAATGTTTAGACTATTTCATTGGTCTAGTTTTGTTACAGTTAATGTAATGTTCCTTCTTATAGTTTAAAAATGTTTACAAAATAAAATGTCATTTGGAGTGTTTAGCTCAAAAGAAAATTTTGTAAGTTTAATTTGATTGTAAATTTGCAAATTAAGTGATCAAACTGAATAATAAGATCCCTTAACGAATTTTTTATTTTTTTTTGCAGTCCTCATGGGACGATTTCTGAAAGAAAAGAACTTGCAAGAGGCCACATGTACACTAAAGCTCATCCATGTCCTTTCTCAGGACAGCAGTCTGCACAAGGACAGTTCTCAGATTGATAGTGGATTTGCAGCACAAGCCACACTGAACCAACTCAAGTCTTCCAAAAACATTTCATAAAGGCAGAGATTAAGATAGCTGCAAGAAACTCTTGATTACATTCCTTGAGAAGTTGCTGAAAAAGGCTCCAGTGCATCACACATTAGTGAGAAGCAAGCAGTGCCTTGACCTGAGACACATGGCTGAATGTAAGGAACTGTGCTTGAGTCAAATGAGAAGAATGCTGCACATAAGCTAAACATGTAAACAAGGCAATGTGTGATGATATCCTTTGAGAGTTTAGGTCTTGAATATTTACCTCAGAGTCATGGAAAAGTCATGAGAAATTTATTGGTAAAAATGTGTACAAACATTGTACATGAAGGGTAGTATCTGAAAAAGCATAATAGGGGCACTTTAATGATTTGTGGCTGTGCCAGAGGACCTGGACATTTTGGTAGGATACATGGCATCATGGACTCCATCAAATATCAACAGATATTAAATGAAAACCTGACTGCCTCTACCAGAAAGCTTAAAATTGGCTGTGGTTGGATCTTCCAGCAGGACAATGATCCAAAACATATATCAAAATCAACACAAAAAATGGTTTACTGACCACAAAATCAAGGTCCTGCCATGTCCATGCCATGTCCATCCCAGTCCCCTGACTTGAAACCCATAGAAAACCTGTGGAGTGAACTGAAGAGGAGACAAAGACAATCTCTTCAGACAAAGATTTATATATAAAAAAATCTGTGGTGTTTGCAATTGTTTGATATCCATGAGAGCAGAGTATTTTTGTGAATGTTTTTTAACAAAAGATCAAAAGGTTAAACAATAAAGACAATTTTTCACAGCCTTCTTTGCTCACATTTACCAAGGGTGCCAATATTGGTGGAGGGCACGGTATGCATGTAAAATCTGTGTGTATATAATGACAAAATGTACAGCTGTGTATCTAACGTTGCAGTTAAGTTGCTTTAATTGTATTTAATAATTGCGTTGAAAAGTTTAATTGAAAACGTATTAGCTATACATGTTGTTCTATTTTAAGGTCATGAACAGTGGCCAGAAAACAGAGGAGGGATCTTTGCAGCATGTAGTCAATGAGGTGGGTCTCTTTAAAGTCAAAGTGTAAAGGTTTCTGTCTCTGTACCATGGACAGTATATGGTATAGAGACACTTGCTTCTCCCTAGTCAAATAAAAAAAAATTTACCTTTAAGAAAAAGAAGAATTCAGATGTTGCCTTTTGTACAGCATTCTTTTTACCTACATAAGTATTGCTGTCTACAGTATATAAATTCCAGTGACACACATCCTCAATGTTAAATCAATGGCCCTAAAGCCTTCTTTAACCCCCCCCTCCCCCCCACACACACACAAAGTACATGAATTACAGACAGATTACAGATTAGCTCATTATAAACACAGATTAGCTCATTATAAAAAGAAAACATGTTTGTTTTTTCCACAGACAACAAAGGAGATGATCGCACGCTCCTGTGCCACAATTGTCACACATCCATTCCATGGTAATGCTTTTCTATTTTTGTGCTATTAAAAAAAGTACAATTCCAAAATATTTGCTTGTGTCCTGAACATTTATTTGTTCTTCATTACAGTGATCACCCTTAGATGCATGGTCCAGTTTATTGGAAGAGAAACCAAGTATAGGTCAGTATGGGTCCCACCCTCCTCCTCTTCCTTCCATACAGTGTTGTCATTTTGCTAATAATGATGTTCTGTCATTCTTTTTAGTGGTGTCTTTGATTCCATTATCACTGTCTACAGAGAAGAGGGAATCCTTGGGTTTTTTGCGTATGTACTGAAATTCAGTTTGCGTCCCAACATCCTGAAATTTAAACAGTGTTAAGCATGCCATGCTCCTTTACCTCATGTAGTAATGCATCTGTGTGTGTGCGTGTGTCTGTCCATTTCATAGTGGCCTCATCCCACGTCTTCTTGGCGATATCTTCTCTCTGTGGATCTGCAACCTGCTTGCTCACTTTATCAACTCGTATGCAATAGATGACTCAGTAAGTACGAATGCATTCGAATTGTGATCTATAAAGTACATTTAATTTATATAAATTCAGCAAACTCGGGCACTCTGAAAATCTGTAATAAGTAGTGAAAAACTTGGTCTTGTAATGTGATTTTTTTTTATATTTTTTTGGTTGTGTTGTTGTAGATGAGTCGTACGAGTGAAATGAAGAACTGCTCTCAGGCTGCCACTGGGGTGAGTAACATTACAGGAGTTTGGGGTAACAACCTACAGTATTCTGTAATGGCCAAACTAATATCTGTTTATCTATTTTTCATTGTCTGTCGCATTCAGTTTTTTGCCAGTATGCTGACTTACCCTTTTGTCTTGGTCTCCAACCTGATGACAGTCAATAACTGTGGGTAAGTGATTGCCTTGTGATTTTAAAAAGAAGAAAAAAAGAAAAGCCTTTGTCTTTGCATTTTGGGTCAAGTTTGAATCCTAAAATGATGAAAAAAAATAATTTAGGTTAAAAAAAAAGTATGTTAATTGGTACAGGCAGTTTCCCCCCATAATTTAGACTCTAGTGCTTGCAAGGAATCCAGAAAGATTGAACAGCGTTGGTGCACATACTTTCTTTTTAAAAAGCAACTCTAGCAGGGGCATAAACTGTTGTCATTGTGAGCAAACAGTATCTGTGTCACCTTCTGCTGCACACCATGGTGTAATCGCTGGGAAAACTACAGAACACACCATGTTATTTAAATTTTTTTTGCTGATAAAGGCTGTATAGAGGTGCGTATTGAGGAATGAGGGAGTCTCTTACTTCCCAGTGGTTGATCACAGTGGCCCAATGTGTTTTGAAAATGGTGGAAAATCTTTGGATGTTCTGCATTATATGTCTCGTTGTCTTTTTGTTTAATTTTTGCTAAGCATGTGTTTAATTGTGAGGCTTTTACACGCTGCATTAGTATGAAGCAATATATCCAGCTCTAAAATGCTCATTTAAAAAAAAAAGCACCTTCTCACATACTATGCTATTTTCATTGAGCTAATACACTTGTGTTTGTTTGTATACAGTAGACACGCATGTTTATTATAATTTGTGTGATGATTGCTCTTAACTCATAACCATCATTTAAACAGTCAGTGTGAATTGAAAAGCCTAATGTGCATAATAAAGAAAGCTAGTGGCTCAATTGCTGAAAAAGGATTCATTTGTTATTTGGCACTGGACTTTGGTTGATGTAATATCGACTGAAGTAGTTTTACTCCACAGTTAGTGCTGAAGCATATTTTTGTTCTGGTTTTATGCATCATATTCAGGAAAACAAAATAAACCCAACCAAAACTGTGAAAGTGAAATAAATCAGCCTTAAGGAGTTCAGAAACCACAACCACATGACCAGCAGTTTTGCAGAAAGTTATGTAGTAAGACACATTACTTGTGTATTTTTTCACTACTGAAGTAGAAACAAGATTTGAAAATCCCCACTACCTTCTACCACTATTTGGCATCTGCAACTATACATTTATTGGGGCAGATTTTCAGTGACGAGCATGTTTTGTTAGATTGATCGGCACAAACGTGCAGACTTGTCAACCTTTCTACATTCTGCAACTCTATAGAAACTATGCATTTTAACATGGTACACTGCTATGAGTTATCACTCAAAAAAACATAAGAAGAATCTGGAGGAAACCAACACAAACACGGGAGGCACATGCAAAACTCAGCATAAACAGTAAGCAGAGCTCAGGCTCAAACCCAGGAGCTGTGACAAACCTCAGGAAAAATAGATGATGTTTTTGTGGCTGCATTGAAAATTTACTGTTACAGTTCATGAAAACAGACAAAAGAGAAAAATGTAAGAAAGAAAAATGAAATAGGCCTATAATGAAGTAATCTAACCATTTGCAAATATGTTTAATGTTAATGACAATTAAGTGATTAATTGTTTAAATTCCTGCATATACAGTGATTTGTATAAACACCAGGCACTTGGGGAATAAGATGCTGCTTGTCTGTTATAGACAAGTTTACATGCACACTTTCTCACTAATTGCTGTACATTAGAATAAGTAGTCAAGTAAGCCTTTCTACTGTAAACTTTTCTCACTTGTAATTTTTTTTGTCTACAAGCGGGTGGTTACATTGTAACGACAGGGATGCATGCTCTACAGTTTCTATCTTAGACAAGTGATCTGTGGGAGGGAAAACTGGCAGGTCTGAAGATGTATTTTGACAATGTGGGAATGAAATAAGTCCATGCCACTAGTACTTGTCTTAGGCCAGTCCCCCCCCCCTTTTAAATGAGCTTGTAATGGAACATTAATTTTTAATGAAAATTTTGAAAAAAATGATTAATATAAATGTTCTACACAGTTTGATAGATTCTTTATTAAATTATCTAGAGTAGCTTTTTAATGCTTCTGGTGAACTGCTGCTTTTGTAAAGCTAGCTGCTGGTGTTTTATTTATCCATGTTTTCTGTGTACTTTTTCCTAGGTTGGCAGGTGGTTTACCACCTTATGCTGAAACCTATAAAACCTGGCTTGACTGCTGGAGGCACCTGAGCCGAGAGGTCAGTAAACATGCCAGTAGAGTTTACCTTGTACCGAGGATGCCAGTTTGCAACCCCGGTTATTAGTCATTATTAAACAACATGATCACCCTTGGACAGCGTGGTGGTGGGGGGCCTGGACCTGGGGAAGGCTCGAGAGACAGGCGGAATCTTAACTGAGTTCCGGGATCCTGTCTATTCAGTCTGCACTTTTCAGCAAAATTTCAAACAGAAAACAACAAAAACTTGTGTACGTGTCTCGCAAGCTCTGCCAAGCAGTCTGGCATGCTATCTCTCTCGCTAGTGGGTTACAGGAGCCACTGAAAGCACATAAAGACACAAATATGTAGACTACTGGTAATAAGACACAGGTGACAATTATCATGCCTTACATGCCGGTTTGACCTGCCTCCTCTCCATCCACAGCTGACACTTGACCCTGCCACCACAGACTAGATCTGCCTTCATCGATTGAGAGCATGGAGAAAATTTCATAATGTATATTTGGACTGATACAGTTGATTTACATTTCTAGCTCTTGTGAACTGATTCTTTTGATGAATTTCTCTGTAGTCACTAATGTTATCAGATGTTTTTCAGCCCAACTGAGCTGTGAGTTTAAAACCCATTTAAACTGCATGACTTTTTCAATATAAATTATTTAAATTTCTAACCACGTTCTCTCTCCCCCCCCCCCCCCCCAGGGTAATATGAGCAGAGGCAACAGTTTATTCTTCAGGAAGGTGCCGGTGGGAAAGATGTATGCCATTGACCAGAAGCGATTTTTCTGAATAGGACATGCCAACAGAAATATATATGAGAGAGAGAGAGATGGTTTGGGTGGGGAAACTCCTAATCTTTTGTATGCACTTGTTTATCATGATTTTTTTTTTTTTTTTGGATAATCAGTGTCAGCTTCCAGTAATGGTTTTTTTTCCATAAATTTCACCAAAAGTTGCTTTGATTTGGAAAAGTTATTTTAATATTTGTATCAGAAATACCTCTTTTTACTAGAGGTTTAATGTCAGACAGGCCTTAGCTAGGAAATTCTGTAATATTTAAATGAATATATATTATATTACCCTTCATCCCTCCCTCCAAAAAAGGAAAAAAACAACCAGTCCTAATCTCAGGCCATTTGCTTAATGTGTCTCGTAGGAATGTCCTTGCCTCTCAGCACCTATCTACGTTGAGTGAAAGAAGAACTGAAGTTCTTCTGATGCTGAAGGCGTACATGTAGCTATTAAAATAATGAGTTGTGTTAAATGATAGCTCCTGTTGCTGTGTGCTGTGTGTATGTGCACATGCTTGTGTGTCCTCACACAGCCTGTAATGACTTGCCTGGTTCCTCAAACCGGTTCAGGTTTGTATTGTGGAGAGCGAGCATGCCCAGATGCTGAGCTAGATAGAGTGCAAGATAGGGTGCATTCAGCCCACTGGCATGAATCATACCGTGAGGGAGATCCATGTGATCAAGTTCTCTCTCTTCTGCTGTGTTCACAAGTGTTCACATTTGGACTGTATATTTGTATTAACCTTCTGACTGATCCCAATAAATCCAAGTATGCCTTTAATTGGTGTGCTTGGGTGTTTTTCCTTCACCTGAATTTGATTGATTGCTTGTGTGTATATATCCATATGCATAAATACAATCAGACTGTATCATCTGAAAACTAACTTGCAAAAATTCTCTCAAAATTGTGATTGTTGTGCAGGATCATAAAAGTAACTGGGCTAAAGTGTGAGATTTTTTAAATTTAGATATTGTTAACATTACATCATATAAGATGCATACATTACTTTTTCAGATTTAATACAGTCATCCCTTATTTGGTGGCATCCTTAATGAAAATGAGCAATATAAAATAAATAACATAATGAGATTTTTTAGCTTAAACATACTTTTAACTGAAAAAGACTGGTTTTGACAATATTGGCTCTCAATTTGTGTACATTTGAACTATTTGTGTCTTGCATTAAATTTAAATATACAAGATCGGAAAAACAACTCTTATTTCATTTTTTTTTTGTCTGTAGCGGAAGAAATAGGATTTTGCCCGAATTGCAATCTAACCATTATTAAGAATAAATTTACCATACAGTTTGATTATTGCTTTGGATGAGTGAGTAGGACTATATTTATTGTGCCTCCAGCACAAGCTCATTTTTCTGCAACCCTGCTAGTCAAAATAAGAGTCCACCATTGTTAAGCTTCCAGGCTGCCACATCATTTTTTATTTCAAGAAGTGACAACAGAAAATTTTATTAATAATTAAACAATTGTGCTGTGACTTCCAATGTGTGGTCTTGTGTAGGTTAATTATCTATAGGCTAACAAAATGACTGTTCTGGTGGTGCAAGGAACTGCTACATATGTACTTTAAGCAGAATATATATTAGTCTCTTTGGGTTTGAGAAAAATTATCACGTGATATAAAAACTAATCATAAATATACATGTGCAAATAAGTGTCAACAATGCATGGATTTACAGTTAAAGTGGTTATGCAAAAAAACTTGTCAGAATAAAATAGCTGTGTTTGGGGAAATGCTGCGATGCATCAATATAGTTCTGTTCTGGAATAATATTTAACACTCTCAAAAAAAAAAAAACATTTCTTTAAAATCACGTTGTTACAATCATTTAAAAAAATATAAGAATAAATTGCATTAGTTGAATAAAAAGTTTTAAACAATTACTGTAAACTTATTCTATTTAAAATTATTAGTGTGAATTGAAATATATTGGGGCACTTTTTGACTTTCCACATTGTTTAAGCTTTCTTGCAAATTCGTAAAAGGAGATCTCCAGCACATGATGCATTCCTGAAATCTGCAAGATGCTGATCTACATGTGAAGGAAAAAATGTTGGCCTACCATTTCATGCAGACTGAATAAAAGTCATTCTAATGGCATTTGGGCAGCATGTTTTCTTTCATTTATACTTTTTAATAAAGTATTTAGAGGTCCTCAGAATCAATTGAAAACAATGTGAAAATTGCCTAACTGATTAGTATTCACCCCCTCAATGTGAGCTGTCCTTTTGCAGTAGTTACATATTTTAGTTGTCTTGGATGTGTCTCTGTAAGCTTTGTACATTTTGAATTTGCCATTTTCTTACATTCTTCAATGCAAACTTTTTCCAACTCTCCCAAGTTAGAAGAAGAATGTTGGTGGACTGTAATTTTCAGGTCATGCCACAGATTTTTAACTGGAAATCTGTGGTCGGTAAAGTCTGGGCAGTGATTTGGCCAGTCCAAAACCCATAACTTTTTTCCCCCAAAACCTTTCCTTTGTAATTTTGCCCTATGCTTTCATTCATTGTCCTGTTGGAACACACTTTTTGCCCTAAATGCAGATGTCTTGCTGACTGAAACAGGTTCTCCTCAACAATTTGCTTGTATTGGCTCTATATGTTTTGCCTGTGATGGCAACAAGCTTTCCAGTTTCCCCTGCTGAAAGAAACCATGGAGCATGATGCTACCACCACTGTGCTTGATCACAGAAATGGTGTTTCCTGGGTATTGGGCTGTATTTCATCTTCAGCAAAATTGGATTTGCTTTTCAACCATATGGCTCATCAGACCACAATTTTTTTCTTTTAACAAAAGCTCTAAGAGTTTGTATCATGTATTTGTATCATCTTCCTTCTGGCCACTCTGCCATAGAGGCTGCTAGGGATGTCACGATACCAAAAATCTAGTCGTCGGTACCTATACCACCAAAAGTACTCGATACCAAAATACCACGGTGTGGTACAAAAATAAAATAAAATTAAATAGAATTAAAAACTCTCCTGGAGGACCTCGTCCACTGGCAGATACTGGCAAAAAAAGAGAGAGAGAGGGGGATATTTTAGTTATCAAACACTGTCTGAAAATGAGTGGGGGCTACAGTGGAGATGCACTCCTAAACACGCGCGCACACACACACACCCCTTATACTCTGAATGCAAGCATTAGTTTAAATTCACTGATGTGGGGGCAGGCCAAAAAGATTTATTAAAAGCATGAACATTTGAATAATTATTTGTGACATTAGGCTACATTTCGCTGACAGGACACGGGCTGAATGGCGATGCACAGTGGCCCATTAGGAGGTAGTTTATAACATTGCAATGCATTAGTGTCGTTAACAAATAACTGGCTATCGCAAACATTACATGGAGCATTACATTAGCTGGTTTCACAGCCACAATGCCAGCTGCCGCAAACAAACATAATATAGGGTCTGTCTTTCAGGTGCTTCGCAAAATTCCAGATGTTTCCTCGCTTTGTTCGAAATGAACGATAGCATCGTTATTTGCAGTTATTTGCAACCTTGTTACTTTAATTAAAAACGGTACCAATGCTATTGCAGAAAGACAAGTACCGTCAAGTTTTAAGAATTTTGGTACCGACTTGGTACCAAAGTATCAGTTCTCGTGACATCCCTAGAGGCTGCATCTGTGAAGAGTATATTGTTG
Source organism: Ictalurus furcatus (assembly GCF_023375685.1). Taxonomy (NCBI): domain Eukaryota; kingdom Metazoa; phylum Chordata; class Actinopteri; order Siluriformes; family Ictaluridae; genus Ictalurus; species Ictalurus furcatus. The sequence goes on from NC_071281.1 coordinate 5,466,618, forward strand.
AAGTCTATACAGGTTCTCCTATTTCAGCCAGTGAGCTCATTGCTTCACTGTTGTAGCTGGCTTCCTGGACACTTCTCTGATAATTGCCCTTCTTGCTCGAGCACTCTTGGTAGTGTCTGAGTTGGGTACCATATACAGTCTGCTCCATTAGAACAACAAGGTAAATTCTATTGTATTTGCTATTCATTGAAGACATTTGGGTTTAAGATCAAATGATGAATGATATAAAGTTTCCATTGGCTTATCAAGTTTATTTAGTTGAAACATATGTGCACCTGTCGAGTTCATATTATCCTTTTCACAGAATACACATTTATCAAAATTGGGGGATTTCCTCCACAAATAAAGCATGAACACTAGCCATATTGTCCAACATGCAAGTGGTACAGTAAGACAACTGTCTGACATTGCACTTTTTATCTAATTAAACAAAATGATTTGGTAAAAATAAAAACCCTGACAAAAATGATCTTTTACCGTTGTTTTTTTAAACAATGTTACAGAAATAGATTGCTAGTGTATCAGACAGGTTTCCCTGTTTAATTTATTTTTATACATTATTATTAATTAATAATAATAAACCTATATAAGCTCCTGCTAATATTTACCTATGTAGCAGTTACCATGTTTGTTCTTCGTCCCACAGGCACTGTCAGACTTTTTGTTACCCTATAGATAATTAGCATACACAAAACCACACATCAAAAGTTACAGCACAAATATTTATTATTAATTAACTTTTCTCTGGTCACTTCCATAAAAAAAGCACTGGCAGCCCTGTAAGTTTAACAATGGTAGACTGAGAGTGGTTAAAGGTAAAAAATGTAACTAGCTGGGGTGCAAAATATTGGCTTTTGCAGGTTGCCCAATGAGGTGCAATCAACATTTTAGCCCCACCCACTCATCTAAACCAATAATCAAACTGTATGGTAAACCTATTCTGAATAATGAGTAGACAGATTTCGAGCCGAAATCATCTTTCTTCTGCAAAAAAAAAAGTACATTTCTAAATTTCAGTTGTAAGTTTTACATTTTACATTTCTAAATTTCAAGAAGCAAACAGTTAAAATGTACACAGATTATACACAATTCATATTTGGTAAATGCATCCATTGGGGAGAATAACAACACTGAACTGCTACAAGAACACTTATAGAAGAAACATTGGCCACTTCTCCATGCTGAACATGTTAGATTTTATTGATATTCTTAGGTTTGTGCATGTGGACTGCCGTGTTCAATTCAGACCACAGGTTTTCTATAGGGTTCAAAAAAAGAGAAAAAGAGATGGCCATTGCAAGACATTGATTTAGTATCCCAACCATTTCTGTGTTGATTTACATCTACACTCACTGAACACTATACTAGTACTGACTAGGGCCTCGCTTTGTTCTCAAAACAGCTTCAAATCTTCATGGGATGGACTCTACAAGATGTTGGAAACATTCCTTTGAGATTCTGATTCCATGTTGACATGATTGCATCATGTAGTTCCAGCAGATTTTTCAGGTGCACTTTCATGCTGCGAATCTCCCATTCTCATGGTTTCATGAACTCATTATGTTCATGAAATCATTTCAGAGATGGCTTTTGCTTTGTGACATGGTGCTTTATCATGCTGGAAGATGGGTAAATTGTGGTCATGATGGGATGCACCTGGTCAGCAACAATACTCAAATAGGCTGTGGCATTAAAGTAATGGATGATTGGTATAAGAAAACATTCCTCACACCATTACACCACCTCCACCAGCCTGGAATGTTGACACAAGGCAGGCTGGGTCCATGGATTCATGCTGTTGGTGCTAAATTTTGACCCTACCATCTGTGTGCCTCAAGAGAAATCGAGATTCATCAGACCAGATTATGATTTTCCATTCTTGAACTGTTCAGTTTTGGTGAGCCTGTGTCCATCGCAACCTCAGCTTTCTGTCCTTGGCTGACAGAAGTGGTCTTCTGCTGTTGTAGCCCATCCTCCTCAAGGTTTGATATGTTGTGCATTCTGAGATGGTTTCTGCTCACCACATTTGTACAGAGTGGTTATCTGAGTTACTGTGGCCTTCCTGTCAGCTTAAATCAGTCTGGCCATTCTGCGTTGACCTCTCTCATCAACAAGGCTTTTCCATCTGCATAACTTCTGCTCACTGGGTGATTTTTCTCAAGAGACTGTTGTGTGTGAAAGTACCAGGAGATCAGCAGTTATAGAAATACTCAAACCAGCCCTCCTGACACCCTCCGGACCAGGGACCATATTTGTGTGGATTCCAGAGTGAAACTAGGAAATTGTGTGCGCCCAAAAAAAAAACAAAACAAACAAACAAACAAAAAAATATTATAAAACCTCTTGTACACACACCTAAACACTGTTTCCACTTTATAAATCAGAATCTTCTTGAAGATATGCATGGGTGAAAAAGCCTCTTCTATTGCCTGGTTACTGACCACAAATATCCATAAATGGCCAATGCAAATAGTCTCATATATAGTTATATATGGGATGTTCCATTCATTTTTGAATGTGGTAGTGTTGACAATAGCAGAGAGAAAAGCCAAAAAGAGGAATATTGGGAAATGCAAATTTGTAAAGTTCTGTCAAAGATCAAGACAAAACGACACAATTACCACAATTCAAAATTTGATAAAGAAACTAAAATAAATAAAAGGGCTTATATCTGAAATACCAATGACATTTAAAAAACAAAAACAAAAAAAAAAAGCTTGGTAAAAATATACATTTGCACTGGTCTCAACTATTCATAGTTTCCACATGACACCCTCATGCAGTCTTACAGCATGAATTTGGTTATTTGAGTTGTTGATTAGGGGAGATGGGGAGGGGGAACCCATTCTGCTGTGCCATGCTGTGGTTGGTATAGAAGTCTCCCACCTGTCACATCCAGATAACAGCATCACCCTTTAAGCAGGCCAGTAGTGTGATCTGGATGTGCAAGAGAGTGTCTGCCATTGTAGCATCTCACCTCTGCGTCATGTGGGGTTGGGAATAAAAATGACTTGTTTATTTATAGAATTAAATTGCTTTTGAGTGATGTTGGCCTCTTCACTCACCACGTAAGGAACTCTGATATACTGACTTGTCAATTTAATTATGCCAACCAATACGGCTGACATGATGGAGTTTGAGGATGGCTGGAATATCCCTGACCCATCCAAGGGTTGTTAAGACTTGCATGTTGTCAACACATATTGCACGTTGGTCTCTCTAAATCAACTCAGCACAGAGTTCAAAATGAAAGGATCTTGGTAATTTAAATCAGCTCATCAGCCAGTCATTATGGCAAGGAAAGGAAATCTTTGTGGCGTCCGAAACACTTTCTTGCCTCAGTTCAGTTCAGTTCAGTTGGTGTTGTCTCCTAACAATACCAAAAATGTCAAATGTGCCATAGAGATTGCATCATTCTTTAGCCTATTCATTGATCTGTAAATGTCATAAATGACTTCACAGCTGTTCGTAGCCTGTAATTACCCATATTATGTACATTCCAGACCCATTTTTGTGCACGCACAATTTTTTTAAATAAATGAGTCCCCAGGACTCCAGACTCAAGGGGGAAATCCCATGTTAGGCTCTTGCAGGAACATGCCACCAGAAGGTGCCTTGCTCCCTTCAGAAATGTTGTGATCATTTATGAGTCCCTGGTGAAATGCCATCCATGTTATTTTGACATGGTGCAATGACTGCTACATAAACCTTTAGCACAGATGGGGTCTTTCCATTTCCTAGTATTCCTTGCAAGAGTTTAGTACTCCATGACCTTGGGCTATTCAGGATTGATTCTAAATTCTGTCCACTTGTGGTTGGATCTTGCTATTGCCCAGCTGGTAGCCAAGGTACTTTGTTTCCTGTCTGGCCCACACAAACACTGTCATTCACTGTCAACCCTCCCAGATTGATTTTGCATAGTACATTCTGGAGGTGCTGCAGGTAGTCATCCCAGGTCTTGCTATAAATGACCACATCATCCAAATATGTGTACTGCTCTGTATCTTTGAGCACATGGACCATTTAAATGTTGAAAAGTTTCAAGGGTTCCATGTAGACCAAGGGCATGATAGTGAACTGATATAGGCCCTGTGGTTACCTGAAGCTGTGTACTCCCTTGACACTTGCTCCAGTGGCACTATTCAATATCCTTTACAGTGGTCATTGAACTGCTAGCATACTCTCAGGCACATGGTAAGGATGCGAGATGTGAAGATGGTGTGCTGCTCCAGATACTGTGCTGTCAGATGGCTTATCTCTCCTCCTGAAGGCTCCTTCCAGGCCTGGAGATCACTCTCAAGGTCCTTGTCATGCTCCTGTTCCACTCTACACACCAGCATTGATACTGTAGAGGTGGGCTCCCTCTCCCTCCATTTTTTGAGCCGATACTCATGGTAGACCTGACAGTTCTTCACGTTGTCTGAATATAGAACTTTGTAGGTGACTGGACCCATCTCTCGGATCACAGAATAAGGGCTTTGCCACTGCGCAAGGAGTTACTGCTTGAGGTTAGCAGGAGCAAGAGGACCTTCTGGCTAGGTTTGAATGCCTACATCCTGGCATTCTGGCCAGAGCTTTTGCTTCTCCTGGTTCTCCTGGGCTCTCTGCAGATTCTCCAGGGCTTTACTGTGATATTTCTGTATCTGGTCCCTCTTCTGCAACACATAACCCACCACTCCTTCAGCTGTTGGAGATTACTTTTCTCCCCTCCCAGTTTGCATGCAGCAGCTCCAATAGGCCTTGAAATGTTTGCCCATTTAAAAGGTGAAAAGCCTGTGGATGCCTGGGGCACCTCCTGGTAGGCAAAAAAGCAGAAAAGGGAACCATTTGTTCCAATCCTTTCCAGTGTCAGGAACAAACTTGCGGAACATGGTCTTAAAGGACTTATTAAAATATTCCACCAGTCCCTCTGTTTGAGGGTGTTGTTCTAATCCCTGTAATCTCCATCAGCCAATAAAACTGCTTCATGAGTTAAAGTTAGTTCCCTGGTCTGTGATGATCTCATCAGGGATCCCCACCCTTCAGGAAAACTGAATCAGGGCAGCGATAACTTTGGTACCCGCTGGTGGGAAATACTTCATGAAATCTGGTAATCGCAGATCAAGAGGATATACTGGTATCCATAGCTGCTGTTTTCTAATGGACCCACTATGTCCATAACAATCCTCTTGAATGGGATGGTAACTACTGGCCGAGGAATTAGAGGGACTCGGCCAGCCATCTCTACACTATAACTGTTTTCTGACATTCAGAGCAGGTTTGACAATAAGTAATAACAAAAGAAACAAGAACTAATGCAATGGCATGTACTACATTGACCTAAAAGACCTGCCTATGGGATTGTGTGTTCTAGATGTAAGACTAAAGGGTGACATAGGCTAGAAACATTTACCCTCAACTTTACCCCCACTATGTATATCTGACTGGCTCTCTGATTTAGCCCTCTTGAACAGTGGTGCTAATGAAGAATCAGCCCAATGTATCTCCCTTATGTCATCAGGTACCGCCCATGGAATGGGTGGCAACTGTGACCCATCAAGAGCAGAAGGTGGTGCTCTGCATATATATATATATATATATATATATATACTACAATTATCCATAGAGTAGGGGCCTATATAGCATGACTACTGGATTTAGAGGAGGCCCCTATAATTGTCACCACCTTTCACCCTACTAGCGATGGCCCTGGCTCCTCCCTATTCCATTTAATCACATATTATGTAGACAGTTAAAAAAACGCAAAAGGCACAAATGCATTTAATGATACAATTGCCTTAACCACTCATGTTCAATATTGCACTGTCTTTTCCAAATATATGTATAAACCAGAAAAAAATTAAAGGATGCACCTGACCATGGAGCGAATGTGCATGCACTCTATTATAGGCTGCAGGTATTGTAAAAGACAGCCTAATGTTGCCTCTTTAGCTTGGACCCCAAAACAAAAACACAGACGTTACAGATAACACTGAAGATGCAGAGAACAAACACAAGACTAAAAAACCCCTTCTAAACATAAGTAAAATAAATAATGAATTCTACAGGCTTAAACAGTGCTGCTTATTTACAGTATGCTATCCATGAGTTACAGAAAATTAAATGTAACTGCAAAATGAATTAACCAGGTATGTGTATTTGTAATAGCTAAAGTGTTGAACCAGTAATTAGCATAAACAGAGCACTGACTGAGTGTTAGATGAATGGAATATATGCCAAACTTAGAGGCAGAATTGTGCACACTTATGCACCAATGCCAAGATGCAGATATTTCACATACTCAAGGATTTTGCCGTGATGGCTAACGTATGCATGTGTGTTGCAAATGGCTTGTGTGTGAGTGAATATGCATAAAATAATCGAATGACTGATTCTGCAGTGACATCGCCTTATTGTCCTAATTACTGCTTTCTGTGCAACATGTAAGAGTTGGAAGTAGAGGTGGAAATGTGTACAGTAGACAGTGAAGCCAGTTGTGCAGTTCACAGAGAACCGCAATTGACAATGAGCCAAATTAGCATCAGTGGTCCACCAAGGTCCACATGTATCCTTCCAAACTTTTTCCATAGACTCCATTCTTCTGTCTGTATGTGTTGTCTTGACAGTGCTGTCCTAGTAGGTAAGTTTCTCTTGGTGAGGTTAACTGTGGGTAGGCATATGTGAGGTACTTTCCTCACTCTCATGATGTCTAAACAGAACAACATGTGGCGGTGTCCCAGAACCAATAAGACAAATTTGAGAGCCAGAAAGACTTCCCTCAGTTCCAGCTGGCTGATGTGTTCTGATCTCATATTTCGGCTGTGACCACACACACCCTATGCCTCTGTGGCACCAAACTGCCCCCAGCCAATAAAGGAGGTGTCCATGGTGACTTAAAGAGTTAGTGCTCCTCTTGCTAAGATGAAGACATATCCATGTCTGTGGTATTTGGGGTCTAGCCATAGGCTGATAAATCTAATAATCTGAAAGGAGGTTCATGGACAGTAGCTGCTGCAGCTTCAGTCTGTGATCCTAGCATCTTCAACAAGATCCTGTTCTGCATGACTTTGATTGTGAAGCAAAGTTATATCTGCTTATGATGTTCTGTTTACACATGAACTGTAAATATCCAGGTTTTAATGCAAACTAATGTTAATCTAATGAGAATTAAAATAAAACACATAAAAGGCCACCTTCATTCATTAATTTATCCATCCTCAATAAGCACTGTATCTTGGTCAGGGTCATACCCTCAATCTAATTGCAAAATAAAGTTTAAATAATGTTTTAGAAATTATATATTGGAACAGATTTTATATCTATTTCTTTTAATCTCAGCAATTTTTATCAACATTCCATGAACATATAAGGAAATATTACTTCCTGATGCAGTCATTTGCTTGGTATTAATATGTTGATCTGATCATTTTAAAGTAAAATTCATCATGCCAGGTCAGGACATGGCATGGGATGGCGTAGTGGTGCATTGCCAACTCAGAGCTCCCGGGTCAACAGTTTGCTCTTGAGCTCAGTTTGTGAGTTATTTCTGCATGTTCTCTCTATGTCCATGCGGGTTTTCTCCAGGTTCTACAGTTTCTTCCCAGTCAGTGGATGAATTGGCTATGCAATATTGCCCTTATGTGAATGTGTGTGAACGAGGTGTGTTACCGCCTAACACCCAGTGTTTCCAGGATAGGCACCAGATCCACCATAATAAAAAACTAAAGTGGTTAATGAAGATGAATGAGTTCAGGACACTCACCATTCTCCCAAAAAAAGTCCAATGACCAAAAGTATTCTTGTAACAAAAGAGAAATTAGTTATGAAAACAAACGTAAAAGAGTTAAATTCATCTAACTTCACATTAGATTATAATGTACCTGACGAGCCATAATACAATAGTCAATAATATTCTAATAGTAATAGTCACTAGGTATTTTTGCCTTGTAGTTAGTCCACCGAGTCGAAAGGCGGCGGCTGCGCTTCCCGGCGGTGTTTGGTGATATACAGAAATGAGCAAAGAAGAAAAGTCAAGCGCTGCAAGATGGCGTCTTTGAATGACAGATCAGTTTGGGATGAAGTGGAGGTTTGTTATTTTTATTTTCTTTAATACCTTGTGTTCTCTCTCTCCTTTTATTACACTTCCAGTTCCGAACCATGGGTAAAGTATGGAGCCGTGGTTTCTGATGGTTAATTGCAATAAACTGATATTTATTTGGCTGGCTAATTCCTCCCGGGTGCCGCTGTCTGGAGTGCTGCAGCATGACACAGTGAATTTTCAGTGTCGGTTCATTATTTGGCACGTTTGGAGCACTAACTTATACTCCTCCACAAACTATAAGTTACAAATATATTGTTTGTTTTCATGTTAGGCGAACACTTTGGTAAATAATGATTCCAGCCGACCGCTTGTTGAGCAGGCTTTATGGTGGTTAGCATAATAACAGCTAGCTAGCACTTTTTGTTAGCAAGCTAAGGTAGCTAGCTGCCTAATACTCAAGTAGTCATATGTTAGTTAATATATTAGGGACTCGGGTATTTGTTGGAATTAAGCATACAATTAAAGTTGTCGTTCAGACGCTAACCATAAACTGTGAGATAAGTTTGGAAATTTATCCAACCTTTATAGATCACATCCTGAGGAACAGTCAACTATTTCCTCCATTGTGAAGCATATAGCTGTAGACCTGTCAGTTATAAACCTGGGGTTGGTTTGAGACCTCTGTGGTACAAGGTTTTGTTGTTATTTTGAAACTACAAAGCTGTTTTGGATTTCACAGGATGGGATTGGTGAGGAGGTTTTAAAGATGTCTACTGAGGAAATAGTTCAGCGAACCAGATTGCTGGACAGTGAAATAAAAGTAAGTGATTGTAATGCTGAGTTGTGATTCTGACTTTTCTGGTCAAAATAAGTTGTCACTTTGCTGACCTTTAACCTGCATGCTGTGTTGGTTACAGATAATGAAGAGTGAGGTGCTACGAGTCACTCATGAGCTACAGGCCATGAAAGACAAAATCAAAGAGAACACAGAGAAGATTAAAGTGAACAAAACTCTGCCGTATCTCGTCTCTAATGTCATAGAGGTAAGTAAAATTGTTCTGTATTAGGAGTGTTGTGATTGAAAGTTTTCACGGTGTAATATACCTAGGCTAAAATATTATGATATTTGGCCATTTAAAAACAAACTGGTGGTGGAAATTAAAGGGAAAATGTATCATGAAATTTTTGAAGAAAAATGCCTTTGTGCATCTTTCAGTCCGTCAAGGATTTCGTGATTTTGAAATCAAGGAAATTAACACAAACTCTGCAGTATTTGGTGGAGCTTGCAATTTGTGAAAATTGCTGCAGATTTGGGGCCAAGACGCATCATGTGACATCATCACAACGCGCATTCAGTCAAAGCACAGTTGTGCGTCGAACATGTGTACTGCTAAAAGCATTCCTGCAAACTAGTCGCTTTTTGGCGAAATTCGACGTTTTTAATCAAAATATGTAATTTACGTGAATCGTATATATCCAAAGAGGTTTTTTTTGGGGGGGGGGGGGTTTGGGGTGACACTGGACGTGCAATAAGGGCCCGTTCTTTTATTCGTTATATTAAATGTAGACGCGCTCGTGCTGTGTGACGCGCTCGTTTTTCGAGATGGAAAATCCCAACTTTTCAGAGTTCCGCTAGTGCACCGCAGGTTATGTGACAAGAACCAACCAATCAGCTTCACCCTTTCTCTTTGTCCACTTTGAAATAGGCTTTGAATCTCACGGAGCGGTTGGATTAGTTGGTGAAATTCTCCATGTTTTCTACGTGATTGAAGGGTGGAGTGCACCCAAGCACAATGTTTTTTGTCTCTCTTCTCCATAAATAAACCTAGTAGCAGAGCTTCTGCAGGGATTTGCGATGCTGTAAATCCATCCTGTGCTAAAACTTCCTCGTCACTTAGCAACGGCAGACACCACGGGAGCGTTTTCTACGTGTTTTTAGGCGCTAAATGTGAATGGCCTCTAAACCTCACAAGAATTGGAAATCCACTAATTTCCCATACACTGGAGTGAGACCACAGACGTCTCTCGAGCTGTTGCGACCTTTTTCCCAATACGACATCTTTGGTGCGGCGCCTCATGATACGTTTTTTTCCCTAACGTTACCCCATCAAATTTTTCCCACTCTGTTAGTACGCTTGTTAGCATGTAAGCTAACGTCAGTCAGTTCAGAATGAATCGGAAAACTTTTGCTGAGTTTAAGACTCCCACTGCATCCGTATTTCTGTCTGATTTTAACGTCTGTCGTTATCGAAAGTTACTAGGGGAATAAAAACAAACACGCAATGAAGACCCACTGTGTTTTAATGAGTGATTGTGTTGACCATGGTTACGTGTTAAAATAAACGGCACACTTATATAGCGCTTTTATCCAAAGCACTTTACACTGTGTCTCATTCACACACACACTCGCACACCAGTGGTAGCAGAGCTGCCATGCAAGGTGCTAACTTGCCATCGGGAGCAACTTGAGATTCATTGTCTTGCCCAAGGACGCTTCGGCATGTGGAGTCATGTGGGCCGGGAATCGAACCTCCAACCCTACGATTAGTGGACAACCCGCTCCACCACCTGAACCACAACCGCCCCAACAGCCGCCGTGTTAATTCAATTCAATTCAATTTTATTTGTATAGCGCTTTTTACAATAGACATCGTCTCAAAGCAGCTTTACAGAAATATCAACACGGTATACAGATATTAAAGGTGCGAATTTATCCCAACTGAGCAAGCCACTGAGTGGCGACGGTGGCAAGGAAAAACTCCCTAAGATGTTTTAAGAGGAATAAACCTTGAGAGGAACCAGACTCAGAAGGGAACCCATCCTCATCTGGGTAACAACAGATAATGTGAAAAAGTTCATTATTGACTTATATGAATTCTGTATGGCCATAGAAGCAGCCGTAGTCCCAGCAGTCTGGAATTGGAGTAGATTAGAACACCATCCAGAGGCAGGACATCCGAAATGGATGATCAGTGTTTGCTAATGTATTCAGTTTAGAGATGTAAAATTTATGAAACCTTTTTTTCTTCAGTTTTATGCCTCAAAGTTGTGAAACAGTTGAGTTTTTAATATTTGTGTACGAGCTTCACCTTGGTCATATACACTGATATCTCTCTCTCTCTCTCTCTCTATATATATATATATATATATATATATATATATAATCTCTCTCCATCCATCCATCTTCTATACCGCTTATCCTTCAGGGTCACGGGGAAGCTGAAGCCTATCCCGGGAGTATCGGGCACAAGGCGTGGTACACCCTGTATGGAGTCCATCGCAGGGCATATGCCAATCCATCGCAGGGCACACTCGTGTGCGCGCGCGCACACACACACACATTCACACACCCATTTATACACTATGGACACTTTGGACAAGCCACTCAGCCTACCATGCATGTCCTTGGACTTGGGGAGGAAACCGTAGTACCCGGTGGAAATCCCCACAGCACGGGAAGAATATGCGTGCATATATATATATATATATATATATGTCACCTTTTTCACCTCTTCTGAGTTTGCAGGTCTGTAAAAGGTCACATTTACCAACAACCCTCACTGTGAAATTGCAGTTTCTGTGCAATTGCAGTTTCTCCAGTTCAATTCTCCAGTAATTCTCTGCAAAAAAGCACAAAAACCTCAGTCGCATCACAAATTTTTGAAAAAAGCCACAGCAAAATCAAGCTTTTTTGGCGGCAATGATCAAAAAATATATATATATAAAAAAAGGGGGGGACAAATCACGTGTTTGTTTTAAACCCTCACACGTGCAAGGAAAAATCTCTATGCTCTTTGTCAGCAGTGGGCATTCCCAACTGGCTTGACTGTAGCCTCAAATATCATTGGCTAACACATTTTTCCAGAAATCAGTTCTGAGTGGCTGCCTGCCACTGTGGCGAACAGTGGACTGTATCAGCTCACTGTATCAGCTCACAGCAGACACATTCTGTGCAGTAATTAGCGAATGTTTTGTAGAGAAAGGAATACAGGTTGCACCACAGCAATTATTTGCACTCGCACAAATGCTCCCTAATATGTTTTAAGGTCGCACAGTTTAAAATTCGGGAGCATATGCGACCAAAATGGTCACAATTTCGAGCCTTGCCCTAATTTTTTTTTTTTTTGTAGTAAAATACAACTTCAAATTTTGAAAATTAATATTCAGGTTATTATATTCCAGGATATCAGATTTGTTAGCGCATGGTGTGCAGTTAGTTTTGAACGTAATTTTGTTAGCATGTGTCCATTCCAGCCATCAGTCTATGAACAAAATAAATAGCTTTCTATAGAAATCACATTAACTCAGTGTACACATTTAGGATCATGCAGGTACATCATCTTTTGCAGCCATTCACATGGGCATTAAGTGTGAGTTTTACTGCAAGCCAGTGGTAAATACGCAGCAGTTCATTTTAAGAAAGTGGCCGGTTTTGTGGTCTTCGCTGTAGTTTCTGCTCCACGTCTTGCATGATGCAAATTGATATGTTTCGGTTTGATGTCTGTGTCGTTTTCAGCTGCTGGATGTGGACCCCAACGATCAGGAGGAGGATGGTGCCAACATTGATTTGGACTCGCAGAGAAAGGGGAAGTGTGCAGTCATCAAAACATCCACACGACAGGTAGATCTGACATGTTATTTAATTTTTCATGTATTTTTGCTCATATAACTAGCCCTTTTACCAGAATAACACTGTGAATAGGGATGTCACAAGAACCGATACTTCGGTAGCAAGTCGGTACCAACATTCTTAAAAGGTGACGGTACTTGTTTTTCTGTGGTATCGTAGGTACTGTAAAGACGGTACCGAGGTTGCCATTCTTCTGGAACTGAAGTGGGCAGCAAATATGCGCAAGTGTTTTAGTCGGTCCACAAGTGATGAAGCATAAGAAGAACGCCTACAAGCACACGGGGAAACACTAAAGAAGATTAGCTTAGCTTAACAAGTTTAGCTCCACCCCGACTCGTTGAGAGGAAAGTAAGCATCGGTTGCCGGTGTGCAACCGATGCTGCTATTCATTTCAAACAAAGTGAGGAAACACCTGGAATTTGGCGAAGCACCTGAAAGATGGTCCTATATTATGTTTGTTTGAGGCAGTGGCCATGAAACCAGATAACCTTATGCGCCATGTAATGTTTGCGATAGCCTGTTATTTGTTAACCATGCTAACGCATTGCAATGTTATAAACTATCTCCTAATGGGCCACCATGCATCGCCATTCAGCCCGTGTCCTATCAGCTAAATGTAGTCTAATGTCACATTCAGAGTATGAGGTGTGTGTGTGTGCGCGCGTTTAGGAGTGCACCTTAGCACTTATTAGTCATTGTCAGACAGTTTTTGATAACTAAAATATCTCCCCCTCTCTCTCTCTTTTTGCCAGTATCAGCCAGAGGAGGATGTCCTCTAGGAGTTTTTTTTTTTTTTTTTTTTTTTTTATAAATAAAATTAAAATTATTTTTTTTAAATACACCGTGGTATCGACTTTGGTATCGAGTATCATGTACTTTTGGTGGTATTTGTACCGACTTCTAGAATTTTGGTCTCGTGACATCCCTAACTGTGAATGTGCTTTTTTTTTTTTTTTTTTTTTTTTTTTTTTTTTTTTTTTTTTTTTTTTTTTTGGATTTTTTTACTGTTTGGATGTGTTGTAATGTTTTTTGTAATGTCTGCAGACATATTTCCTGCCTGTAATTGGCTTGGTTGATGCTGAGAAACTGAAACCTGGGGATCTTGTGGTATGTAAACATTTTTATTACTTAATTTCATGATGCATTTTCTTGTTGTTGTTAAAGAAAGATGGAGATTTTGCTTTCCCTATGAACACACCCGTTTGTCTGTCTGTGTGTGTTCAGGGTGTTAATAAGGACTCATATCTGATTCTGGAGACTCTGCCCACTGAGTATGACTCCAGAGTGAAGGCCATGGAGGTGGATGAGAGGCCCACTGAGCAGTACAGTGACATTGGAGGCCTTGACAAGCAGATCCAAGAGGTACCGGAGTTCACGCGTTAATCACTGTCTGTCACGAAATATTGCATATATTGATTTCAGTCCAGTCCTGTTTTTGTCACCGAGATCTAATCTTTATAATGTTCTGTGTGTGTTTTCCTATTCAGTTGGTGGAAGCGATCGTCTTACCCATGAACCATAAGGAAAAGTTTGAGAATTTGGGTATCCAGCCACCAAAAGGTGTTCTGATGTATGGACCACCAGGAACTGGCAAAACCCTTCTGGCCAGAGCTTGTGCTGCGCAAACCAAAGTAAGTAATCTAAAATGAAAGAAAAACTAGTGATTCTGATTATTTGTTGGTGACAGCCTAAGTTTATTTTTTGACTAAAACTACATTTCACACAGTGAAATTTCAGTTCTTTTATTTATATCTGCAAAAGGTCAGAAATTAAGCTCTTTGGTCCATAGATCTTCAGATAGTGATGTGTAATGATCAACAGCTACAAAAACATACAGTATATTGTGTATAGGGCTGGGTATTGTGACCAGTTTGGTGATTCGATTCTAATTCATATGGATTCAATATCGATTAGTTATCAACATTTCATTTCAAATGTTAGTTTTGCAGACATGGAATCCATGTTTTAATATAAATGCTGGTAACCGAAACCCTCCTTCTTAGCTATATTACTGAAATACACATTTACATTAACAATAGGGCCCCGCACAGTTATGTTTAGTTACTTTTTACTTTGAGTAACAAACATTGTAACAAGAACTCATAAGTGTGCATACAGTGTACACAACGTAAGCACAAACTGTACCTCATCTTTACCGTCACTGCCTTTGAACATGAAATACTTCCACACATCAGACTTTAATTTCGCCGGTGCTGGCTTCAATTGGCTACCGTGACCTTCTGCCATGATCCTCTGTCTATTTGGGGTTTTTATTTTTTATTATTTATTTATTTATTTATTTATTTTTTAGAGTAAAGTAGAGCAACTCGAAAGATGGTGACATCTTCAGGACGAGAGGCGAAGTACAGATAATATTCACGTCCTCTCAAGTAAAGTGCACACACATTAAGAATCGTTCTGGGGCGTTTTGTTAAATGGAAGATCGATTAAAATCTGAGAATCTATGTTTTTTTTACCCAGCCCTAATTGTGTATAGTTATAGAGTATTAAGCACATGCATAGCCTGGATTAACATTTGACCTTTATTACAGTTTTATAAGGAATGAAAAGCCAGCTCAGTTGACAAACTTTAAAAATTCATCTCATTGTGCCTTCTTTACTTTTCTCTTCCGTGTTTGCTGTATCTGTCAGGCGACATTCCTAAAGCTAGCAGGCCCTCAGTTGGTGCAGATGTTTATAGGAGACGGGGCGAAGCTGGTACGTGATGCATTTGCTCTGGCTAAAGAAAAAGCCCCTTCAATCATCTTCATCGATGAGCTGGACGCCATCGGAACCAAGCGCTTTGACAGTGAGAAGGCTGGAGACAGGGAGGTGCAGAGGACCATGTTGGAGCTGCTAAACCAACTTGATGGTTTTCAGCCTAACATGCAAGTCAAGGTACAAACCGAGCTCGTTAAAAACTATAGATGAATGTGTGTTTGTTCTAAAGGACGTTCCCTCATGGGGCAGTGGTGGCTTGGCGGTTAAGGCTCTGGGTTATTGATCGGAAGGTCGGGGGTTCAAGCTCCAGCACTGCCAAGCTGCCACTGTCTGGCCCTTGAGCAAGGCCTCTAACCCTCTCTGTTCCAGGGGTGCTGTATCATGGCTGACCCTGCGCTCTGACCCCAACTTCCTAACATGCTGGGGTATTTCACAAAGACCATCATTATCATGCCGTTCTTGTAACACATCTTTGCTGTTTATCACCAAGAGACAGAAAAGAGAAAAGTGCATGCTATCATGTTAAACTGTAGCTGCCTTGATCCATCAACAAATCATAATCAACTCTGATCAATATTAAAGGAAATGTGTTAGTATATTTTCTCTAATACTTGACTGGTTGCTAATGTTATGCTGTTACAGTTAAGACATCAGTGACATAGTAAGATTAGATTCATCCATGCATGTACCAATACAGCGCTGAATGTAAACTTTAAATGGATCCTAAAATGACACTTTAAGGATGTTATTTAATTTTTTTTAAATCTCATTTTATTTAAACATTACTTGCATTTCCATCTAGGCTCCATTAGATGCAAATAAACAATTTACATCATACAATATTTTCTGTGAAAATTTGAATTGTGATGCATCCTTTGTTGCAGGTGATTGCTGCTACTAACAGAGTGGACATTCTGGACCCTGCGCTGCTGCGCTCAGGCCGACTGGACCGTAAGATTGAGTTTCCCATGCCTAATGAAGAGGCTCGTGCTCGTATAATGCAGATCCACTCGCGCAAGATGAACGTCAGGTACCTTTTTCCTCTGTGGCTTATTCACTCTGAGTAATGCCCTGGGACCATGTTTATATCCTGATAATAAGAGTTTAGATAGTTTCTTTCAGCCTTAAAAAAATCCTAGATGATGATTTATGTGCAGAGTAACTTGGTACATATGAATCCAAATTTTATTATGGACTATTGCAGTACCAACAGTTGGACAGTGATATTTTACACGGAAGAATGACTGTGTTATAAGTTTGGGTAGTTTTTTTTTTTTTTTTTTGGTGTTTTTGTCAGTTAACAAATGTGGAATGTTTTATATTGTCATACAGTAAGTATAGTATATACTTGTATACAATGTATAGTATTGTGCAAAAAGTTTAGGCACATGCAAAGAAATGCTGTAGAGCAAAGATGCCTTCAAAATAATGAAATGAAATGTTTGTACATAAAAAAAAAAAAAAATACCGTAAAGAGCAGTAAACATTAGTAAATTTAATCAAAGTCAGTATTTGGTGTGACAAAATGGTAGTCTCCGGTACGATGTGTGCAGTTTTATAAAGAAATGAGCTGTAAGTGTTATTGAGCATCTTGCACAAACAGACACGGTTCTTCTGGAGAATTTGACTTTCACACTTGCTTCTTATTTTTGCAGCAAAACTCAGCAGCCTTGATTGTGTTTTTTGTCTGGAAAGTGTCTTACATAATATGCTGCTTTATTTACTGACATACAAACATTTTTTTGTAACATTTAATTTTGGGCTAGAAAACTAATGTTTGGGAATCTAAAATGTTTTTTGTACTGACTCGATAATGTAGACATCAAATAAAAATCTATAACAAAGTTTGTTTAAAAAAAAAAACACGGTGCCTAAAACTTTTGTTATGCACTATATGGGATGCAGATGTTTTCTGTAAATTATAATTATAATGCAGCATTTTTTAATTGGTCACTCCTTGCGCAATATAAAGAACTTTTTTTTTCCATCTACTTGGGCCATTTCTCAATCATCTTTAAATGGTTCTTTCTCACACAGTGAGTTGCTGTATCTTGACAGCATGCATGATTAACATGAGCAGCATTCTCCACAGAGATCTCCCTTTTTTCACTGTGTCTTTTCTCACTCTCTCTCTCTGTTCAGTCCTGATGTGAACTATGAGGAGTTGGCTCGCTGCACTGATGACTTTAATGGTGCTCAGTGTAAAGCTGTCTGTGTGGAGGCAGTGAGTACTTTTTAATTTTTTTTCTTATTTAAAAAAAAAATGTTTCCAGTTAAGGCCTCGTCTTAGTCAGATGTTGACCATTATTGTGTAAGGTGGTAATACTGGCATCATTGTGACTCACTCACAGGCTGGAAATGGCCTGATAAATTTTCTAATCTGGCCCACCAAATGAATTTCTTCAGGACCAAAGAGTAGAAATATTTTCTTGAATTTTCTTGAAAGGGAGGGATTTTATTTCTTAACACTTAAGTTTATAAATTGCCAACTGTCATAGTGGTCATTTTGAATGTTTGGTTTGGCATACTTATTTATACAGTAACACAGTGCACTACTTAGCAATTCTGTCATAGCTTATAGGTAGAGCACATAAGTAGCCAATAGCAGGTTTTTTGGGATTTGGCCTGTTTGTTAGCAAGGCAAAAAATGTTCATACTAGAATAAATATTTCTCTATTGATTCGTCTAAATGTATCGCTCCTCATCACAAAAGCCAACATCTTTATTGCAGGCCTCTTTTTTTCTTTTTCTTTTTTTTTCGTCCATATGATGCAGCTGTATTTTGTGTAACACGTAACATGTATTAAATCCTGCATAAGATTTCTCTATAGTTACTCCCAACTCCGTGAATGTATTTCAGCGAGAGTATGTTGTAATTCTGGTAAATTCAAACACGTTTTATGTTTGAATCCCTGATATTGGCCTTATGTCTGTGTAGGACAATGACATATTGTCTGTTACATTTTGTATCTCTTAATATTTCATATTAAGACTTTTTTTTTTTAATGTGTGTGCTGTGTTTTTAGGGCATGATCGCTCTGCGCCGTGGGGCCACTGAGCTGAACCATGAAGATTACATGGAGGGTATTCTGGAGGTGCAAGCCAAGAAAAAGGCCAACCTGCAGTACTATGCTTAGGCCTGGGAACTGACTCGTGTGTGAAAGCATGTGTGAAATAGTGTGTGAGTGTCCGAGGCAGTTGAGTTTCAAGGTAAAGCATGGATTAAGCAGTGTGAAATGAAAACCGATCAGCTCAGTTCATCTTGAACTCCTCTGACTATTACAGGCCCTGTATGGAGCATTTTCCAGTCTACTGTTCTATTTGTCAATATCCATTTAAAAAAAACAAAACTAATAAACTTTTTTTTCATTAATGTATTTTATGATTATCTTGTGTACATTTGGTATTCTAACCTTTTGAGCATATTATACAGTGTGAACATACCTATTTTGGTATGTTTCAGCATTACATTAATGTAATTATTTTCTTTATCAATTTGCAAGCACTACTATGATGAGGAAGCATAAACAGTTATAATACAGAGGGATGTTATAATTCAGAGGGATTCATGCATGAGATCTAAGGTATTGTCACTAAACCTCCAAGACAGGACTGTATTAAGGCCTGTATGTGGGAAAACATAATAAAAACATAACTGCATTGAAGGTCCTGAAGATGGCAGTGGATTCCTCTCAGTTGAAGATTTTAAGGTCATAAGAGATGAGATTCTATGGTGTGATGAAATCAAGGTTAAACTTGTTCAAGTGTGATCAGCACCAAAGATTTGAGAGGTCCAGCCAGAGCATAGACTTTAATATGTTAATATATTTTTCTTTATTTTTTTAATGAATTTTTTTTCATTATGGTGTATTTTTATCCCTCTGCCACTAGGTGGGTTTTCGGGTTGTCCATGCATCTGTCCTTGCATCTGTCAGCGATTCTCAAGAACTTGAGCATGATATCTCAAGAACAAGTGGTTGAATGTTTGTAGGATTTATAGAGAATTATCCTTGTAACCAGCAAATTAACGGATTAGATTATTAATCGAAACAGATTCAAGGTCAAATGTTAAACTGAAATAGTTTTCCTTCCTGTTTGTCATACAAAGATGTTACATGTTTGATTCAGGAACCGTTTTCTGGCTGTCTATACTTTTTGCCAACAGTCTGTCTATCAAACAGATATTTTAAGGGAATTTCAGGCATACAAATTAGTTACAAGAAGGACTAGGCTTGTTGGCAGCAGAGGCATCCCTGTAGACACAGCTGGCCTTGAGGTCTATTTGTTTGCAGATTGATTGTGGGTAAGAATAATTAATTTTAAGTTGATAAAATCAGAACATGAAGGGGTCTGAATACTTATACGTTGCATCAATTATCTCTTCCTGTTTAATACACATTTCATATTCACATGTACGAGACTAGATTACAGTGTCAGGAGGGTGTACTTTTTTTTATTTTATTTAATTTTTCACATACTTATTTGGTTTAATGTTATGAATTTACTCAGTTAATAACAGTCCAGAAATGTATGTACCAGTCTTTCCCGAAGCCACCACCACCAGGGTCAGTGTTTGTTTCTTACAGTTCAGTCCATGTTTGAGACATTATAGAGGAATTCTTAGCACCCACTCATGGAGAAAAATGTAATGTGCTAATTTCAGTTTTCCAGTTCTCAAAGTGCACTTTCAGTACCAGTAAACACACTTAGACAATCTACGTCTCATGATACAGTAATTCATATAAAAAATATTTCATATTCAAAATCATATTAACTGCTATATGTTGCAGTTAAAGTATTCTTTCCTGTTTTGGATCTGTGTCCTGTGTCTCCTACTATTTTATCCTCTTCCAGCTCATCCCTTGTTCCTGCGTCTCTGTCTTCTGCATCATCCCTTTCTCCCTTGTGTCTCTTCCAAACAAGTTTGACCACACGTTGGCATCGCTGACGGAAGGCTGGGTCACAGCAGGCATAGAGCAGTGGGTTGAGGCAACTGTTCATGTATGCTAGGCAGATTGCATAAGGGTGGACAGCAACCAGCCAGCGGTCAAAGCTGCAGGAGTAGGGCAAAATATCAAGTTCAACCAAATCGGACAGTGTTTTATTGGCGTGGAAGGGCAGCCAACAGAGGAAGAAGGCTAGCACGAGGGCAATAACAATACGCAGGAGCTTGTGTTGGCGCTGTCGATCAGGATGAGGTCCAAGGCGAAAATGGCGAGACAGGAAATGTGCTAGGGAGCAGTAGCAAAGCAGTAGCACGATGAGAGGAAGGAGGAAACCCAAGACAGTAGACTTCAAACCTAGCAGTGCCGACCACATCACCTCAGCTCGCTCTTGTGATGCTGGATCAAGGTCTAGTGAGACCAAAATAGAATAGTCCATGTCACACAAGCACTGTGGACCACTATTATTGTTATGTTCATCATCATCATCATCCAGCCAATCAGGATGTCCGTCCACCTCTCGGATAGTTCGTAGAAGTAGAGCAGGAAGTGCAAGGACACTAGCTGCCGTCCACACACACCCTATGATGTACCAGGCTCTAACTGGCGCTTGGGTCTTGTTGGGATTATGCCGTTTGATCACACAGTAGCGCTCCACACTGAGTCCAGCCAGAGAGAACACACTGGCGTACATGTTCAACGCCACCAGGTAGCTGCTCACTCGGCAAAGGAAGCTGCCAAATGGCCAGTGATAGTCCAGGGCTGTGTAGACTGCCCACAAAGGGAGAGTAATGACAAAAGCAAGGTCAGCCAGGGCCAAACTGACCATCAGAGACTCTGATACGGAACGTGAACAGGAGGGTCTACAGGGAGGTTCAGATTTGTTGTGGCTCCTAATCGTCCATAGCCGACTTCCACGGCAGTTCAGGTATGCGCAGAGCACAAAGGCATTCCCAAATGTACCAACAATGAAGGCTAGGAGGTAAATAGCTGGAATCAGTACTCGAGTGGCATGCCATTCTCCATAATCACACTGGGGAAGGGGAAAGGGAGAAGCAAGAGACCAATCCAACTCTGTCATGGAGAAGAATCACCAACCAGCGCTGGACTGAGAGAACCGATTCCCTCTCTTTGGGTTTAGACAGATTTTCCTATTTGGTTTCAATGGAGAACCTTGTCAGTGACTTTCAGTGCTTTTTTCTGTATGTACCAAAGTGAATATCAATTTGAATGGTCAGATCCTTCCTCTACTTAATTTGTTTAATGTTACATTAATAATAATGTTTAATACCAATATAATGACAAGACAATTATACCATCTGGATTATTTTGCCAGAAATCCGAGTTTCCTGTAAGAAAGAGATGGAAAACAAGTGTGAAAATGTTGATTGATTTAAAATATCTAGCTCCAGAATATCATAAAAAAGTAATTGTTGCTGCCTTTTGCTATCTCTACCTGATTTATACTGTACACTAATACAAGTCTTTAAAAAAAGAAAAGAAAAAAAGAAACATTGACTACAATTGAGGCTAAATGGCAGAAAAAGGTAAAACAATTCATGCACAAACTCTACTGATATGAAGTATTTAAGTTTGTTTTAAATATATAAACAAAAACTAATTATCCTAAGTATAAGTTTTCTTCAACTAAGCTGAATTTCAGGGGGGGAAATACAAGGTGTAAAAATAACTACATTAAGAATGCAAAACTGATTTTATAACTGCTGCTTCAGATATAAATGACATTATTAGGACATTATAATTGACCTACCTGTTTCTATATCTCTCTCTCAGATGAAGAAATTGAGGTCTGTACGTTCTGATGTTTGGGTCTTCTTCAGCTCTGATGTTTGGGTCTTCTTCAGCTCTGATGTTTGGGTCTTCTTCAGCTCTGATGTTTAGCTCTTCTTCAGCTCTGATGTTTGACTCTTCTTTTGTTGTTCTACTTCTACTCCAGAATTGAAACACAGCTTGTCCTCATCTTCCTCCCACTGCCACTACAACTCAAATTACACTACTCCTGTTTCTCCTTAAGACTCGAGTCTCCCTCTTCCACCTCACCTTCTTTGCTGTTGGACCACCCCTGCAGTGGGTTGGTGAGATCCTCAAACAGAAAGCCAAGTGTTTACGGAGTAGGTAAACTGAGTAAATTGATACTACCACTGCTTTGTACACCTGTGCAGTAAAAGGGAGTGTGTGCACACATAACAAAGACTTTAACACTGCCATAAACAAACACTGTCACACAATACCTGCAGTCAAGCAACATAACAGCCAGCAAACACCTCTACAGTCATTCTGAATAGAAATGTATATGCAGGACTGTTGAGGAATGCAGATTTATTCATTTTTTTCCCTTGATAAATGTTTTGGTACTGCATTATTGTAAAAAACAACAGAAGAGATGAATAAAATGATTTAAATTATTTTAAAAACCGGCAAAAACGATTGCATTAAATAAACATTATGTACACAACAGAAATATGGATGTGGATTTAGATCCCTAAATGAGTAAGCCAGAGGTGACAGTTTGAAGAAAAACAACATGAGGAAGAAACCTTAAGAGGAACCAGGCTCAAAGAGGTACCCATCCTCTTCTGTGTAACACATTATTATAAATTATAAATTTATAGATTATAAATCACTGCAGTAATACAGCTACAGTAACTACAGCTATAGAAGAGTCAAGTCAAACAGTACTAAATGTTTTGAAATAATGTTCATTATGAGCATATTGTCATTTAGTTCGTAATATACTGTATATATTTTTTTTTCATTTTCTCCCTAGTTTGGTCACCTGCCAGTTCCCACCCACCACCCAGCTCTCCACTATTACACAACAGCTATAACCAGAGTGAGTGAAGGTTAACACACACTTTCTCAGAGATACAGGAAGCCAGCCAACAGCATCTTTTTGAACTGCTGCTCATGTTGTGTCACAGGCCAGCACAAAGCACTTGGAGGAAAGCTCTATCTACCCTCTCCTGCATACAGTTGTCCCCAAAAGTTTGCGTACCCCTTGCAGAATCTGCAAAATCTTAATACTGTTAACAAAGTTAAAAAGGATCATAAAAATCCCCATGTTGTTTTTTATTTAGTTCTGCCCTGAATAAGCTATTTCACACAACAGATGTTTACATATAGTCCACAAGACAAGATAATAGCTGAATTTATAAACATTACCCTGTTCAAAAGTTTACACACCCTTGATTCTTAATCCTGTGTGTTGTTACCTGGATGATCAGTGACTGTGTTTATGTTTTGTGAGAGTTGTTCATGAGTCCCTTGTTTGTCCTGAGCAGTTAAACTGCCCACTGTTCTTCAGAAAAATCCTTCAGGTCCTGCACATTATTTGCTTTTCCAGCATCTTAGGCATATTTGACCTCTTTCCAACAGTGACTATATGATGTTGAGATCCATCTTTTCACACTGAGGATAACTGAGGGACTCGTACACGACTATTACAAAAGGTGCAAACATTCACTGATACCCAAGAAGGCAACACCATACATTAAGAGCTGGGGTACGACCCCCACATTTTGTTTATTAGAGTAGTTATGCCAGACATATTAAGCATTATGTTGGAAAAATTATTTAATATTTCTTTTCCTGACATACAATACAGTTCTGAACCCAAATGTTTTCATCCTTAGCCATGAACTGCTATTTAACTAATAAATTCCAGAGTGTATTCAAGTGGGAAATGTGTTTGCCATTTCTGTGGTTAGGCTTGGGTTAAACACACTGTTCTGGTGTGTACATTTCTGAAACAAAAGAACTGTAAATGAATCTCGGTCACTCTGGGTACACACGTGTGTGTGTGTGTGTGTGTTCCTAGAGTGGTAAAAAATCTTTTTGTTTCCAAATGTTCATTGTGAGAAGGACTAAACAGAGGAGCTGTTTACAAGGTTTCAATGTGCTGCATTGTGATAAATATGTTTAAAGCTGTTGTCTATGTGAGGCATGTGTCAAAACACCAGTTTTATGCTTCGAGTTTTCGGGAATGAGTTTTTCCTCTGATATGTGAAGAAATGGTTTCAGATATTTGGTTTATATAATCAGTTTTAGTATCCAAGTGATTGAGAAATATACAGACATTAACCAGCAAATTACACTTGTGTCATAAATACTCCTTGAGTGAGTTAATGGCGTGTGTGTGTGCGAGCTTGAAATGGCCCATCACATACTAGCATCCCATCTAGGGTGTATTCATGCCTTATCCTGACCAGGATAAAGTGGTTACTTGTTATAATATTGTTATTATACATTATTATACAATACATTAATATTGTTATTAGTCCCACTACTATTATATTTTCTATATGCAAAATAATATAGAAAATATTTCCAAAGAAAATGAGTATGAAGGAATTCAGTGACGGGACAAAATCTTAAAATTTGTATAAGCAATATAGGAAGAAAAAAACAAGACTGGCAAAGAAGACAAAAAGGGAATAAGGAATAATTATGGGGAAACCATTTCCCCATATTCTAAATATACAGATTTACCAATACTAATATATATATATACATACACACACACACACAGAAGTAGACACTGAACAACAGCAGCTTGAGTTTAAAGTTGCTTCCTTTATTGGATGTACACTTATTAGTACTGGAAGACTAGTCTTGGGGCAAAAGCCCAAGTGTAAAGACTTCTGTTCAATGTAAAAGACGACTTCTCCTTAAATTTGAAGTTCCAAAACCAAAGTCCATGGTTAAGGAGAGCCCGAGTTACACTCCTCTAACAGAATAAAGCCAATAATACCATTAGTATTGAATGCTATATAAAATGGAGTCATTTTGTACAGATGTTAGTGCACATACAGTATCCAACCATGTTACCAGAATTAACTCTATAAAGTAATGAATAAACAAATTAATACATTTTAATGAGAATAAAAATAAAGTAACCTATACAATTTCACTTCCTCAGAGCAAATTTAACATCAACTGAAAATATATACCTTAAATTTAAATACCATTAATGTGAAGTATTCATTTTATTAATAATATGAATCTGTTGACATTGTGCTGTTACAAAAAAAAAAGGCGGTCTCTGTAGTTTGTCTGTTTATTTATTTTAAATCTTGAACACCTTAAAAGTAAAACACTGAGGGCTAGTATTGTTATGCATAGTATCAGAGGGCAGTATCCGAACATGTTCGATTAAATGATGCACCACCAGAACAGAGCCAGAGAAAGAAGCATGGCCATCACTGACGTCCTGGCTGTGCTCACAGATGCACCGTTACACAAGTCTTTGTCGCAGCAGTCGTGAGTGAAGCTGGCCACATGGGGAAACATGGTACTAAGGATAGTAGATTTACAGTCTGAATACCGGATACACTGCCGGTATATTTTCCCATCTGAAGCACAGTGTGAGAGAGAGAAAGTCAGAGGACAGTCTTGTGTAAAATCACGAGTTAAGCAATACATATTTCAGAACATAACGAGTAAAACGTACAGGAGAAATTACATGTTGAATGCTGCTCAAGCCAGATAAGTTTTTATAGAAAAGCTACTTCAAATAATAAAACACAAGCATAAAACAGCAACATTCTTTTAGTCAGTTCTAGCCTCACTAATGAATTTCCATGAATTCAAAGTGGAGATATGTTGAACTTTACCTTATCCATAAGTTATCACTTAGTCATCTTGAAGCATACTATAACAGCTATAAACAATACAGTAACTTCAGTTAAACTAATAACTAAAGTGTGTGTGTGTATGTGTGTGTGTGTGTGTGTGTCACACACTTCTCTCTCTCAGTATCAGGCAGCCGTCATTATGGCCACCGCAGTGAATGGTGTTATTGCATTTGCCGGTGTAGTCTACACAATTGTAGCACTTAATAGCAGAGCCTGGGGCAGAGGGAGAAAAAAAAAAAAAATTACTCATATTAGTCTATCACTATTGAATGTGTACTCTCCATAGGATTTTGTAATTTATACATAAATAGAGGAATCAATGTTTTGAGGGCCATTAGATCTTAGATTGACAGAGCGCGCTCTCTCTCTCTTTTAAAATTTCATTGAAAAAAGTGGCAGATCACACTAAATAAACAATATTGTACTATACTGTTCAATATTGTAATAAGGTATAAAAGGTGGTTTAATATCAGACCGTCATCTAACATTTGGCCTTTGACACAGATTATTGCATAGTACATTACAATACACTACAAGCTTGCCTTTTTTTTTTTTTTTAAATTCATGTTTATGTATGAGACAATAAAAATCCTCACATGCTTTTATTAATCAGTCAAGTGTACATATTGTGAGAGAAATTTATTAAGTTCTTGTATTTTTTAGGGCTGCAACTAACGATTATTTTCATAATCGATTAGTTGGCCGATTATTTTTTCAATTAATCAATTAATCGGATTGGTGGTGGACAAACTTTCAGGTTAGTAAAAAACTAATGTGTTCCATTTGAGACAATATTACCTTTCTAAAATTCATACACTAGACCAGTGGTTCTCAACCTTTTGTGAGCTCTGGACCCCTACAATATTTCGAACAATCCACAAGTACCCCCTCACTCAACAACAATTATAGGCTATATATTTAACAGTCATTGCTATATATGTTGCTTATTTTATTAATATTTAACATTAATAATATTAACATTAAAATTGAATCAAAACATTTCAAGATTTCATTTTTTACATTTTATTGTTGGTGTGACATTTAATTTGACACTCTGAATTATCCTTTGTTTATTTTATCCATCAATGTGACACTTGAGCTTCTATACCACTCATAGGTTTTTGCAAATGTTTGTAGAGTAGCGCAGCTGAGCACTCTCATTCTACTCTCATTTTCCTCTTCCTGTATGTATCGTCTGCAATAAACTCACACACCTGAGAGGATGAGTCTACTGCTGTTTGTCTAATTTCCATGACAAATCTAAGGACAAGTCTACTGGTGTTTGTCTGATTTCCACAACAATACTGTACTTACCCAGGCCAATAAAGGCCAGAACAAATACCACGCTCACTTGCACAAAAACTTTCATCCTGCACCCTGTGGTCTTCTGAAAGAGAGAGAGAGAGTGTTTCACAATGTCACCATTTGATTTTGCAGAACTCCCTGCATTATCCACAGATATTTATGTATAATTATACAACTTACAGCATATATGCCACTGAGAAATTAATTCACTGGAAAACCACTAAACCACCTCATACAGTCTCATGAAAACATAAGTACACCCCCATGGAAATTGTTGGCTTTTTTTTTTTTTTTTACATATTTGAACAAGCAAACATTTGATCATCTTTGAGACAGTGCCTATTAATGAATTAGAACTACTTGAACAAAACCACAAGGAAAATTGGCTTTTTCAATCATTTATTCAACAGAAATATCAATAGATGTGATATTCTTCTGTGGAAAAAGTAAGTACACCCTTGGCCTCAGAAGCTAGTATTGCCCCCTTTAGCAGATATAACTTCTTGTAGGCGTTTTGCATAATTGTCCCCCAGTCTCTGACATCGGCTTGCTGGAATTTTTGACCGCTCTTCCACACAATATTCTTTCAGTTGCAAGTTGTTTGAGGGTTTTCTTGCATGTACTGCCTGTTTCAAATCCCCTCCATGACATTTCAATGTTTCAAAGAGGATCAAAAGTTTACTTGTTCAAATATGTAGAAAAAAAACCCCAACAGTTTCCATGGGGTGTACTTATTTTTTTCACATGACTGTATAACCGATCAGAACAGTTCAGTACAAAGCACACCAAGGATATTACAGCTGTCGGCATTTCATTGTTACATAATAAGCAATAAACAAAATACAAATGGGAAGAAGATGAGTGTGTGTTTTTGTGCACGTAAACATCCCTTCTCACAATGTGACCTCAGGGAATGTTTGGCAGTCCTCTTATCTCATTTTGGGAGGCCTGAGTGTGAAGCGCAGAAGTGAAAATCTCATTGGATTAACAAACTTTGTGATCATATACAGTGGAAAGGCATGTTTATAATATTCACGGTATTTACTCGATTACAGTAAAAACACAGTAAATTTCTTATATACTTTTTCTACACCCAATTGGACAAGTTTTGGGCTGCGGCTGCCAAAATCTTGCTTATTTCATAGCAACTAATCAAAATTAAATTGGATAAATTTCCACAAAGAATGGCAAATGTAAGTACAGACAGTATGTCTATGATATACAGAACCATAAGATACACTGCCTGGCCAAAAAAAGGTTGCTGTTTGGATTTAAATAAGCAAATACTTAATCCTAGCCTAATGATGATAAGCCTATGATTGGATCATTATAGCAGTGATTAATACGTTTCAGCTGGCAACAATTCTTTCTAACTGATGCAGTCAGTGTGTAACTACTCATTTCTTAAACAACTATGTTGGAAGACGTATCCCGTGGTCATGAAAAACATGTTACTGTGATTCAGAAAGGGCAAATTATTGGCCTGCATCAAGCAAAGAAAACAAAAACTGTCCAACACATTATTAAAACCTGGAAGGAGTGTGGTGAACAGTTAACTTTGAGGAAGAAATGTGGTCGGAAAAATGAATGTTCAAAATCTTAATGATTATGATCTTTCTGATCTTTTATTGGTGGTCACATTGTTTAAAAAAAACAACAAAAAAAAAACAGTAGAACTCACGGCTGTGTATAATAGTGAAAGTAAGAGCATTTCCACATGTACAGTGCAACAAGAACTTAAAGGATTGGGATTGAACAGCTGTGTGGCCTAATTAGTGCGAGGCTAATCAGATAAAAACGACTTCAATTTGCTTGGGAGGAAAAGATTGGACTGTGGAGCAATGAGAAAAAGCCATGTGGTCTGAGAAGTCCAGATTTACATTCCAAATTGATGGGTGCATCGGGGGTAAGAAGGGAAGCACATGAAGTGATGCACCAATCATGCACCTCTGGAGGTAGTGTTATAATCTGGGTTCGCTTCAGTTGGTCAGGTCTAGGCTCAGCAACATTATGAAGCAATAAAATGAAGTCAGCTGAGTATCTGAATGTACTGAATGACCAGGTTATACCATCAATGGATTTTTTTCTTCACTGACAGCACGGTCATTTCTTTGGCCAGGCTATTGTGTATATTGCAAAAGAATGGGCAAGGGAAATGGGGAGAGGAGAGTGTTCATTCTATGTTTGTGCAACATGGTGAGCTGGTGTCCAAAACAAAGGCTGAAGAAAATAACTTTTGGAATTTTTGTGCTAGTTCCAGGTCTTTTGTGTGGGCTTTTGAGATGTAGTTGGGCTAGACAGTTTGCTGAAACCTGGCAACCCTGGTTAAAGATATTAGCTATACTGAGCATCGCACACTGCAACTGTCGATGGGAAGCACATTTGCTGTTTCAAACACAGTTGAAAAAAGGTATGTCTAAAACCACTCAAGACAAGCTGTGCTAAACTGTATGCTGGATGCCGTATGTACAGTACAGTATGCTGTCGACTCTCAACTGCATACTACAGGGCTACTCTAAAAATATAGTAGTCTAAATAGTAGTCTAATGTATAAGTCAAGTGCAATAGCCTATACAGTACGTTCATATGGACACCAATAATCTGATATTAACCCGATTAAGACGATACTCTGATTAAGAGACTAGCATGTAAACAGCGATTATTGATTAACTTAATCTGACTAAAGTCATACTCAAAGTAAAAACAAAATTAATTAAGACATGTGGCGTATTCCTGTTTTAGTTGCATTATCATCATTTGAGGCTATGTTGTTATTAATGTTATTAATTTCCTGCTTCACTAAAATCTCTGGCCACAAGCTGCTGCCTGGTCACTGACCACAAAAGACAGAAAGAGCTAATTACGCTATCGACTTTAAAAAGTATAAAAAACTATTTTTGATCTCAAGTCGCTGAAAACCACAGGATAATTTATTATGACCAAGCTACACCAGCAAAGTAAAATCTGCTGCATCTTGTAGATGTTGTTCTTGTTATGATGTCTTTGCTAGTCACACATCCAAGTAGGCATTACCCAATATTAAGACTTGTTATTTGGTTACTTTTAATTAGTGTTTTTATTCATGTGTCTATAATGGGGCAGTTTGTTGTAAAACTTGGTTTAATCATTTAAATGAATATTGGTTTATTTAAGTCAGGAATCTGTATTAGTATTGGACCTAAATATTCATCTTGTTTGATTGCTATTGTGTGAATAATGAAGTGCACTTCTCCTCTTTTCTCCACTTTATTAGGAACACTTGTACAATAATGTAGCAGTAGCAGGCAGATGCAGCTCAAGAGTTTCAGTTAATGTTCATATCAAACATCATAATGGAATAAAAGTGTATTTCAGTGACTTTACCCCATGGCCAAATACAGAAATGTAGCATCCAGTGTAGTCCAAATATATGTTGACTGGGGAAAACAATTGATAGAGACAAAAGGGATGGGGGACTGTCTTGCTGGGGTTTTTAACCCAAAACATATACTTCATAAGAAAAACTAGGCAGAAAATAACAACTAATACATTGCAGCAGGATACCGTCCTAAAACATGCACTAATAAAAATAACACTTTCGGCCCCTTTTCCCCTTTCTGATTACAGTCATGCCCCAAAGTATGACTTGGAATGGCAGGATTTCTACACACTAATGAAACACAGTGCAAAAGGGAATTACAATCAGTTCAAACAGAAAGTCAGTATTTAGTTCTTAAAAAGTAATATCCTGCTTGTGAAGGTGTGTTTTTAAGTGTGGCACTTTTGCATTTCAGACTATTTCACTAGAGTCATTATTTTTCACTATGGCATGGAATTTTCTTGCAACACAAATATTTATAAATGCTTTCTTGCCACATCATATGACTTCTATTTTTATTAAAGTTATTACCAACCAAAAAATAAACCTACTTAAAAATATGCAGATAAAATACCCCTTATTACTAACAAGAGTTTTTGAGGGTGAAACTATTTATTTTCAACAGTTTTTAAACAGAAAATTACAATGACAATTATATATAGCCAAAAGTTTGTGGACACCTGACCATCACACCCATATGTGGTTCTTCACCAAACTGTTGACACAAAATTGGAAGCACACAATTATATAGAATGTCTTTGTAAACTGTAGCATTACAATTTTCCTTCACTGGAAATAAGGGGCCCAAACCTGTTCCAGTATGACAATGCCCCTTTGCACAAAGCCCCAACCTCAATCCCATGGAACAGTGTTGGGATGACCTAGAATGCAGACTGCACCCCAGGCCTGACCACACTAATGCTCTTGTGGCTACATGAGCACAAATCCCCACAGCCATGCTCCAAGCGTTCTCAGAACAGTGGAAGCAAAGGTGGGGCTAAATCTGCAATGGGATGTTTGAGAAGCAAAGGTGTCCAAGAAGGTGTCCACAAACTTTTGGCCTAAGTGTATTTATATTTGACATTATTGTAAAGTCAAATGCAATGAATAAAAAAAAATATTGGATCTTCAAGTTGAATTTAATTTCAAATAAATTACACACACACACACACACACACACACACACACACACACACACACACATTACATATATATATATATATATGATGTGGATGGGGTCACCTATATCGACGCAAGTCTCATACATTATTCAATTATCCAGCAGATGACTAACCTCGGATACTATAGACATAAAGCTAAAACCTCATGAAATTTAAAAAAAGACTCTTTCAACACACAGTGCTGTTTGGCTCACTGCTCTTTGACAGTACTGTTGTGGATGAGTAATCACACTTCCTGGTGTCCATCTATATATACAGCTCTGGAAAAAATTAAGAGACCATTGCAAAATTTTCTTAAATCAGCATCTCTACATGTATGGCAGCCATTCCATTCCAGTGTCTGTTGAATTCCAACACAAGCACACTGCATTCTACTGAATGAAGTACTGATTAAGTGATCACCTGAACCAAATCTTATTTAATGAGGAAATATATATATATATATATATATATATATATATAACACTGCTGTGATCATCTTTTGCTATAGAACTAGCTGGATGACAAAGACAGTGCTAGCCTAGTAGTGCCTCAGAAGTAACTGGAATAAAAAAAATAAATATTGACCGTGCCAAAAGAATTGAAAAGTAAAGTTTTGAGTGAGGAAAAGAAGGGTTCAATTCTGGCTTTACCCGCAGAGGGATACAGTGAGCGTCGGGTTGCTTCCATCCTTAAAATTTCAAAGACAGCGGTTCAGAAGAACAAGGTCAAGCAGCAGACACTGGGGACAACAAAGCTACAAACCAGCAGAAGGCAAAAACGACTCTCCACTGACCAGGATGACTGTAAACTCATTCAAATGTCAATCAACAACCATAGGATGACATCAAGTGACCTACAAAAAGAATGGCGAATGCCAGCTGGGGTGAAGTGCATGGCAAGGACGTTTCTGAACAGGCTCCTAGGGGCAGGGCTGAAGGCATGTAAAGCTAGAAAAAAGCCCTTCATCAACGAGAAGAAAAGAAGAGCCAGGCTGATGTTCGAAAAAGACCATAAGGATTGGACCGTAGAGGACTGGAGTAAGGTCATCTTCTCTGATGAGTCCAATTTTCAGCTTTGCCCAACACCTGGTCGTCTAATGGTTAGACAGAGACCTGGAGAGGCCTACAAGCCACTGTGTCTCACACCCACTGTGACATTTGGTGGAGGATCGGTGATGATCTGGGGGTGCTTCAGCAAGGTTGGAATCAGGCAGATTTTTCTTTGTGCAATAACAAAGAAATGTATTCAAATGTAAAATATTCTATGATTTCAACACACCAGCAAAAATTAATTTTTGATAATGAAACATTTCGAAACAAAAAACCTACTGTTAATCTCTTAAATGGCCAGTTGTACCTAAAATGAAGGACATTCAGCTCATCATTAATGTTTATCCTGCTGCTGAAATTTTACGGAAAATATTCTGTTTTGAAGTAGAGCTCTGAAAATAAAATGCACTGCACATTACATGATAACTAGCTGAATGATCTAATACTTTATAGTTCCTAATAAAGTGGCCGGTGAGTGTATGTCTATATTGCGTATTTGAAATTTGAGATAAAGTGCAAAGGTTTGTTTGTTTACTAAAGTGATGATCTGCCTAACCGTTACATAATAGTTAAAGACTAACTCTGTAGAGGACGTGCTTTGGTTGAATCATCTTGTAATTGTCGCGTTTCTGTCCACCGGAAATGATGTATATTGTGTTTTGATAAATTGCAGAGAAAGAGAAATCCCACAATTATCCGCCAGCATGGTAGAGGCACTCATATCAATTTCCTTCCGCAGTTAGCAATCTACATTCTAATCTAAACTAATTAAAACAGAGAGAAGCGAAATAATTAGACGTCATTTAAAGTCTGATAGAAATCATGAAGCGTTATTAACTTACCCCTTTTATCAGATGCTCCTCAAGAACCTAATTACTCACCGCTTTCTCTCTGATCTGAGAGCTCTGTGTCTGTGATCACCAGATCCGCCAACAGCCGTCATCTGGCCACGCCTTACAGGGTTGCCAGGTCAGTGACAGATCCATCTTACAGCTATTCATCGTACACCAATGTGTCTATCGGTGTCAGATACCATTAAAGTACGGAATTACTCTATACTCTTTATTTACTTATTTTAAAAACGAGTTTAATCACTACATATACTGTCAAATAAAAGGATAAACCATGACATTAACGGAAAACTCCCGCAGATTAACAGTAAACCTGGCAACACCGGATGTCTACGCAGAGACAAATTAATAGGCTAATAACAGCTGAATGCAAATAAAGTATTACTCTACTGCTTTTAAAGTCTTAAACTATTGTTAAATATATGTGTGATTCCAAAGTTGCGTACAATTTCCATAAATATTTTTTTCCACCATGATCTTAACACTGTAAATATCTTGATCAATTCTCAATTTATGGAGAGCTCGTGAGCTTGTACCCAGCACTTCAGAATAATTATAAACATCACACCATCAATTTAAAGCTTTTTTTTTTTTGGCCATATCATATTTAAGACCACACTTCAAGTTGTTTGGACCCATGACATGGAGTAAGCAGGTACACAACTATGAGAATGACACAATTCTACAGGCTTTTATAAATTATGGGACATGATTTGATGTTTACTAAATATTGTATTTTCTTCGCTTTTAAACGTTATCATTAAATGGGATAAATGGGCATACCTTATTGGGTACCTGTTTGTGTGATTCCATGATTGGTGTACCATTTGTGTCCCACTGATGTGTATGTAACGGTAAAAGACCTGACTCTCCTTGGTTCCAGCCCACTATACAGTTGCAATCAAAATTATTCAACCCCTATTGCAAATCAGGTTTATTGTCAAAATTTACAGACTTTGTAAATAAATGTATATTGAATAAATGTATATTTATTCAACCGTTTTACACAATCCCTCCATGGATGATTTGTAGAGCAATGCTGGATATAAATAGCCATCTCTCCCGGCAGATATTTGATGCCTTTAGTAAGATCTAAAAATAATGACTCGAGTTACTAAGCAATGTAACGATGAGGGTTAAAGCCCATGTCACATATTGTTCAAAATTTCCTGATAGCAATAGTTGGAGGGCTAAACCTTTTTTTTTGGCAGGAAGTAACTAATCTCAAAGTCATGTGGCAATAGCACAATACATAAAATCATGCGGATGCAGGTCAAGAACTTTAGTTTACGCCCAGCAGAACTGCTGCTCACTGGTATTCTCCTCGGACCTTTATGATTATTATTATAAAGGTATTTCTGCCTACATATGTGATTGTTTTTTGTTTCTCGCATTTTAATGTGTAAACTCTAGAGACTTTAGAGTGTGTGTGTGTGTGTGTGTGTGTGTGTGTGAAAATCCGAGGAGATCATCAGTTTCTCAAGTCAAGGCCTATACTAAAAAAAACTGTGGGGTCTGTTAAAAAATAAAAATTGACTGTTCTTATTCTTATTGCCCCAAGGAACTAAAAAATGCAAAAAAACAAAACAAAAACAAAACAATTTTCTATTGCTTTTTTCTTAGTGAGGATGACAACCATGCCATGGATAAATTCACTGAGATCACATTCTCCATTCTGTGGTTTGAAGATCTTGACATAGTAGTACCTGCATGATTTTATACACTGTTCTGCTGCTGCCATATGATTGGCTGATTGAATAATTGCATGAATGTGCAGGTGTTCCTATTAAAACGGCCAATAAGTGTATAACCGTTTGAATCTGCTTTTAAATTGTGAGTTAAACACAAATGTCTACCACTCCAACACTGTAATAAAACAGGAACATCACTATATTCATAAAACAGTGAACAATTTTGGGCATTTTTTCATTATCTAGCCTATTCACTATATGCTACATTACCCTCCTGCTCCACTAATGTAGGAAATAGTGCTAGTACATCAACACAGCTACCAGCAGAAACAGATTTCAAATTACACCTGTTTCACTGCAGTCAGAGAAATGATTGGCTGGTACGTCTTACGAAAAAGTGCCAGTGGGAGGAGCTTTAGGCTGAAAAACAGCGACAACACAAAGCAAGATCAGACAAGCCTTTAACAAAGCACTTTTCATCTCACTATCGTTACAGCATACACACTGGCACCAACAGACAGAAAAAAATGGGCAGAATTTCAGAGCCCTGAATCTGTTTTGAGAACAAACATCCTTTGAAACTTCCAGGGCAGTGCACTCTGCCTAGCCTTCTAAAAATATCCTCAAAAATTAAAACGTTAAATCAGTTTTTAAATGAACATTGACAAGAAGTAATAATGTTCATAGTTTTCTCTTTATTTACTCAAACATAAAAAAGCACACATTTACAAATAAGAGTGTACTGAACCCTATTGCACTCCAAAATTTTACAACAAAAAGTAGAATAAATTTAAATTTTATTACTAGCAATCATCAGAATCTTATAATGCTTTAGGTGAAATAACTAATGTCTTCCCTTAGAGATGGTTCAACAAATGGTGTGTGTGTGTGTGTGTGTGTGTGTGTGTGTGTGTGTGTGTGAAATAAGAGAAAAAAAGTCTCGTTTCCTATGTGTAAATATTCAAGGCTAAATGCATATACAGAAAAGTCCTATATACAAAAAGTCTAGTCCAGTTTAATTGTGCGTGTGTGTGCGTGTGTGTGTGTGTGTGTGTGTTGGCTGGCTCTAATTTAGCAAACTTCCTTGAAAAGTAAGTGAGTCAGAGTTTAGACAGTTCCACAGTTCCTCCCACACACTTACTGGTCCGAGGGTCAGCATGTCCAGCTGAACTAGCCAAAGAGAATCAAATACAGAAATTTCAGTGGTGGTGTGGAGATGTGTCTGGTTAGGACTGTCAGGTCGGTCAGTGTGCAGTCACTGGTTAATTTCGACTGATTGACTCTCACTGATGGTAGCTGTCCCCTACTACCATCTGATTCACTGACATAACACAAATATCATCCAATTTAATTTGACAATTTTGATCTGATCAAGAATTTTAAATGCTTAAAACAACACCTCTGACAAAATATTATACTGCGAGATCCCTGGACTGAGCATTTATGAAAAGCAGGCTCTGTATTTTCAGTGTAAAGTTCTTGGATGATACTAGTACTGAAGGCATATAAAAACACTAACTTACTGTGTGTGCGTGTGGGTGTGTGTGTGTGTGTCAAGAGGGGAGTTAGGTTCACGGCAGGACAGACACAAAGCCTTTGTATAGTACACAATTGTCTAAGCATTGCTCTCCGTTGCCCTTGGACTGATGCATGCATGCGTGTGTGTGTGTGTGTGTGCGCGCGCGTGCTTAAGAGAGAATATTTGTGTGTCAGATGTGACGAGGACAGCGCCCTCCAGGATTGGCCATGTTCATACCATGCTCATCCTCATAGTTATCTGTGTCTGAATCATTATCATTGTTGAAGACAGCAATGGGCAGCTCTCTCACAGAGCTCTGTAGTGAAAGATAAAGGGAGGGGGGAGAGCGAGAGTGGGGGTGAGAACACAGAGAGGCAGATGTACACAGAGAGACAGATGTAAATCCTCTATCGTGCAGTCGTAGCTGGCCATTTTTATTTCTAGAATGAGTTACAAGAGATTGCAAGAGATTTGGGTTCAATATTAAGATGCGTTATAAATTGGAAGCCTATGCTTCTATATTATATGCATATGCTGTTATTTTAACAGCAATGTTGAAATTATAGGCATTGCTTTTTTGTGTATTTAATACTTCTGGTCATGAAGGCATAATTGTATGCTTTACCCTATTCATAATTAAAAAGGAAGGCAGACTTACAGTTAGAGGTGTTAACGGGTTTCTAGTGGCAGTGATTGATAGCCATGAGGGTGTATTTCGTTACTTTTCTCCAATTTGATGTACCCCCATTGCTATTCTTAAATTAGAAAGGAAGACGGACTGAAAACTAGTTAGACAAATCCGGCTGATTTAATCTCAATTTAAACTTCTTAGCTAATCTAAGCTAATCTAATGTAATTCTTAGCATCTGGATCAAGTTAAGTAACATAAACCCATAAAAGTAAGCTGATATAGGAGCACTCGAGTTAAAGAAAAAAAAAGTATAGTTAAAAAAAAAAGTAACTATTAAAATACCAATTAATGAACATTTTTAAACAATTACAACATCAAATTTACATCAAATGAAATGTGACAGAATACAAGAGACACAAGAATTCTTTACTTTCCAATGAGAGTTGTAATGTGAAAAGATCTTGACGTTAAAGAAGTTGTCTTTCAAACACCTCGTCAGATATTATCACAACTCTTATTGTTAGGATTAAATAAAGTTGGTAGTTAAAAAATGAACAGACATACCGAGCGCGCCATGGACTCACGGAAGGGCGGGCACACCATGTGGAATCTTGGGATGGAGACGTCAAAGACTTCCCCTTTGTTTTTGAGCCTATGAAAGGTGTAGTGGCCCTCCATGTACTCAGAGGTGGTGGAGAATGTTGTGCAGCTGGCATACTCGTGCACTTTACCAGGGGTCATCACTGGGAACTCCCCTATACGCACACATGCATGGACACCTACATTTGAGCTGAACTGATTCTGAAGCTTTGTTTCAGGTGTCTTTAAATACATATAAACTTACACTATAAAAGTCCCCTCCGAAAGTAAGGGAACAGCAAGGCCAATTCATTTATTTTTTGATGTAGGCTGAAGACATTTGGGTTTGAGATCAAAAGATGAATATGAGAAGAGAGTTTAAGTTTCAGCTTTTTTTCCTGGTATTTATACATAGATCTGTTAAAGTGCACCTATTATGGTTTTGAATAGGTCTCATACAATAGATTTACATGCATCCAAGGTCAAAAAACACTTTAATGTGCTCATAATTTAAACTGAAGCATTACCTTTTTTCCCCAGTGTCACAAACGACTTATTAAATGAGCCGTTCTAAAGGATTCACTCTAAACTCCTCCTTTCAGAGAGCATACTCTGCTCTGATTGGTCAGATGCCCCAGTCTGTTGTGATTGGTCTACCGCTGTCAGCGTGTTTCAAAAAGGAAACGCCCACTACCATAACGAGTTTCAGCTCCGTCCGTCAGCGAGCAGCCGATGAAGACCAGAACCCGTCTCTGGCTGTGAAGGCTGCATAGGTTTGTAACAAAAAGCCCCGTGCTTTTTGTTACAAACCTATGTAGGTTAGTACAGGAAGTGAGTCTGGAGTTACTGACGACTCGTTCCTTCTTTTGGGAGTCAATAACTCAGTTTGTCGTGCGCTTTGATTTTTGACATTTTGCAGACTTTTTACATTCACAACCAGCTATTATAACACACTACATGTAAGGTCATAATAGGTGCACTTTAAACCACATAGAACATAGCACATTTTGTATCAGATAAACCAACCATGTATAAACCAACATGAAGATCAGAAAGCTCTCTATGGGAGAAAAGCAAGTCATTTTGAAGTTGAGATGGTCCTGACATGTGGAATGTCCTGAAAAAGGAAGAAACCCTCGAAGACACAGAATGGGTCAGACGGGGAAAAGAGCTGATGACAGAAACATTGTGAGAGCTGTGAAGAAAAACCCAAACAGAACAGTCAGTGACGTCTCCTCCACAGGGCAGGGTATCAGAATCAACCGTTTGAAGAAGACTTAGAGAACAGAAATATAGAGGCCATACCACAAGATGCAAACAACTCAGAAGAATTAAGAATCACAGCCAGAATAGAATTCACAAAGATATACAGAGATGAGTCACACACCTCTACCAAAGTGATGGAAAGGCCAAAGTGTGCAGAAAGAAAGGATCTGCTCATGATCTAAAACATACAAGCTCATCTGTGAAACATGGTAGAGGTAGTGTCATGGCTGCTTCTGGAACAGTCTCACTAATCTTTATCGATGACGTAACTCATGATTGTAGCAGCAGAATGCTGCAGAAAAGTTTACAGGAACATTCTGTCTGCCAAATTATAGAGAAATCCATCCAAATTAATCTGGTGGAACTTTATCATGCAGCAAGGCAATGATCCAAAACACACTGCCAACTCAACAAAGGACTTCATCAGGGGGTAAAGGTCAAGGTTTTAGACTGGCTGAATCCATCAGCAGACCTTAACCCAATTGATCAGCACTTCACCTCCTGAAGAGGAGAAACCCCCCAAAACAAACAATAACTGAAAGGTGCTGCAGTAAAAGCCTGGAAAAGCATCACAAAAGAAAAAAACAGGTTTGAAAAAAAAAAACAAAAAAAAAAACAGGCTTGATGCAGTTATTGCAAGCAAGGTATATGCAACTAAATATTAAGTGTTATTTACTTTAATTAGACTTATCTGTTCCTATACTTTTGCTCACCTAAAAATTGAGTGG
The DNA here is from genome assembly GCF_023375685.1 of Ictalurus furcatus. NCBI lineage: Eukaryota > Metazoa > Chordata > Actinopteri > Siluriformes > Ictaluridae > Ictalurus > Ictalurus furcatus. Next base: position 5,506,726 of record NC_071281.1, read on the forward strand.
TCTGATACAAAAGGTTCTATGTTTTATGTTGCTTACAACCCCAATTCCGAAAAAGTTGGGAGAGTAGGGAAAATGCTAATAAAAACAAAGAGGAGTGATTTGAAAATGTACTTTGACTTGTATTTAAACAAAAAACATATGAAGACAAGGTATTTGATGTTTTACCAAATCAACTGCACAGTTTTATTTTTTTTGAAGATAAACATTTATTTTGAAATTGATACATGCAACACGTTCCAAAAAAGTTGGGACAGGGGCAATTTAGGACTACTAGCAGCGTGACAAGTTGAAATAAGGAGTTGATGTGAAACAGGTGAGGCAATCATCTAATCATGGTATATAAGGAACCTCTAAAAAAGGCCTAGTCCCTCAATAGCAAGGATGGGCCGAGGCTCACCAATCTGCCAATAGATGCATCAGCGAATAATCCAACACTTTGAGAACAACAATCCCCAAAGACAAATCTGTAGGATTTTGGGCATTTCACCTTCTACAGTGCACAATATAATTAAAAGATTCAAGGAATCCGGTCAAATCTCTGTGCGTAAAGGGCAATGCAGAAAACCACTTCTGAATGCGCGTGATCTCCGATCCCTCAGACGTCATTGTTTTAAAAACAGCCGTCGAGTTCTCCAGGCCAAAGTGGAAAAGGACCATCCAAGCTGTTATCAGCGTCAGGTCCAAAAGCCAGCGTCTGTCATAATATGGTCAGTGCACATGTGTGTCAGTGCACATGGCATAGGTAACTTGCATGTCTGTGAGGGCATCATTAATGCAGAAAGATATGTACACATATGAGAGCAACATATGCTGACATCCAGAGCAGAACAACGCCAAATACCATTCTGTCCTGATTACAAGTGCATGGTTGCATAAGCAGAGAGTGCGGGTGCTAGCATGGCCTGTCTACAGTCCTGACCTGTCTCAGATTGAGAACAGTTGTGCAGCTGACGAAATGCATAATGGATGACAGGGGGAAATTTCCACTTGCTAAACTTAACCAACTGGTGTCTTCAGTGCGCAAACACTTAATAAATGTTATTAAAAGAAAAGGTGATGTTACACAGTGGTAAACAGTCGACTGTCCCAAGTTTTTTGGAGTGTGTTGCAGTTGCAATCAGATTTGAAATGAGTGTATATTTTCAAAAATAAATTAAATTCACAAAGTACATAATCAAATAATGTGTTAAAAATGTGTATTCAATACAGTACAGGGTGAATTGAATTTTCAAACGACTCTTTTTTAGGGATGCACCGATGTATCGTCTGATCAGTATCAGCAGATAAAGGCAATTTTTTACGATACTGGCCACTGGCTGATAGTTTAAAAACATCCGATGATCAGGGCCGATTATATCCTGTCAATCAAAAGAGAGCGGGAAAACACATCGATTTCGTGCTGTGTGTAAAGGTGATGTCTCTTGTGTGGAATGATGACAAAACTGCAGTTTGTAATCTCTGCACTGCAAAATTTTACACCGGACAATGTAGCAGTGAAGCGGGAGTTTGGGCGTCGAGTCAAAAATTTTATTGCTCGCGCTGAATTAAAGTGCCAGTACACTGATGAATGATGTAAATGAAGATGAGTTGACAAAAAAGTAGTATATATTTCACAGAAAATATATTTGTAGAATAGTGTATTTCATATCCAGTTAATGTTAATATATCCAAAAGTTTATATTATATATTACCAGTTTGATGTTAAAGAAATGCTTTTGTTTGTGGTGAGTGAATGTGAGTCTAACAGGAGGTTTTTTGAATTCAGTCAATTAATTCTGTTAATATGAATTAATAACATTCAATAAGTTAAGAAATCTTACTTTAATCTTCAGAATTTAGTTCATGTGTTCATGTTAATTAGAGTAATGTGTTTTCTGTTTATGAGACCAGTTACTGTGAAACAACTTGTTGAAATGGAGTCAATAAAGTTTTTATTTGCATTCCTTTTAGAATTGTGGAATTAATTATTATTATTATTAATTTATAAGGAGGCATAAAAGGCAGAACTATCAGTATTGATTATCAGTATCGGCCGATATCACTCTGAATAATCGGATATCGAATCGGCTGAGAAATTTAGTATCATGCATCTCTACTCTTTTTGTTTGTTGTTTTGCATTTTCCTTACTGTCCCAACTTTTTTGGAATTGGGGTTGCAAGTATCAGGAAATAAAAGCTGAAATCCTAAACTCTCGTCTCATATCCATCTTTTGATCTCAAACCAAAATATCTTTGGTGTATAGAACAAACAAATGAATTGGCCTTGCCGTTCCAATAGTTTCAGAGGGGACTGTATGTGCATACTACACATCTATTGTCTCACCCACAACACCAGGACCTCGGACCTCCTCCACATTCCCATTCGCATTGGTGATTTTCCAGTAGCGACTATCCAACTGGCATGCACTCTCTGGCAGTGCTGACTTCGCCATCTCAATCCTTATAAATAAATAAAAAGAAAATGATTAAGGGCTGTAAATAATAGGAAAACTTTATTATTACAACAACTGCCAGAACATATGTGCACTAGTGGGTGCTGTAATTTAATGATAATAATGATAATGAGGCTTTATTGATCACCTATACTTATGCACAGTGAAACTATTTTCTTCGCATACCCCAGCAAGTTAGGAAGCTGGGGTCAGAGCACAGGGTCAGTCATGATATAGCACCCATGGAGCAGAGAGGGTTAAGGACCTTGCTCAAGTCCCAACAGTGGCAGCTTGGCAGTGCTGGGGCTTGAACCCCCGACCTTCTAATCAGTAACCCAGAGCCTTAACCACCAAACCACCACTGCCCCAGTACATATATTGAAAGACGTTTAGTTGGCCATAACCTCTACTCTAAGGTTTATTAAACTGAACACACAGGGTATGTAGTTTGCAGCATTTATGGAGTTTACATCCTATGTATTCTAATCTAATAGTGCTTTTCTACAGGATAGCAAGGTAAAGTTACTAATACCAAATCTAGAATCATCTGTACAGTGTATATGTTATGTATAGATGCATAAATAATGTTTTTGTTCATGTGATACACTCTCCTGGAAAGATGATGTTCCCTTGGTCTGAAAAAAACAATTGCCACGGTTACAGATCAATGTAAATTCACATTATCCACAAAATATTCAGTCCTTGAAAAAAGTAAAACTCCAATTAAGATGCAATTGCCTCTTCCATTATTCTGTTAACGGCTTGGTACTATTAATTAACTAATGGTGCCAAATTTATGCATTTTAATATTGGCCTCAATATTTTGGTATTAAATTCTCACTGTGAGTGGTTAAGTCTGAATACCACCCAGGAGCTGATAGGTACTCTTGTTAGTGCCTGAAGTAATACCGGACAGCCTAACATATAATATAATTCCTCAGTCAACTATGGATTTCCTGAAAGGTTGTCCAGTGTACTGTGGTCCGTTATCTGTCACTATTTCATCTGGTTGACCAAATAAAGACATGTACATTTGCATTTTTTGTGCAACTGCGTAGCTGCTGGCTGGTATGGGCATTTCATCAACCAATGGGTCATTATGGGAATACCTGTCCACGGTAAGCAGGTACTGATGTCCATGAATCTCGAACAGATCCGCCACCAGGCACTGCCATGGCTTTGTGGGTGTTTTGTGCGGAATGAGAGGTTCTTTTGTGTGTGCGTCTTGATGTTCTGCACAGGTATTGCAAGATCTGCACATTTTTTCAATGTCTGTGTTTATCTTTGCCCAATAAACACTTTCTCAAGCCAACCTGTGTGTTTTTACGATACCTTGGTGGGCTGCGTGGAGCTGAGTCAAAATGCCGTTGATCATGGATTCTGGGATAAGCACTTGTCTACCCTTAAATACAACTCCTGCTTCTATGGCAAGTTCATCTCAGAAAGACGAATAGCTGCATACGTCTTTTGGCAGGTCTTGATGGATATCTTCTTTTAATGCACTGATCTTGGGGTCTTTTGCAGTCTTCGTTCTGAGAATCTCCTGTTTGTTTTGGGAGAGGTTTATGATTGCAACAATATGATGGTCAGGGTCTTCAAATTCTGTATAAAGCTAATCAATGTGTTCATCAAGTTCAATGTCTTCGTTGTTTTCAGGTTTCGGCAGGCGGCTTAGAGTGTCTGCTAGAATCATTTGACTTCCAGGGCAATACACGATCCCACACAGGTGTACAAGAGAGCGCGTCACGGAGTGGTCTCCCACTTAGGCATTTCACACAGTCATTAACACAGATTAAACTCTTTTACTATGGACTCAACGTGTTCAACATGGCATTACTTCCGGTACACTCACACAGCGTATTACGTACTCAACATATGACGTATCACAACATATTATGTATCACAACAGTGCCAAGGTGCTAAATGAGTCACTGGGAGAGTCAGAAGTGTCACAAGGCAAGTGTGCGAAGTGATCTCTCTGCAATGCTGCCATTCTGGCAGAACTGGTCTGATAACAAGGCTCAAAATTGCGACCATTTTGGTCGCAAACAAAAAAAAAACAACACCGGTTATGAGTGTCCTGTTGCACAGCCTTGCACAAACAGCCGCTTATTTACATCAGCACTAGGGGGCGCCAACAAACCAATTTGAGCAAAGAAACTTTTCTGAGGTAACAAAAAACATGAGGACCGTTAAATGTGGCTCGGTACTGTTAATCGGACTCAGTGTGGTGGCGCCTTAGGCGGCTGCCTAACAACACCTAATGGATTGACTGGCCCTGATACATGTGTGTGTGTAAATAAATTGTAGCTGTGGTGCTCCTAACTTTATAAAGTAGATATATATATATCTTGCTTTTTTTATTTTCAAGTATTTCGTGTGCTTCAAGAGATCTTGAAACCTGTTACAGCTTCTAGAGGTACAGGTCGTAAAAGACGGATTCATACAGTCCTTTCTAAGCGGAAGAGAATATTCAGAAATGTAATTAGCAGATGATGAATGTTCTGTGTTTTACCTGATTCTGTATGTGAAGAAGAAGTGTGGCGGGTGGACAGAGCTGAGCTCGGGTAGGAAAGAGGTGGAGACTGAGACGGTTATGTTATCAGTGGTGGCCACACACTTCTTATCATGGACGTACCTAAACAAGCATCCAACAAATACAAACGTTTTAGTTGTTATTTCCATTTTTATTTAAGTACTCATTAGTGTTACTTTTGCTTTTACAACATGTTTGTTCATCACGCAGCACCGTTTACAGCTTCAGACAATCAGAGATGGTTTATTTAAACACAAACTGACCTACAATGCAAATCAACATATTAATCCATCTTGTTCATTGCAAAACTCATATTCTTCAAATTAAAACTGAAATTATGCAAATTATGCCATAATCTTTGTACAACTACTAACTTTTATGAACGGTGCCACCAGAATTATTGGCACACTGCATAAAAATGAGCAAAATTGATTCCGTTTCCATGGGGTATAAATGTAAGGCTGCACACAGTTGATTTTTGTCAAGGTCATGGTTATAAAAACACAAAAGTTAGAATTGTCATTTAAGGAAAACTCCAGCCTGAAATAATATGTTTATATTAAAATATTTGTGATGGAATGAATGATTCTGGTGACAAATGTGGCAGCAGGGGCGAATTAGTGGGTCAGAATTGAGAGTCAGCTGCACACGGAGAGGAAGTGATTTGAACCGGCAGGTAACATGTGATGATCCTCACCTGTGTCTGATTATCACCAGTCTACTTATGTGTGTTTATAATGCTGTCAGTAGCTGCCGTAACCAGAGACAGAGCTGGCGCAGTTTACATACAACATGCACACACATGCACAGAGCATGAGTTTGAACTTGAATGAGACAGAAGCTGTGAGATACTGAGGCAGCATTTTGTTTTCTGTTGAGTTATAAAAAACATGCTAAAAAGCACTAACTTAGAATAAAAAGCGCTCTGAAGTGCCGTCAAAAACTGGCTTGTCTCTCAAGTCCTCTTTCCTGCCCATATACACCAGGGTTCTACACCAATATATAACTAGTGGAGAGAGCACATGTTAGTCTCAAAGTTACAGACAGCAATGCAGCGATATAACAGCTGCACTGAGTTACGTCAGAGACTCGGCTCGGCTAGTTAGTGATCGATGTATTAGCATGAAAGTTTTACAGATTAAGAGGTGAGAGGGCTGGACAGAATGAAGAACTAAAGCACTGCTGCATTATTCTCTTTAGGTAGAGATGTAGCAAGATTAATTGCACAGGGACCACCATTAACAGGTAGTTGGGTAATGTAGGAAATTGGGTAATGTATGAAACCGTTAACCAAAGAGAAAATAAACAGCATGTCAAAGAACGGTGTTAAAAAAAAAAAAAAATCAACAATTGAATTCCAAAGAAATTCTTGGACATCTCTGAAAATTACATGTTAATTATAAGTCATTAAGGTGGATTTTTCCATTAAGCACAATTACAAAAACAAAAAAAAGAGCCAAAACAAAATAAGTTTCACATGTCAGAAATAAAGAACAAATGTCAAAGTTTTATATTTGCGCTATTTAGTTGGTTCTTGTGTTTGTCTAGTTTCAAAATCAATCACAACAACTGCTAAACACCATTTCCAAACAACAAGCTATGGGAAAGTGGCATGAGAAAGAAGCCCAAATAGAAGAAGAAGAAGAAAAAAAAAAAACCATGAAGCCCAACATGAAACTTTTTGGTCATGCACAATGTCAGCATGTTTGGACAAGGAGAAGCACCTGATCCACCACCGTATATTGCAGTGGGTGTCACTGACGCTTTGGGCTATTTGAGTTCTGTGAAGTACCAAGATATTTCAACCCAAAAGCTTACTGCTTCTGTCAGGAGGTTCAGACTTGGACATTGATAACATTTTCAACAAGATGATGAGCCAAACATACTTCTAAATCAAAACAGAATTGGTTCAAGAAGCACAAAATCAATGTTTTACAATGACCACCCTAGATTTGAATCTTCCTGAAAACCTGTGGTCTGAATTGAGGACATACACACCACCAATATTGGCACATTGGTTAATATGAGCAAAGATGGCTGTGAAAAATTGTCTTATTGTTTAACCTTTTGATATTGTTTTTTAAAAAATCATAAAAATACTCTGCTCTCATGGATATCAAACAATTGCGAACAAAACACAGGTTTGTTCAAAAAAAAATTATCTTTGTTAAATATGGGTGTGTAACAATTGTAGGCATCCCTATGAATTCATATGCGAAAAATATATTTCAAGTATATTCCCACTGATATTTAAAAAAAAAAAAATTGTACACCGGGGTTGAAACTGTTTAACTATAACATCCTGTTTCACAGGGGTATAAATATTAGGTAACACATAGGCCAAATTCCCTTAGTCATTCATAACAATGGGCTAAAACCAAGGAATATAGCTGTGATGTGCGGCAAAAGGTTGTTGAGCTTCACAAAATGGGAAGTGGTTAGGGATGCAACGAAAGTTCGGCAACCGAAATTATTCGGCCGAAAATAGCAAAAAAAGCATTTGGCCGAATGAAGGCCGAATAAATTTGACTGAACAATGATGTGTTTGATGATGTGACCAAATAGCCTAGTAACCAGAGTGAGACGCACGAATGTCACAACCTCGATGAGGGGGCGCGTACATGCTCTTCGGATGTGTACTGTGGACACGTGGGTTTATTTTGTTTCTGTTCCGGAGCATGTTTCTGTCACGTCGCGAGACATAAGACGTATTTATTTAAGGGCAGGCAGACAAATCCAAATCGTAATTCAAAAAACTTAGTCAAGACAGGCAAAGGGAATCAAAGTCGCGGTCACAGAAAACAGGGTCAAAACAAGAAACATGAACTAGTACGATGGACTGGGAGCGGAAACACCAGCGGGGACTAAATGAACTAATCTATAGTTTAAACTAACTAAATCTATCAAGGAACATAACATTAACAACGTATCTAACTATACTATATCTACTATAATACTCTGCGAGGTGTACAGGGACGCGAGCGGTATATATCCCCAATATAATCAGCAGTATAGAACCAAATAGAACCATTTTCTGCACTCTTGTCAATGCACTTTTTAATGCACTTTTTAGTTGTAGGCTACAGAGGGTTACATTCTTTCAGCAGTCAGTTATAGGCCTAACGTAGGCTATTCAAGGGGGGCTCAAAGATGACCACATCAAAATATTTTTATTTTACTCATTTATTTATTTAAAGTTATATTGTGCCTTGTTGGTATCCTACACCTGCTGGAATGAAAAAAAAATGTTCAGTGTTAAATAAATATTTTGAAATTGTAGTTTTTGTAATTAATTTTTTTCTTTGAAAAGCAAGACAAAATAGTAAAAAGCACATTTTGACTATTTAATTTATGCAATGGTGAAAAAAATGGCAAAAACGCGAAAAAACGTGTTCGACCTCGGCCAAGTTTTTCATTATATTCGGTTTCGGCCAAGAATTTTCATTTTGGTGCATCTCTAGAAGTGGCTATAAGCAAGTAGCACAAGCATTGAAAATGCCCATTTCCACTATCAGAGCAATAAGTAAGAAGTTCCAGTCAACTGGAAATGTTATGAATCAACCTGGAATTGGACGCGTGTCTATATCGTCTCAACGCACTGTGAAGAGGATGGTTCGAGTAGCCAAATAATCTCGAAGGATCACAGCTGGAGAATTGCAGAGGTTAGTTGTGTCTTGGGGTCAGAAAGTCTCCAAAACTACAATTCGAGTCACCTACATCACCACAAGCTGTTTGGAAGGGTTTCAAGAAAAAAGCCTCTACTCTCATCCAAAAACAAACTCAAGCGTCTTCAGTTTGCCAGACACTACTGGCGCTTTTTGGCAGTAAACACCAGAGGTGGTTTTGGCGTACACACAGAGAGGTAGCAATATGGAAAAGTACCTCATGCCCACGGTTAAATATGGTGGTGGCTCTTTAATGTTTTGGGGCTGTTTTTCTGCCAGAGGATCTGGGCATTTTGTTAGGATATATGGCATCATGGACTCTATCAAATATCAACAGATATTAAATGAAAACCTGACTGCCTCTGCCAGAAAGCTTAAAATGGGCCTTGGTTGGATCTTCCAGCAGGACAATGATCCAAAACATACAGCAGAATCAGCACAAAAATGTTTTACTGACCACAAAATAACTATTTTGTGGGCAGTAAACCACTTTTGTGTTGATTTTCACCATTTTCCATTTTCCATCCATGGTCATCCCAGTCCCTGGACATGAACCCCATAGAAAACACACTGAGTGAAATGAAGAGGAGAGTCCACCAGCATGGACCTCGAAATGTGAAGGATCTGGAGAGAATTCTGTATGAAGTAATGTTCTCAGATCCCTTGCCATGTTCTCCAACCTCATCAGGTATTATAGGAGAAGACAGAGCTGTTATCTTGGCAAAGGGAGGTAGCACAAAGTATTGACTAAAAGAGTGACAATAATTGTTGCACACCTATATTTAACAAAAATATTTTTTTAATAAACATGCGTTTTGTTCACAATTGTTTGATATCTATGAGAGCAGAGTATTTTTGTGAAATTTTTTAACAAATTTTTTGAACAAAATTTTTTTTGAACAACAAAAACTATTTTTCACAGCCTTCTTTGCTCATATTTACCAAGGGTGCCAATATTAGTGGAGGGCACTGTATATCAACGTAAGCATGTACTCACACTAGGCGATCTGTACCCTGCTTTAGCATGTTTAACCAGTTCGTTTGACTTGCGTGATTGCTCCGTACAGCGCTTGAAGAGGTGGGCTTGGAACTCGGAACCTTACATCAATGATGCGACTGTTCTATTTAACACAATATTTGGGTTTATAAAGGCTCTGGTTCGTCGAGTAAAGCTGCAAATTCCTCCCTCAACATCAGCTGCCGTAAAAATCTTCCGATACCTGCAGCACGATTAAGTGAAAATTGCTGTGCTGCAAAAGTGGTAAAGCTATTAGACATGTGAGAAAGCCGTGTGTCACTGCACCTCAAATGACTTCATCGTGCTGTGCGAGAGTGCTTTTCTTCCTGTTTTCTTCAAAACAAAAAGTAGCATCGTAATGATGTAAGCATGTTCAGGCCATGAATGTTAAGTGTAATGTTAGTGCAGTCCAGCTGAGGAGTGTGGAGGGAGAACAATCGTGCTTGGGCACGGTACAGGGCAACAGTGCCTAGTGTGAGAACACCCTAAGAATATAAGAGATTACAATGTTCTGCTTAGATAAGTGGACCAAGACTCCTCTACAGGTGTCTCCAAACCTTTTAGGCATTACAGGAAAGACTCAGTGTTGTTATTCTCTCCAGGGCAGGCGTTAATATTTGGAACAAATATTAACTGTGTCAATAATTTTGAAACCAGTATTGTGTAGGAAAAAATGCACTAGTTAAAATTATGTTTTATAAAAGTTATAAAAATTATAAAAGTATGTAAATCTATACATCTGTGCCTGAATATTAGAGCTCTTTTCAAACATTAATTTTTGTTCATGTTTATGAAATAATGGCAGTAATTCTGGAAACTGATTTTCTGCTTAAGTGTGTCTTTATATGTTATTCATATTTTTGTGAACATGATGACTCTTAATGTCACCTGTCCAGGGACAGCAGATGAAATCTACCAGATAGCCTAGTGCACAGATAACTGTTGCCAATAATAAATGCATGCACACACACAGGCACTAGGGATGTCACAATACCAAAAATCTAGTAGTTGGTACCGATACCACCAAAAGTACACGATACTCAATACCAAAGTCGATACCACGGTGTGGTATAAAAATAAAATAAAAAAATTGAAATTAAAAACTCTCCTGGAGGACATCCTCCTCTGGCTGATACTGGTAAAAGAGAAAGAGAGAGAGATGGGGGGGGGGGGATATTTTAGTTATCAAACACTGTCTAACAATGAGTGTAGGTGCACTCCTAAACGCCCGCGCGCGCACACACACACACACCCCTTATACTCTGAATGTAAGCATTAATTTAAATTCACTGATATGGTGGCAGGCCAAAAAGATTTATTAAAAGCATGAACATTTGAATAATTATTAGTGACATTAGACTACATTTAGCTGACAGGACACGGGCTGAATGGCGATGCATGGAGGCCCATTAGGAGGTAGTTTATAACATTGCAATGTGTTAACGTCGTTAACAAATAACTGGCTATCGCAAACATTACATGGCCACGTTAGCTGGTTTCACGGCCACAATGCCAGCTACCTCAAACAAACATAATATACGACTGTCTTTCAGGTGCTTTGCCAAATTCCAGGTGTTTCCTCGCTTTGTTTGAAATGAAAGATAGCATCGGTTGCACACCGGCTTCAGAGCATCAATTATATGTTCATTGTCATCTGCCTCGAATGCGAAGTATTTCCATTTTCCATACCAGATTTCCTCTCAATGAGTCGCGGTGGAGCTAAACTTCTGTAATTTTTCCCATGTGCCTGTAGTTGTTCTTCTTCTTCTTCACCACTTGTGGACCAACTTAAACACTTGTGTGTATTTGCTGCCCGCTTCAGGTCTGGAAGAATTGCAACCTCGGTACCTCCATTAGAACCGGTACCAACGCACTCCAGAAAAACAAATACTGTCACATTTTAAGAATGTTGGTACTGACTTGGTACCGAAGTATCGGTTCTTGTGACATTCCTAAGAGGCACACACATACACACACACACCTGAATATCTGGTCCCGGATGATGGGGTATTCTCCAGTCACCACATTCTGAACGTATGAGGTAAACCATTCAGTAAAGCTGGACCCTGGGAGAGTAAGACAACATGGGGGCGCACTATAAGATCGATTAACTGAAAGGTTACAGCGACTTGGTTAATATAATCTGGCAAACGCATCATGTTCTAACACATAGTTTGAGTTGCAGCCCAAAAAGGAGACAGAGCATGAAAACAGACAAACGCAAATATGACTAACGACCACAGCACTGTCTAGTATTATGGCTGCTCCATCACACATAACTCAACTAATGAAGTGGTCGAAATCTAGCTTATCAGACATGTGAAAGCAATCAAAATACTACATTGTGCTGTATACACCCAATACCACCAGCCTACCTGTGATGAACATATCAATAGCAGATGGATCTTGTGCAAGTTGATCCTGAAAAAAGAAAAAGAAAAGGAGACATCTTCCATTGGTCAAGTGCACAAAAACTTCACTTAGAGGATGTCAAGACACAGCCAAGGTTGGAGAAACATGGTGTCCAGTATGGGGGGCTAGAGCAAACATCCTTGTTATTTGCAAATAATGTTCTCTTGGACAATTTTGCTGCTGAATGTGAGTCCGAGATCATGGTTCTCTCCCAGCGTGAGATGTTCTCTTCAGGTAACATTTTTTTCAGATATATTCACAACTGGTGGAAACGTAGAGTCTGAGATCAACCAGAGGTGTTATAGTCACTGTACCAGTCTACCGTGGTGAAGCAGGAGCTCAGTACATATATAGTAGAGTTGATTATCCATTTGCTGTATGTGTATATGTGTGTGTTGTGTGTGTTTGTGTTCACTAATCAGGAATAAACAGACCAAGTGCACTCTAAGCGCATGAATCATTTTAATCATCTGACAGGTGCTAGAAAATCTTGGTGGGTTTATTGTCTGTTACTCTAATCAGGCAATGCTAAAATAGTATGTTGGTGTGTTGTGTGCATGTGCTAAGATAATATTTCTCTTTGTGTGTTTCTGAGCGAAAGAGAAGGCTCATGGTATATGCAAATATCCTGGTAAGAATTTGTATGATTTCGCTGTGTATATTTTGCTCTTATAAAGAGAATGTGTATCAAAAAGTTAACGATGTTACCTACTCTCATTTGTAAGTCGCTTTGGATAAAAGCGTCTGCTAAGTGAATAAATGTAAATGTAATGTAATGTACTCTGGTAGTATTCGGGGGCAGGAAGGCAACTGGTGATGTGCAAGTCAAATGTATGCATATAATGCTGACTGCTCAGACTGATGCGTGTGTGTCAACTTGATTTCTCTGTGACTAGTCTGGCATCAGAAAACACTAGCACAGTGGGAGAGAGGGAAGAAATCTTTTCCTCCTCTTGAAAAAAAAAGAAAAGCACCGTATGTAGGCATTTTGGCAACACTTTAATGAAGAAAGAAAGAATACAGTATGTTGTTTTTACAGTATGGGGAACTACTAGAGGGAGAGAGAGAGAGTGTTCTAACCGGACAATGGTAGAAGATCTCGCTGCGTGTGCGTCCCTCTGTGCTTTCTAAGGCCATGTACTGGCTCAGTCCTGTGTGAAAGCAGAAGGTAAGGGGGAGACACTGCTTCATGCCCTTCCTCTGCTGGAATCCCCCCGCTGCCGTCTCAATGTCCAACAGGTCCTCTGAGCGATAGTGATTGGACAACGACATGCTGCCCATCAACCTGGTGGGAGGAGCACAACATTATCAGATGTATACTACTGAGACATGTACTGTGTGCTGAATTAAGAGTTTCATGTCACGTAACAATGTCTTGTGCAATTTCAACTTCCGATTACTGTGGCACATTTTCTGACTGTCATTTAAAACGACAATCTTAAAAAGAAAGTCTTGCTTTTTCCAGGAAAGCGTTAAAATACCTTCCTCTTAACCTTTTGTGGAGGTTGGGTAATGCTGGAGGCAAGACAATTAATGGACCTGATTCACGTAGTAACAAATGTTTTTACATGACAACCACATGGTTATGTGCATTTGAACTGATTATATACTATGTGTAAATGCTCTGTGCATGTTTCAGTGGCAAAGTATGAATTCTTCTTGTTATTTCTCAGTAGGGCATGTCTCACCCAGGCACCACCAATTTCTGTCCATTATGTATCCTGTAGGAACAGCGGTAGTCATTGGGAAGCTTGCAGCCAATCTGGGCTTCAATCGCATCCAGTTCATCCTCTTTTGCGCCCTCTATTGACGGAGAAATAAAACATTACAAAAAATTTGATGGTATTGTGTTAACGAGTATGTTTTTCGTCCTGTAGCAAGTTACATAAGAGATCATTTCTGCTGTACACTTTCAAAAAAAAAAAGCTGTGATAATCCACCACAATTATCTGACATTTGCTGTAGTAAGTTGAGCATATACTTAAAACATTTAGGTTGCACTGAAGAAAAACAAAAAATGAAGTAAGAAGACGGCCGGATGCACCTTTGAGGGAGGCAATCATTCTTGGGCATTTTTGGCCCAGGTAGGACTTCAGGTCATCCCAGGCTTTCTTCAGTGTGCTGTAGTAATCTATGTAGCGACCAAAGTCAACGTAAAAGTCATGGAACAATTCCCGCCAGCTCTGCCCTCTCTGTCCCTTATCGGCTCTACAAAGGGAAACTAGCATCTTAGACGTCACGATCAAAATGGGCTAAAATACACACTGATCAAGAGTAAAAAGGAGGATTTCTCAGTTTGACATACTGTGTGAAGCTGCTTGTTGAACAGCAGTTTGGTGAACTTACTCTGTGAGAAGCCAGTGCTTCTGGCAAAGCCTCTTCCATAAAGGGTTATGACCCGTCAGCTCATTCAGGCGCCGACTTACAAGACTGCAACTGAGAGTGAAAAAAACAAAAAAAAACAAGGGGGCAATGTCAGACCTCAAAATTTCATTTTTAACCTTATGCTTTTGTTCTGAAGACTCTGCAAGACTCTGCAATGTAATGTAGTCGTTTTAAACAAGATTGTTTTAAACCTTCACCAAGCTTAACAACCTTCGTTAATATCTGGGTGACTACAACAGTGTCTCTTTAATTAACATTTTCTTAATATAAATCTATCAAGCTGTGTGATATCGACATACAGTGGGGGAAATAAGTATTGGACGCATCAACATTTTTTTCAGTAAATATATTTCCAATGAGGTTATTCACATGAAATTTTCACCAGACATCAGTATTAACTCAAGAAATCCAGAAATATAAAGAATTCACAACATTAAAGTACAAAAATAAAGTTATGCTATACTTATAGCAAGTATACTATGTATAGTATAAGTAACAACAATAAACCTTGTATTACTGCTGTATTAAAATATCAGTGAGGCAGTTTAAAGAGTGTGAGCATTCAATAAATGAATGTGCAGACATGGACATTATTATTTGCATTATTCATGCTTTGGGCAGAGGTCCTGGATGTGGTGAACCACACACCTGGGCTATGCAAACGTGCTCAGATATAATTTTTCTGAGGTTTTAACATAATTAAAATGTTCACTAAAACACATCAGATTCGATTGGATTTCTTTTAATAGTCAGTTTTTTTCCTGTGTATTTTTCTCAGTGCACACTGCACCTACTGGAAGTGAAGGATTGGAACTTGTCTATATGAATAAAATGAACCTTTAATTAAAAGCTGACTTCTGTTAAACCTGTTAAACCAGACTGCCCCTCCCCGCCTACAAGAGCTTTCATTTTATTGACTCACTATCGTAACAGCTGCATAAACTAGGGCATTTGATATATAACCCCAATTCCAAAAAAGTTGGGACGTCGTATAAAATGTAAATAAAAACAGAATGCAATAATTTGTAAATCTCATAAACCCATATGTTATTCACAATAGAACATAGAAAACATATAAAATGTTTAAACAGAGGAAATGTAACATTTTAAGAAAAAAAAGGTAATTTTGAATTTGATGGCTGCAACACGTCTAAAAAAAAAAGTTGAGACGGGGCAACAAAAGGCTGGAAAAGTAAGTGTTACTAAAAAGAAACAGCTGGAGGTTAATTGGAAACAGGTCAGTAAGATGATTGGGTATAAAAAAGAGTATCTTAGAGAGGCAGAGTCTTTCAGAAGTGAAGATGGGCAGAGGTTCACCTATCTGCGAAAAACTACATCTACAATTTGTGGAACAATTTCAGAATAATGTTCTCCATGTAAAATTATGAAGACTTGAATATTTCATCATCTTCAGTACATAATATCACCAGATTCAGAGAATCTGGAGAAATCTGTGCGCAAGAGTCAAGGGTGAAAATCAATATTGCATGCCCGTGATCTTCGGGCCCTCTGGCGGCACTGCATTAAAAACAGGCATGAATCTGTAATGGAAATCACTGCATGGGCTCAGAAACACCTCCAGAAATCATTGTGTGTGAACACAGTTCGCCGTGCCATCCACAAATGCTGGTTTGTGAACATGATCCAGAAACGCCGCCGTCTTCTCTGGGACAAAGCTCATTTAAAATGGACTGAGGCAATGTGGAAAACTGTTCTGTGGTCACATGAATCGGAATTTGAAATTCTTTTTGGAAACCATGAATGCCGTGTCCTCTAAACTAAAGAGGACTAAAGAGGAGAGGGACCGTCCAACTTTTTATCAGCGCTCAGTTCAAAAGCCTGCATATCTGATGGTATGGAGGTGCATTAGTGCCTAGAGAATGGGCAGCTTGCACATCTGGAAAAGCACCATCAATGCTGAAAGGTACAGTGCATCCGGAAAGAATTCACAGCGCTTCACTTTTTCCACATTTTGTTATGTTACAGTCTTATTCCAAAATGGATTAAATTCATTATTTTCCTCAAAATTCTACAAACAATACCCCATAATGACAACGTGAAAGAATTTTGTTTGAAATCTTTGCAAATTTATTAAAAATAAAAAAAACAAAAAAGCAAAGCGCACAAACATTTGCAAAGATTTCAAACAGACTTCTTTTACGTTGTCATTATGGGGTATTGTTTGTAGAATTTTGAGGAAAATAATGAATTTAATCCATTTTGGAATAAAGCTGTAACATAACAAAATGTGGAAAAAGTGAAGCGCTGTGAATACTTTCCGGATGCACTGTATACAGGTTTTAGAGCAACATCTGGTTCCATCCACATTCCATCCCATCTTTACTTCTGAGACACTCTGCCTCTCTAAGATACTCTTTTTATACCCAATCATATTACTGACCTTTTACCAATTAACCTAATTAGTTCCAAAATGTTCCTCCAACTGTTTCTTTTTATTAACACTTACTTGTCCAGCCTTTTGTTAACCCCTCATCCCAAATTTTTTGAGACGTGTTGCGGCCATCAAATTCAAAATGACCTTGTTTTTTCCTCAAAATGTTACATTTCCTCAGTTTAAACATTTGATATGTTTTCTATGCTGTATTGTGAATAACATACGGGTTTATGAGAAATCATTCTGTTTTGATTTACATTTTACACAGCATCCCAACCTTTTTGGAATTGGAGTTGTACATGTGTGTAAAGTTGGGTGTGTTGGGTGCAGCTAACATGTAAATACAAGACGAGTGGGCAGCAGTTTGTGTTCACAAGAGTGGAAGCTGATTCAACTTCCAGCTCAAATGGCCGCTTGTTTTAATGTAGTATGACAGCTTCATTAGAGTCACTTGTACATCATTCCCTCAACGAAATCCACACTAGTGTCTACTTAAATGAATGTGCTATGCCTTACAATATATTAAAACCAGAGAACCCATAATGTGGCAGGTTTCATTGACCTACATTAATTTGCCAAAATTACAATAATAACTATTATAATAATAATTATTATTCCAATAAAATAAAAATGTTGTTTTATTTTATTGCTTTTATTTTATTTTTATTTTATTAGTTTAACAACACAATAAAACCTGTTATTTATGACATATTGCAAAGGCAAAAATTATGATAACCCAGGTTCAAATATTTTGCTTTAGATTAGTTTATCATGCCATTAAGTAGAAAACGGCAGCCAGAAAGGTAGTTAGATATCAACAAAAAAAAAAAGAATAAAAAAAGAATTATCTTTCACTAACTTTCAACATTTTCATTGTTAGTCTATTGTGAAAACTAACCAGTTAGCATATATATTAATTATTTATGAAGACGAAATTAAAGAAAACGTGTCAATAAGTGCTAACTGACATCAAATAATAAAGGACACAAAAATTGTGAGTGATTGTGATGTGACATTTTGTTATACATCTACTTATACAGTGCACTGCCAGCATACTACTGTAACATGTAGTGTGGCAACATATAGTCCACATACTGTTCAGTGTGGTAGTGTGTGTGATATGGAAGTACTATGGCCAGCCTGCATGTTTTTAAATAGCTAACTAGCTAACAGAACCCGTAAGTGTAGAGCACACTGCAGAGACCATATCAGGAGAAGTGTTTCTATCCAGAGAATAAATGAAATTAAAACGCAATAAGCCATCTAACATTAACTGACCCGCAGTACTTTCAGTTCCTGGTTCCTGGGAGTCAGCTTGTTTACATCGGCGACAGCTGCTTAAAGCGCCTCACAGTAAACAGCTCTCTAGCTACCGTGTATTAGCTAAACATGTTGCTCATCACACTAATGCGATGCTGTCATTAACAAATCTATACATAAGCACTGAAAACCAGCAATTATACAGCGTCTGCCTATAACCTCTCCATGTCAGTGCACCGAGTAACATAATAAGCTAGCGTGCTACTTCTCAGGCAAGAACAGCCAGCTAGCCGAAAACTTTCCAAATACTTTGAGGAACTCGGTCTTTAACCGTGCCTAACTGCACATATTCGGAAAGGCGATAACCGCTCACCTGACCAAATCTCTGAAGTCAAGAAACGACAGAATTAATAGCAAAGGGTCGGACGGTAAACTGTCCAAGCTGAGCACAGTGGCTGCCGCCATCTTGGTACGTGCTGACGAAGCCCCGCCCACATCACGTTAAACACGAGTGGGCGTGTTTTTCTCTACACTTGCCTTCAGTTTGTGTTTGTAAACACGGGTGACGTCACCAGAGCCTGACACAATTATAATAGTTACATTAGCTATTATTTTTACTGGCAAAATAAATCCATAGATAGATACATAGACACATAGATACTTCTAACATACGTCACCATGTGATGCACCTGGACACATCATCAGTGAGGTTTCCTGGGGTCATCGTGTTTCGGCCTTTCAACATCAGACACTCTTGCCCAGGCGACCCAGCCGGGGTTGATCAAGCCCTGACTTTGTGTCCAGGTAACACTACCCCACACATGGCTCTCCTCTCCTGATCCATAGTCATCTTGAAGCAACTTCCGCTGCCTCCGTGGCCAACTTCAGGTCCTTTTGTTTACTGGCCCCTTTGATGCCCAGCATATTATAGGCCCTACAGAGGGACTGGGCTGCAAACCCCCTGCATCCCACCTCAATGGGCTTGCACCTTGCTCACCAGCCATTACTTTGACACTCTTGTACCAACCTGCTGTACTTAGTTCTCTTCCTCTCACTGGCCTCCTCGATACGGTCCTCCCAGGGAACAGTAAGTTCTAAGAAGACAATTTGCTTGGAGGTTTCTGAGATCAGCACCAGCACCATATCTGGCCTTAATGATGTTATGGCAACAGTTTATGGAAACTTAAGCTGCTTTCCCAGGTCGACTCTCAGCTCCCAGTCCTGTGCTGAGGTTAGCAAGCCAGATGAGGTGGTCCTAGCTGCTGGTGTTACCTTCTCCCCAGCCCTGACAAAAGTGATGGTCTTCTTCACGGGGCGAAAACACTTACAGTGGGTTATCTGCTATGGCCTTCAGAACTTTGTCATGACGCCAACAGTATGGCCCCTCACTCAGTGCTTTTGGATAGCTGCTGAGGATATGTTCCAGGGTGCCTCTCTTCAGGCACAGAGGGCAAGTTGGTGACTCTGCCTTCCCCCAGCAGAACAAGTTGGACGGGTTTGGTAGTATGTTGTAGACAGCCTGGATTAAGAATTGTATTTGGTGGGGCTCGGAATTCCAGAGGTCAGCCCAAGTCATCCCAAATTTTTTGCTTTTTTGAAAAAGATGTGGAATGCAAAAATTCACTACCTCATGCAACAAGTAAGCTGTTAAAGAATAAATTTTGTGTTCCAGATTTGTGTAAAATCTTGCATTTATGCACTTATTATCAAACAATTATGTGGCAGCAGCACAATGCATAATAAAATCATGCAGATAAAAGGCAGGAGGTTCAGTTAACAGGCTCACAGAAATTTAAGAGTTAAAGATTGGAAAACGTTGCCTGGTCTTTTCTCAATCTTTAACTGTTCAGTGTCGGGGAACCTGTGCTCACTGTAGCCTCAGATATATCCGCCTTGTTTGATGTGTTGTGAATTCTGAGGTGCTGTTCTGCTCACCATGTTTGTAAAGAGTGATTATTTGATTTGATTATATTTGATTTGACTGACCTGCCACCTAAAGCCAGTCTGGTTATTCTCTTCTCTCATGAACAAGGCATTTTTGCCCACAGAACGGCTGCTCACTGCTAACTCTACAGACACTAGTGCATGAAAATTATTAATAAAAAATATTAACAAAAAGCAACAAAAAATAAACCCAGCCCATCTGGTACCAACAACCATGCCACAGTCTAAGTCACTGAGAACATACTTTTGAATGAATGAATGAATGAATGCCTTTTATTGTCACTATACACATGTACAATGAAATTAAGAGCCACTCCTTTTTTGTTCCATGCCAACATGTACATAAAATAAACAAGAAGAATAAACAAGATAAACAAGATAAATAAACAAGATAAACAAACAGATAAATAAACAAGATAAATAAACAAGATATTGGGGCGGATGGGGGAGGTACTATGAAATGCACAGTTTTGAGACGCTATATACATATGCTGTGAACTCAGTACATGTATGTGTTTAGAATGGTAATAGCTTTTGGGAAAAAAATATTCTTAAATCTATTAGTCCTTGTTTTGATGCACCTGTAACGTCTCCCTGAGGGCAACAGATTGAACAGATCAAAGCCAGGGTGAGAGCTGTCCTTAATGATGGTTTTTCCTCTGCTGAGGCAACGGGAGGTGTAAATATCCATCAGGGAGGGGAGAGGGCAGCCAATGATCTTCTGTGCTGCTCTTATTACTCTCTGAAGCCTCTCCCTGTCTGCCGCGGTGCAGCTACCGTACCACACCGTGATACAGTATGTCGGCAGGCTCTCGACGGACGAGCGGTAGAAGATCAGCAGTAGATTGGGGTCCAGATTGTACTTCCTGAGAATCCTCAGGAAGTGTAGCCGCGTTTGAGCCTTCTTAATAACCGCTGTGATGTTGTCCGTCCAGGAGATATCTGCAGAGATAAGGACGCCAAGAAACCGGAAGGTGTGGACCCTCTCCACACACTCACCATTGATGAAAAGGGGGGCCAGCTCAGTGTTGTGCTTCCTGAAGTCTACAATGAGCTCCTTGGTTTTCTTGGTGTTTAGAGCCAGATTGTTCTTTGAACACCAGGCTGCCAAGTTTAGGACTTCCTCTCTGTAGGCTACCTCATCTCCTTTTGAGATGAGTCCGACCACTGTGGTGTCGTCAGCAAACTTGATGATAAGATTATTATTGTGGACTGGACTACAGTCGTATGTGTAGAGACAGTACAGGAGGGGGCTCAGCACACAGCCCTGTGGAGAACCTGTGCTCAACGTGCGAGTGGAGGAGAGGTGGGGTCCGAGTCTCACTGTCTCAGACCGGTTGGTGAGAAAGTCCTTTATCCAGGCACATGTGAGGTGGTGGGGAGGCCAAGAGTGACCAATTTGGTGATGAGAATGTCCGGAATGATTGTATTAAAAGCCGAACTGTAATCCACAAAAAGCATCCGGACGTAGCTCTGTTGCTGCTCTAGATGTCTCAACACGTAGTGGACAGCTACGGCGATAGCATCCTCTGTGGATCTGTTTGCGCGATATGCAAACTGATAAGGATTGAAGTCTGGGGGGAGGTAGTCCTTGATGTGCTGAAGAACCAATCTCTCAAAGCACTTCATGATAACTGGAGTGAGGGCCACAGGACTATAATCATTTAGGCTAGTGGTGGGCGACTTTCTCCCCTTTCTGACGTTTAATGTGAACCATGCTGCCACATAATTGGTTGATTGGATAATTGCTTCACTGAGCAGATGTACAGGTGTACCTATTAAAGTGGTCGTAAGTGTCAATGTTTTATACAGTGGGGGAAATGAGTATTGAATGCGTCAACATTTTATTTCAGTAAATATATTTCCAATGAGGTTATTCACATGAAATTTTCACCAGACATCAGTATTAACTCAAGAAATCCGTAAATATAAAGAATTCACAACATTAAAGTCATATAAATGAAGTTATGTGTAATAAAGTGGAATGACACAGTAAAAAAGTATTGAACACACTAAGAAAAAGCAGTTCTCCAAGGCAAGGTAAAGCAAGGAACCAGCTGAAATCCGTAAGTAATTATACCTCCTATCTGTGCAAATTAATATCAGCTGGGTTAGTAATTTGATGGTCTATAAAAAGGTTTTTGTTACCAAGGTGTCACACAAGAAACATTTCATGATGGGTAAAAGCAAAGAGCTCTCCCAAGACCTTCGCAGCCTTATTGTTGCAAAACATATTGATGGAATCGGATACAGACACATTTCAAAACTTCTGAATCCTCCAGTAAGCACCATTGGGGCCATTATCCATGAGGGGAAGCAACATCAATTTGTCATCAACCAGCCATGCACAGGATCTCCTTGCAAGATCTCTGCCCAGGGAATCAGACGAATAGTCAGAAGAGTAGCCCAAGAGCCAAGGACCACTCAGAAATAGCTCCAGAAACACTTAGAGGCAGCAGGTGCCATCGTCACAGAAAACATTAGCAATGCACTCCACTGCTCACGCTCACCTTGCAAGATTCCATTACTAAAGAAAAGGTATGTTGAAGCTCGTTTAAAGTTTGCTACAACTCATTTGGACAAGCCTGTGAAATACTGGGAGAGTGTAGTCTGGTCAGACGAGAGCAAAATTAAACTTTTTGGTTGTCATACTACACACCATGTTTGGAGAAGAAATGGCACTGCACATCACCCTAAAAACACTATACCATCAGTGAACTTTGGAGGTGGAAGCATCGTAGTGTGGGGCTGTTTTTCATCACATGGTAATGGCAGACTTCATACAATTGAAGGAACGATGAATGGAGCCCTTTACCGGGAGATTCTTGAGAAGAATCTGTTGCCATTCACCAGGATGATGAAGATGAGACGTGGGTGGACCTTCCAGCAGGACAACGAGCCAAATCATACAGCAAAGGAAACTCACAATTGGTTTCAGAGAAAAAAATCAAGGTGTTAGAATGGCCCAGTCAATCACCTGGCTCGAATCCATTTGCACAAGATTTAAAGAAAATATGCTTAGAAGAATGAGCCAAAATCACACCTGAATACGGCGGCTGATTAATTTCTTCATACAGGAAGCATCTTGAAGCTGTCATTACAAACAAAGACTTCTCCACTAAGTATTAAATACATTTCAGATAGCATGTTCAATACTTTTTCAAAAATTTCATGTGAATAGCCTCATTGCAAAAATATTTTCTGAAGAAAAAGTTGATGTGTCCAATATTTATTTCCCCCACTGTACATACTGTACTGTATTGTACTGTGGTATACCATGATGGTGTTTGAGAAACTGTATAGTGTACTACATGTCCTGTAGAGCATCATTTGAGGTTTAGTTGCAGAAAAGGAGAGGATTCTCTACTTCCCCTTGGGATCTATATTTAATTTAAAAATATATTCATTATTTTAAAATTTGAAAATAAAGTATGGCAAGTATTACACACATTTATTTAGTATTTGTATTCTTTTCCTACATCAGGTGACTCAGACATCATTCATAAATGATTTTTTTTTATGTGATTTTTTTTTTGTTTTTGACAGGACATTCAATTCCAGGACATAACATGACTGAAATACTTGTGTGCTCATTGCTGATGTGTAGAGACTGAAGTCCAGGCTCAGGACAGAACTTATTCAGTAAAAGTGATGTTTATAATAACATTTTACCAAGGTTTCACAAGAGGTGGTAGCCTGTCTATATCTTACAGGTTTTAGGGTTTACTTGTATTAAAATCAAACTAAAAAAAAATGAGAATATCGTGGAACAGATCATTTTTTTTTTTAGTAATTTAATTCAAAAAGTGGAACTTTCATAGATTAATTACACATAAAGTGAAATATTTCAAGCCTGTTTTTGTTTTAATCTTGATGATTACAGCTCATGAAAATCCAGTTTCTCAAAATATTAGAATAAAGAATTTATAATACAGAAATGTCGACCTGAGAAGAGCTCTAATCAGCTAATTAACTCAAAACACCTGCAAAGGTTTCCTGAGCCTTTAAAAAGAACTGGACCGTTGCTCATTGGTCTGAAGTCCTCTTTTCAGATGAAAGTAAATTTTGCATTTCATTTGGAAATCAAGGTCCCAGAGTCCGGAGGAAGAGTGGAGAGGAACAGAATCCAAGCTGCTTGAAGTCCAATGTGAAGTTTCCACAGTCAGTGATGATTTGGGGTGCCATGTCATCTGCTGGTGTTGGCCCACTGTGTTTTCTCAAGTCCAGAGTCAATGCAGCGTCTACCAGGAGATTTTAGAGAACTTCATGTTTCCATCTGCTGACAAGCTTTATGAAAATGCTGATTTCCTTTTCCAGCAGAACTTGGCACCTGTACACAATGCCAAAACTACTAGTAACCGGTTTGCTGACCATGGTGTTACTGCACTTGATTGGCCAGCCCACTCGCCTGACCTGAACCCCATAGAGAATCTATGAGAGACACCAGACCCAACAATACAGACGAGCTGAAGGCCGCTATCGAAGCAACCTGGACTTCCATAACACCTCAGCAGTGTCACAGGCTGATCGCCTCCATGCCACGCCACATTGATGCAGTAATTCATGCAAAAGGATTAAAGCCCCGACTGAGTAAATGAACATACTTTTCAGAAGGTCAACATTTCTGTATTATAAATTCTTTATTCTAATATTTTGAGATACTGGATTTTCAGTTTCCATGAAATCGAAATCATATTAAATTTGAAATATTTCACTTTATGTGTAATGGTCTAGAATATATGAAAGTTCCACTTTTTGAATTAAATTACTGAAAAAAAAGAACTTTTCGACGATATTCTAATTTTTTGAGATGCACCTGTATATACTGCAAATATAAGAATGTGAGCCTTTTGCATGTTTTTCTGTCCTCAGGGGGGCAGCAGATAACAGTTTTTGCTCTTTGCTGTGGTCACTGATTTTACTGACGTGCTGCCCTACATGTTATACATGACTGGCTCGCACAGAGCTCCTGTACCTGAATGTTAGTAGCTGGAGATGTGTTTCATTAATCTATAGGAAGGCCAGCCATCAAGCAAATGAAGTCTAGTATTTTAAACGATTGCATTGTGTCTGAAAAAGTACTAAGATAAAAGGATGAATTCAGTCTATTTTGGTGCCAGGATTCCCACCTTATATGTGCACATCACTGGTTTGTGTTTCAGAATGTGTACTTGTGTATAGATTTTGCATCACAAGGTGACAATAAGTAGGTCAGTATACTTAGATATCAAGATATGTGTCATATTTAGTGCGGTTGTCTGATCTGAGTGACATGTTGAGTGCTTATGCTTTAAGCTCAAAGTGACATATTCAGCATTGCTGCCTTTTCATATTATTAAAGTCTGCTGTCTGATCTGAGTGTCACTGCCAGTCAGTGGTGAGTCTGAGCTTAGATGTGAACATGATATTTAACACTGCTGTTTGAATTGCGTCTCAGTGCTGATTCAGAGATTCAGTGCTGCTGTCTGATCTGAGCGTCATATTCAGTACTATGGTTTGATCTGAACGCTATTTGACGCAGCTGTCTCGCCTGCACCACTGTCTGAGTCCAGACCTGCATGTCATATTCAGTGTTTTTGTCTCTGTCCTTTTCAGTATTGTTTGACCTGAGATATGAGCTTCGGTTTTTAACTCAAACAAGGCATACTGAAAATGGATGGGGCAAGGGGTTGTTTCCTTGGCAACACGGCGTGTTTCTAGAATACTTAGATTCTTTTCGTGCAGAGAACCAAAACCAGCATTTTAAAATGAGGTTTTCATTATTGTAAAGACCTGACAAGGAAAATGAAAAGCTAAAATTATGATCGTGCATAATTAACAGAACATTACTACATTCTACAGAAACAAATCGATTGTATAAATGATCGGTTTGAAACTGCATGGTTAGTATGAATGTTTTTGTCATTGTACGTTGTACAGAAAGGTTTTCAAGGTTTCCCTGTAATGAAAAAGGATCTGAAGAGATAGGACTCCACGAAGGTGATTTCGCAGAGCTCTGACGTCAATGTGTGCGCATGCATGGATGTGCAGACACACACACACACACACACACACACACACAGAGTCATATATTGAGGCCGTGGGAGTGTCAGTGACAGACTCATCTTTATTGAGTATGGCTCGTCAGTCCTCAAAGCCCTCCCTCTTTACCACCTCCCCCGTTTCTCTACTTCTCTCTGTTCTCACTCTCTGCTACCATCTGCTTGGCTGAGCACACATCATATAGCAGACGGCGCATCGCGCACACATACATGCACACGTGGTGCTCCATCATCCCCTCTGTCCTTACGTCTCTCTTCTCTCCTCTAACTTTAATCATTTATTCTCTTGCTACTCTCATTATGAAAGCTCAGGATTAAAAAGGAGACATCCTACCTCTTCTATCTTTTTTTTTGTTCCTCGGCTCGTTTTTGGTAAATCCGCTCTGAAGGATGTTCGTTTCAGTTGCAGCAGTTCTTGGGGCGACCCTGGGTACCGTGTCCGGAGCGCTCACACTCTGCGGCCTGTCATTGCTCTGCAAGAACTGCAAGAAGAACAAATATGAGAGGGATGACAGCGCCGACTCTGAGAGAGCAAAAGCCAGCATCTTACACACACTCACACAGGTAAGGTTATAGATATACATGAGAACATACTTAAACAAACAGAAGTATGTAAACATTCATTCAGCACATGAGTGTGCAGAATTTGGTTTATTGGCCAGTTATACATTTCAGAGACTTAATAGGACAGACTGAGTTAAATACAAACATTCAAAATCTTTCAACTTGAACTCCCTGAGCTGCTCAGACTAATCAGTGCTTTCTCTGAAGAGTCTGAGAAAGGCTCTTCTGATCAGCTGCACTTCTAATAACCCTTCACTGGATGAATCAGTGAGCTATGTATCCCTTCCACTCCAAATAGTTGAAAGAGTACATCACTGAGACAGGATTATTTTCAGGCAAGCTAATTGATTCTTAATGAAATGCTTGCAGTGTTGAATTGCCTGTGACTGTAGTAATTAGATCTATTAAAAGCATGCATTGGCTTCATTACAGAATGATGCTTGCTATTTATAAATTTCTGGCTGTTAGTATTCACAGACAGCTTTGGCTGTTTGCTGTAATGGAGGCTGTAAATAGAAGAAGCTCTTATCATTTTAGACAGTACTGAAAATATCAAAGGTCCAAGGGACACATGAGAGGCTTTGTCGCTACCCTGAGGTGTATGCTGGTTTCTCTCGTTATTTTCTAATGATTTCTCTCTGTTCACAGCTGTTTTTCTACTGTGGAGCGGTTTCTCTCTATTCCATCTGAATTGGCTCTTAGTGTTGGATGTGCACAAATGATACAGCCTTTCTTAATGTTTTTTTTTCTTTTTTTTTCTTTTAGTTTAGTTAAGGGTATTTAGATGCCTAAATGGGCTCCACCTTGATAGGGAAACACCCTGTTGTAAGATACAGTGGCACAAAAGTGTAAGTATGGTTACACAATGGTATATCTTACATAGATTTAGTGCTACACTTGTAAGAAAAAAAAAAGTTTTTTCCTGAACTTAGTCCAGAACAGTTTTTACGTTTCCTAAATGGTTCTTGGAACGTTTTCTTAATGGGAAACTCTTTGTTTGTTTAAATTTTTTTTTATTATGGGTGACTATTAACATAGCATTTTTTTTTTTATGTGTTTACTAGAAAAATGACAATCATTCATCCATATTGAATATCAGCCCGATCTCAAACCATCAACACTAAGCCTCTTTCTGTAATGGCTAATGAGGTTGGACATAACATTTGAAGCTACTGAAAAATTTCTGTGTTGATTTGGTTGTAAGTTTAGGGTGGCTGTGACTCAGCTGGTAGAGCGGGTTGTCCACTAATCGTAGGGTTGGCGTTTCGATTCCCGGCCCACATGACTCCACATGCCGAAGTGTCCTTGGGTAAGACACTGAACCCCAAGTTGCTCCCGATGGCAAGCTAGCGCCTTGCATGGCAGCTCTGCTACCATTGGTGAATAGGTGAATGGGTGAATTACTATATAAGTGCAGACCATTTACCATTATTATTTAGCCGAAAAATCCTCTGTGAAGTTCAGCTGATGCATTTTGGGTCTTGCTCTCAGAACAGATCTCTTTCTTGGAATGTTTCCAAACAGCTTGTTGTTATAGCGGTGACATTATCTGACTTGTGCAGGTTATAGCTGGTCTCTTTTGTGTTGAAGGCTCTTTGGTTTTCCCCCAGTGGTAATATAAAGGGGCGCACGGTGGCTTAGTGGTTAGCATGTTTGCCTCACACCTCCAGGGTTGGGGGTTTGATTCCCACTGTGGCCCTGTGTGTGCAGAGTTTGCATGTTCTCCCCGTGCTGTGGGGGTTTCCTCTGGGTACTTTGGTTTCCTCCCCCAGTCCAAAGACATGCATTGGCATGTCTAAAGTGTGCGTAGTGGGATGAATGAGTGTGTCTGTGATTGTGCCCTGCACTCTGTCCAGGGTGTACCCCGCCTTGTGCCCGATGCTCCCTGGGATAGGCTCCAGGTTCTCCATGACCCTGAAAAGGATAAGCAGTATAGAGGATGGATGGATGGTAATATGATGAACTATAAAGGCATATAGCATGTGTGCGACCTCATATTTAGTCAAACGATAACAGTTTCTGGAGACTGAGAGCAATTCAAAAAAATCACTTGATGTTGTTATGAGAATAATATTTGCTAGACAAAAGACAAGCATTCTTCATATTATTTGTGTGGAAAAGTTCAATCGTTATGTGTTTATTTTCTAAAACCTTTTATTGTTAAGTTTCTTGAAAGATGTCAATAATTATGGAGTTGACTGTATTTTACTGCTTGCTTTGAGAGTCTTGAAGCCTGTCACAATTAACAAACCCTGACCAATTGTGCTGGATCATCCTGCTTTTCAAAAACCTCAGGCACACAAGCTGCTTTCTGAATAAATCTTACTTATTTGTCCAGATTATTAGTTTGTTCTTCCAGGAGCCCATTTACTAAAAAAATAATAGGTTCACTAAACAAACAACCGAGTCGCTGTTTGAGATTATATCCATTTCCACTGCACCTGGCTGTGTGTGTGTGTGTGTGTGTGTGTTTGTGTGTTTGTATGTGCATGTGAATATGAATCAGATGAGCCTATAATTAGACCACCTGGCCTGGCCTTGCCTTGAATTAGTCAACTGACTAACAACAATTAGTCAATCTGTGTTACATCCCCTACCTCACACCTCTCCCTGCTGTAGAAATAATCCCTAAACCTCCTCCACACATACATTCTTGCTCAGCACTTACTCATACTTTATAAATCTGTGTTCATATGAAATCATCACACACCTTGCCACCTACACTCACATACACATCACTAATTTGATCTAGGTGCTATTTCTGAGTTGGTCTTAGTGTTGAGACTGTCAATGTATAGTCACGACTCACATATGCACAGACGAGGCCTGTGTGCACATATTTCCGGTTGTATACATACAGATTTAATGATTTCAGTCCCTTTGTAAAGTGGACATAATGGTCTGGAGTCATGAATATTCATTCCCATCCAACAGTCACAAATGGTCTTCGGGATGGAAGTTGAATATGAATATGTATTCACAGGGGGATGAAGGGAGAGGAAGAAGAGAGAATTCTTTAGTAGGGTGTAAATAATTCAGTGGCCTGTCTCTATATAACAAAGAGATTTGATAAAATCAGGAACAAGTGCCGAACATTACTAACGTTCTTAGAAATATTCCACCTAGCATAATAAACAGCTTTTTGGTTTTTCAGTGTTTTATGACAGATGGCTTCCCCTTCAGAAAAGATGTAGAACCCTTTTAGAAACCCAGACCCCATTAACCAAAAAAAAAAAAAAAAAACATTAACCAAAAATCTTTGGATGAATGGATATTTAATCATTTTTGTTGATGCCGAAGAGAGGCAAAACAAATTATACTGTAGATGTTATCATTACGTGGAAAATGCTTATTTAACATTTTGTGGCAAAACCAAAAATTAGTTAATGAAGAAAAAAATCGGTTTCTCTAATGAGCTTCTGGAGTCTTTATAATAAAGTGCATTAAAAAATAATACATTGAACAGTTTATTGGGGTCTCAAAATATTCTGGAAAATTAGATTAATTCATTTTTAGATTCATTTTCCATAAAATATATACAATGCATAGTCCTGGGAATATTAGTGAGGTGCTTGAAAACTATTAAATTAGGCTTTTAGGTCACTAAGATTGCATATTTTTGTGGGGTTTTTTTCTTTACATTGCATATAATAACAAATCATATGATTGGTGAATTGAGAATTGAATGTTGGGTTATAATATATAATACATGGAAAATGTAATGAAAATAATTTTCTAAAAACAGCAGGAATATGATTTATTCTCATCTCATCTTAGATGCATTGAGCTGAGAGACAAGGGGAAAGAGTCTGAATTTGTTATTGCAGGTGGATGTAGATTATAAAATGTAAATTTATTAGCATATGTTATCTATGTGTGTACTGCATCAGCATATCATTACTACACTGCCCTTTTCATTACTTTGTGTAGTATTTGAATTTATTAAAATGGGTCTATTATGTTCTTGAAATAGTGTTGTTGTTGGAATAATCTTAACACACTTAATGTTTTGTCTTGAAGTGGTGGAATTATGAAGGCCTCTGAAGAAACTTACTCCTGATTAAATCACATAATCACAGTATACCCTATGTTCAATTAAATTTTTTTTATGTTTTTTTTTTTTTAACCTACAACCCCAATTCCAAAAAAGTTTGGACACTGTGTAAAATGTCAATCAAAACAGAATGCAATGATTTGTAAATCTCATAAACCTGTATGTTATTCACAGTAGAACATAGAAAACATATCAAATGTTTAAACTGAGGAAATGTAACATTTTAAGGAACAAATAAGGTAATTGTGAATTTGATGGCTGCCACACGTCTCAAAAACGTTGGGACGGGGCAACAAATGGATAGAAAAGTAAGTGTTACTAAAAAGTTAAAAAAAAACAACAGAAGGTACATTTAGCAACTAATTAGGTTAATTGGTAGCAGGTCAGTAATATGATTGGGTATAAAAAGAGTATCTTAGAGAGGCAGAGTCTCTCAGAAGTAAAGATGGGATGGAATCTGGATAGAAGCAGATGTTGCTCTAAAACCTGTATATACCTTTCAGCAGTGATGGTGCTTTTCCAGATGTGCAAGCTGCCCATTCCCTAGGTACTACTGCACCTCCATACCATCAGAGATGCAGGCTTTTGAACTGAGTGCTCATAAAAAGCTGGACGGTCCCTCTCCTCTTTAGTCCTCTTTAGTTTAGAGGATACGGCGTCCATGGTTTCCAAAAAGAATTTCAAATTCCGATTTGTCTGACCACAGAACAGTTTTCCACATTGCCTCAGTCCATCTGAAATGAGCTTTGGCTCAGAGAAGACAGCAGTGCTTCTGGATCTTCTGGTTCACATATAGCTTCTTCTTTGCATGATAGAGCTTTAACCAGCATCCATTACAGATTCATTCCTGTTTTTAATGCAGTGCCGCCTGAGGGCCCGAAGATCATGGGCATGCAATATTGATTTTCACCCTTGACTCTTGCGCACAGAGATTTCTCCAGATTCTCTGAATCTTTTGATGATATTATGTACTGTAGATGAGATATTCATAGTCTTCACAATTTTGTGTTGAGGAACATTATTCTGAAATTGTTCCACAAATTGTAGACTCAGTTTTTCGCAGATCGGTGAACCTCTGCCCATCTTCACTTCTGAAAGACTCTGCCTCTCTAAGATACTCTTTTTTTTTTTTTTTTTTTATACCCAATCATGTCACTGAATTGTTGCCAATTAAGTTCTCTTTAGTAACATTTACTTTTCCAGCCTTTGATTGCCTCCATCCCAACTTTTTTGAGATGTGTTGTAGCCATCCAATTCAAAATTATCTTCTTTTTTTCTTAAAATGGTACATTTACTCAGTTTAAACATTTGATATGTTCTCTATGTTCTATTGTGAATAACATATGGCTTTATGAGATTTACAAATCATTGCATTATGTTTTCTTTACATTTCACACAGTGTCCCAACTTTTTTGGAATTGGGGTTGTAAAATACCTACATGAAGTTTTTTTTCTTTGTTTCCTTTTCTTTTCATTTGGTTATAATTCAGTTCAGTGTGCAGAAATCTACAGAGCCTATTCAGCCACAGGCGCTACTGAAGTTCCCCAAGATCTACAAACCTAAACCCTCTGTCACATCACCTGCGGTTATGAACTACGGTGAAAATGCTGTGACCTCTGAGAAAGCTCTTGCTAAGCCTGACAGCTCTGATCAAGGAATGGAAAGAGATAAGGAGGTCACTGCTCTCCCACGGCAAGGTAAAAACTTCTCTAATGAAAAGTGAATATCATCTTTTTTGTGACATCATCATGTACTATAGCTGCTATAATATAGCATAATGATAATAATATATATCTATCTTCACACACATCATGCCTGTCATTTATCCACTCATATATGGCACTGGGTGATAATATGATAACATTTAGCCATTATCTTATCTCTGTTTACTGCATTTGCCATGCACTGTATGGACAATTTCCACAGACAAGAATTTTCCCAGTACTGACTGAATAACCTGTTTATTTGATTATTTACCTGAAATTCATTAAGAATAGAAGTGCAAGGGTATTTTCAGTGTGGTATGAAAAGGGCATTAAACAATTAAAAAATCTGTATGCCGATGGTGTCTCTGATAGCTTTGCCAATTTGTCAACTACTTATGACCTCCCTGTGACGCATCTGTTTCGTTATTTTCAAATTTGTTTTGTTTCAAAAAGTTTTGTTTCTAGATGTTTTCCTAATTTCCCCTCTGTGCCTCCTGAACAGCCTTGGGAAAACTTGTTTTCAAACAATCCACATCATAGAGGAACGATTTCTAAGATTTATGATTTTATTCTGGCGTTAGATAGTGAGTCAAGTACCAAAATTAATGATGCATGGTAAATGGAGTTAGGAGTACACATAAGTGAAGAGTGTTGGGAACGTGCTATAGGTAGGATACAGTCTACCACTTCCTGTGCTCGTCTTGGGCTCATCCAATTCAAAGTTTTACATGGGGTCCATTTGTCTAAGTCAAGACTTTCTGTAATATATCCAGAAGTAGAGGATGGAAGTGTGATAAATGCCATGGCTCTCCCTGTCATCTTGGCCATATGTTTTTCTTTTGCCCTGGTCTCTATGGTTTTTGGACTGGTTTCTTTACTATCATGTCCACTATTCTCAGAGTAGATTTAAAACCTTGCCCATTGATTGCTATATTTGGGATTCCTGATGCCTCAGTTCCATTAAGCTCTGTACAAAAAGGTACGATTGCTTTCACATCCCTAATGGCAAGACGTTCCCTACTGTTGCATTGGAAGTCTGCTAAATATCCATCCATCTCCCAGAGGCTAAAGGATGTGATTTTTTTTTTTTAAAACTCGAGAAAATAAAATATGCAACAAGGGGGTGTACTGACCAGTTTTTTTTTGTTTGTTTGTTTTTATAAATGGCAACCCTTTATTTCATATTTTATGGCGTTACAGACACTTCCCACTTGAATATTTGTGCCTGTTGTTGGATTTTACAATATATACTACATCGGGTATGGATATTGGTTAGCTATGATGAGCCGGGGTGGGGTGGGGGTTGTGTGGGGGGAGGGAGGGGTTTGTTTGGTTGATTGTACTCTTTAATTTTGTTTTTCTTTTCTACACGATGTGTGTGTGTGTGTGTGTGTGTGTGTGTGTGTGTGTGTGTGTAGGTATAACAAAAATGAGAACGCTATTGTTGCTATGTGACAGGAAGTATGTTTTCTTTCTCAATAAAAATATTTTGGGAAAAAAAAAAAAAAAGAAGTGTAAGGGTAGATGCTGAATTCCACTGATACATGATCAATAAAAAAAATTAGATTATACTAGAGAATTTCACAACTACAACCAATACAGCTATCCCAGGAACACTGGGTTCAAGGCAGGGACACACCCTGAATGAGATGCCAGTCCATCGCAGGGTACCATATACACACATTAACAATTTATAGAATCCAAGCCAACTACTGGCATGTTTTTGGAAGGTGGAAGGAAACCAGAGGACCCACACAGATATGGAGAGAACAGAAACGCCACACAGACACACCACTGTATAAAGTGCTTTATGTTTAGCTATTTAACTGGAACTTTGTCCACAGTGAAGGCTGATTCCTTCTGAATAAGCCTTTTGGGATAAATTGGGATAAGCCTGTAATGTATTCCTGAGCTTGCACTTCCAGAATGAAAATTCATACAGTTCATCATCAATCAATACACTAGACCAACAGAACAGATGGATAATCTCCCAAGAAACTTCTGTGAAACAGTTCATAAATGCTGTGTGTGGATTTCTCTCAGATTCCACGGATGAGACGCCCTGTGCTGTCGAGCAATCCAGCGCAATTCCAAGTAGCAGCTCTGTGCTGCACCCTAAACTGCATTTCTCCCTTCGCCTGCACACGGAGCGCAGAGAGCTGCACATCACCATCATAGAGGGTAACAACACACACACACACACACACACACACACACACACACACACATTTTGTACAGTATATTCATTACAAACACATTACGTTACATTACAAATCTTTTATGTACCAAGAATCCATATTATTAATTTTAGTGGCATATTACAGTTTAGTGGCATATTACAGCACATACAATAACATGTCCACACATGTTCATGGGTTAAAACTACAAAACATAAATCTACAGTGGGGTCCAAAAGTCTGAGACCACATTGGCATTATAGTTTTTATTATTATTATTATTATTATTATTATTATTATTATTATTATTATTTAAAACTGGAAATAAACAGAAAATTATAGAATTTTGAAAATTCTAAAACAACAAAGGAAATGTTTAACATCTTGACTATTCAATATCCAAGATGTTGCACAATTTCTAGGTCACGATCTCATTTTAAGCAAATTTGCAATATTGACCATGTAACTCCTTTGTATAAAAGGTCAGGTTTTCTGTACACTGGTGGATTTGATCTGACATGGATCATCAGCACACAGACTTGTGGAATCTGTGCTGTGTCAGCTCGAGTGCACACTTGCATTAAAGCATAAAAAACAAATAAAAAACCCCACTATACACCATATAGCGTTTTAAACCTACACACCTGTAAAAAAAAAAAAAAAAAAAAACACATTTGTACCCTCCATACCTACAATGATAATGAAGCCTATACTGTTTTTCTAAATAAACCTGTTCACACTGATGCATATTTGCACACACTCTCACAAATGTGCACAAATTTTATTAAATGCATTCTATTCATCTGCTAGATTGCATCCACAATTTAGTGTTCAGCACTGAATGGAAAGTGTTTTGCAATGCAATGCTGTTGAAAAGGTCTCAGAGATACGCACATACTTAAATCATCAGACTAAAGGTTAAGACTTAATAATGGCATGACTGGAGCATGCTCATTAAATCTCCTCCTTTATTAAAGAACATTAAGGATAGAAAAATGTATTAAAATCACAGATAAAGCAAATGTGGTTTAATAGATATCTATTGCTAGCTCAATTACAGTTTACAGTTACATTTATATAGTGCTTTTCTAGACACTCAAAGCTCTTTACATAGTATGGTGGCTGGGGGGGAAATGTCCTCAACCACCACGAGTGTATAGCATTCACCTGGATGATGCGACGGCAGCCATAGTGTGCCAGAACGCCCACCACACACCAGCTATTAGTGGAGAGGAGAGGAGAGTGATGTAGCTAATTCATGGATGGAGATTATTAGGGGGCCATGATAGAGAAGGGCCAATGGGGAATTTTTAATGACCACAGAGAGTCAGGACCTCGGTTTAACATCTCATCTGAAAGACTGTGCTGTTTTTACAGTATAGTGTCCCCGTCACTATACTGGGGCATTAGGCCCCACACAGACCATAGGGTGAGCGCCCCCTGCTGGCCTCACTAATACCACTTACAGCAGCAACCTTAGTGTTCCCCAGGAGGTCTCCCATCCAGGTACTGGCCAGGTACAGGCCAGGCTCAGCACTGCTTAGCTTGGAAACCAGGCAAGAACTGCAGGGAGATATGGTTCTGACATATTATATCTGGCATACAATTAGAACTGTATTCAAATGATGCACGGGCAGATGGTTAGATATAACTATCATATGGGTCAGAGGATTGATTAATGAATGTGGGAAAAATTAAGATGTAAATTTACACTTTAACCCTGATAAGATACACTGTCACTTTCAGTTGCTCCTGGTTTTGATTGCATCTTAATTGTTTATTATTTATTTTTTTATTTTTATTTTTTTATTATCGGATCAGGGTTTTTTTAATCACTTTAAACACATATGCCCACAGGCATACAATATTAACATTTTGGACATTACACAAAATTATATCTTATTATATATATCTAGTAATTATTAAAAGATTCTGTATGCTGTTGTAATGGCTGGGAAGGAGGGTTTTTTACCTCTGGAGGCATTCCCAATTGGAATGTGATTGAAATTTTTAAAAACCTTTTGAAGGCCTACCATTATAACGCTGCAGTCATTAGTATACACCTTTAGGCAAAATTTTTATTATTCTTTTAATCTGTTCAAGACCATTTCCAGAGCATGAATGAGCTCACTAAATCAACACTAAATATAAAAAAACCCAATGTCTTCTCCTTCTTCTTCTTTTGTCCTCTCTGCAGCGGAGCAAGTAAGCATGGAAACTGGTAATGAGGGCTATGTGTCAGGGTGTGTGAGTGTATTTGGAGAACAGAGGCTTGCCCAGACAGCAGTACGCAAGCTAGCATCAAGAGTGCAGTGGGGCGAGGCTATGGTGTTCTCCCTGCCCAGTAGCTGTAGTACAGAAAGCACAGAGAGCATGGAGGGAGAGGTGGCACTGACCTTACACATCTGCGACCGGTACTCCCGGAATACTACTCTGGGCACTGTGAGATTCAAACTGGCAGATGTTGGTATGATGTCAGATGCTGACTGCTGGGTCAACTTGCAGCCACCAAAACAGGTGAGATATTACCTTAACCTGTATTTGTGTTTGAAATGAAATGACCCATTTTCAATTTTTATTAAAAGTGAATAAATACCCAAATGCCTAGCTCAAATTCTCTAACAAACATGAAATATCATGTTAAAAAAAATCTTATACACTCACCAGCCACTTCATTAGGAACACCTATACACCTGCTCATTTATGCAGTTATCC
The DNA here is from genome assembly GCF_023375685.1 of Ictalurus furcatus. Classification (NCBI taxonomy): domain Eukaryota; kingdom Metazoa; phylum Chordata; class Actinopteri; order Siluriformes; family Ictaluridae; genus Ictalurus; species Ictalurus furcatus. The sequence goes on from NC_071281.1 coordinate 5,544,031, forward strand.
AGTCAGCCAATCATGTGGCAGAGGCACAGTGCATAAAATCATGCAGATACAGGTCAAGCACTTCAGTTAATGTTCACATCAAACATCAGAATGGGGGAAAAGTGTGATCTCTGTAATTTATTATTGATGCCAGACGGGTTTGTTTGCGTATTTCAGAAACTGCTGTTCTCCTGGGATTTTCACACACTACAGTCTCTAGAGTTTACACAGAATGGTGTGAAAAACAAAAAACATTGAGTGAGCGACAGTTCTGTGGGTGGAAACGCTTTGTTGATTTTATGCATTGTGCTGCTGCTACATGATTGGCTGATTAGATAACTGAATAAATGAGTAGGTGCACAGGGGTTCCTATTAAAGTTGACAGTAAGTGCATATTATGCATATAATATATAAAGGTAATATATAAGTATGAAAAAATGTCACATATGACAGAAATAAAATCAGATTTTTTCCTTATTTACTACACACACACACACACACACACACACACACACACACACACACGAAATACCTCTATATTTTTATAAAATCCAAAGTCTCATCACCTCATACAGGTGAACACAAATGACAGTTATTACTTGTAACACCTCATGCAAATGACCAAATGTGAGACATAATACTCTAATACTTTATAAACATGAACACAGGTAACATATATTATACAAAGCATCTTATGCTGGTAAGTGTGTGAGAAAAGTTGCTTATACAGGCTGGCACATATTATTTTGCACAGGTGACAGATATGAATTAAAAACATCCTATACTGGTGAACACAACTAACTGATATTACTCTAAGCCCTTTATACAAGTGAACCCAGGTAACAAATATTACTCATTACCTTATATGGGTAAACGCAGATAAGAACTATAACTCCAAACATCATATACAGGTGTCCACAGAGGAAATATGTTTCTCTGACGAGCTTGTATGGATGGTTAAAGGTGAGAGATATGTAGGTGATGTAAAAGTCTTATATAAGTGACAAATAGGTCACCAATGACCAGGCTTGGGGAGTAACGGAATACATGTAACGGCATTATGTAATCAGGATACAAAAAACTGGTAACTGTAATCCGTTACAGTTGCATCAAAAAACAAAGGTACATTTTGTAAAAAATGTGAATATTATCAGGATTAGAAATTCAAAATCTTTTGACACATAACATAATATAGACAGCTGCTTGATTATAGTTCTGGTTCTCTCTCACCAGATAAATTTTGCACAAAGTTAATTTGGTAGAAATGACCACACATTGTTGTTACCCGCATCAGGGACAATGATCTTTATTATTATTTTTAACATTTTATTAAAGAGCATCTATTATGGTTTTGAAACGTGCCGAATTTTATTTTAAAGGTCTCATACAATAGATTTACATGCATCCAAGGTAAAAAAAAAACACTTTAATGTGCTCATAATTTAAACTGCAGCATTACCTTTTTCCCCCAGCGTCAAAAACGACTCGTTAAATGATTCGTTCTAAAGGATTCACTCTAAACTCCTCCTTCCAGAGAGCATACTCTGCTCTGATTGGTCAGATGTCCCAGTCTGTTGTGATTGGTCTACCTCTGTCAGTGTGTTTCAAAAAGGAAACGCCGACTACCATAACGAGTTTCAGCTCTGTCTGTCAGCGAGCAGCCGATGAAGACCAGAGGCGGGTTTTTTGTTACAACCCTATGTAGATTAGTACAGGAAGTAAGTCTGGAGTTACTGATTACTCATTTCAGCTGTTCAGAATCGGTTCCTTCTTTTGGGAGTAAATAACTCTATTTGTCGTGCCCTTTGATTTTTGAAACTTTGCAGATTTTTTACATTCACAACCAGCTATTATAACACACTACATGCAGGGTAATATCTGAAAAACCATAACAGGTGCACTTTAAAACAAATCCAAATACTGAACATGTTTTTAAGCTCTAAAATAAGCTCTAAATAAAAGTATTTTATATCACATTGTTTTTCTCTTGACTTTATTTACATATGTGACCTTGAAGTAATCCAAAAATAATCAGATTACATTACTTTCATATTGTGATACTTGGATTACGTTCAGATGACATTTTTTATGAAGTAATTTGTAACTGTAATGGAATACATTTTTAAAGTAACCCTCCCAACCCTGCCAATGACTGTTAGTTCAAAATAAAATTTAAAAAATAATAAATAAATAAATAAATAAAAATTAGAAATATTTCTCTAAAAACAGTATACTGGTGATAACTGATAATTACTCTAAATTAATCTGGTGATGACAGATATTACTCTAAAAACCTTCCATTGGTGATCATTGATGACAGATATTACATTAAAACCTTATATTGATGGCCACCAGTGACAGATATTACTCTAATAACCTTATACTGGTGACCATCAGTGATGGATATTACTCTAACAACTTTATTATAATGATCACCGATGACAGATATCACTCTTAAAACCTTCCATTGGTGATCACTGATGATTACTTTAAAATCATTATACAAATGATTACAAGTAAAAGATATTACTTAAAACATGCTATACATGTGATATTACCCTAAAATACTCTGTATGGGTGAACACAGGTAAGACATATTGCCAATACTGACATTTATCATTTGTTTAAAAATTGTTGAAATACTGAAAATAATAAGAGCTGAACTGAATGGAACAAAAAGGTGGCTGCAGGTTCAGAATGCGTGAATTATGCCTCAAGGGTACTGTGTGTGTGTGTGTGTGTGTGTGTGTGTGTGTGTGAGCCCTTTTAGAGAGTTTCATAAAAGAGCATGAGTCTCTGAGGAATGAATATGTCAATTTGTGTGTCATGCTGAAATTCTAGGTCTGAATCTCAATAACATTGCACTACACCACACACACACAACACATTACATTTCGATGGGTTTGCATGAACGTCACTATCATGTCAGTGCACATCAATTAATGTTGAATATATATAACACTTCTCATACATCACGTTAGGCAATCACAACAGTCTAATATCAGAAGAAACAAGAAAACATGTAGTCCTACAGTCCATGTTATAATGCACAACACTGAGTCTTTCTCTGACCTTCCTGATGTCTATAATTAGCTTTAGATATGCTTTAGAATATGTTTCTCTTTATGAGCTCTCCAATACGCACGCACACACACACACACACACACACACACACACACACACACACACACACACACACACACACTCCTGTCTGATAGGCTGGTGATGGGCAGGGCAAGAGATCTCTATCTGCGTCATCATATATCCCAAAGGAAATTCTGCTTCAGCGTGTATGCGCACACATACACACACAGTAAAGTCTGAATTTTTTTTGTCATTTGGTTTTATAAACTATGTAAAATACATTGTTTTCAAGCATAATTGAATCTTATTCAATGAAAGTCTTATTTAATTGAATGTTATAATGTTATATCCAGCTCTATTGAGAAGATGTACAGAGCAACAGAATGGGAGAGATGAATGGGGCAGTTGTTCAAGGGCATCTGAAGGTATCTGTGAGTGTGTGACGCTATATATGACGCAGTTTCCTCTTGGCTCTATGAGCACCACTCTAAATAATTTATTTGTTAAAACACTAAGATGTTGCACACACAGTTACAGACACTTGAACAGATGGGAAAGTGGAGGCAAAATATCAGATCTCGTCTACACAGTACTACTCAGAGGCACGCATACACATATTAATACTGAGCTGGCTCTTTTTCAATCCATGGTGTGAGATGATTCATATTTCCTTTAGTGACAACAATATCACCAGGCGGTTGGTTGTTTTTGAATATACAGAGACAGTTCTTAAGAGACAGAATCACAGGCAGACAGTGAGAGAGTGAGAGAGAGAGAGAGAGAGAGAGAGAGAGAGAGAGAGAGACAGAAATACGTAGGATGCATTTGATAAATTTGGGTGCTGGTATTGTTTGAGTCATGACCATTTTCATTAATGTAACCACTTGCCTCTATATCTGCTATACAGCAGGCTTATTAAAGAAGAGTTGTTATTGTGGTAATGTGGTAATGCTGATATGATCCCTCTGCTTTGAATAAGATTCGCTCAATTTCACTGAACCCATTTCCAATTGTGTTGCCACAGCTGTCAACATAACAGAATATTGCCCTGTAAACAAATATTTTATTCATTCATTTATCTTAATTATTAGTTTTATCCTAGAGAGGTTTTATATAGGCAGTGACACTGGATCCAGAGCCTAGCCCAGAAACACTGCGTATGGTGTGGGAGTAAACAGACATGTCAAGGAAAATGGCAGTGCTTTAAATTCATATATGGAGTCCCCTCCAAAAAGTATCAGCAAGGCCAGTTCTTTTGTTTTTGCTATACACTGAAGACATTTGGGTTTGAGATAAGAATTTCAGCTGTCATTTCCTGATATTTACATCAGGAATGTGTTAAACAACTTAAAAATATTGGAACATGTAACTGACAGGTGTTTCTTCTTGCCCGGGTGTGTCCTGTTAGATTGATTGTTTAAGCAATTAATAGCTCTGCATGTCTACTCTTGGTTTGAGCCCTGGGTTTCACCTGTGAAGACTGCATTTGTTGTTAAAAAGGAAAAACCAACATGAAGACCAGAGAGCTGTATATGGGAGAAAAGCAAGCCATTTTGAAGCAAGAGAAAAGAGGAAAAGTCAATCAGAGCCATTGCACTAGCATGGGGCACAGCCAATACAACAATTTGAAATGTCGTGAAAAAGAAAGAAACCACTGCTGTATTGCCAACCAGACATCAAACAGGTCAGCCAAGGAAAACAACAGCAGTTGATGGCAGAAACATTGTGAGAGCTGTGAAGAAAAACCCAAAAACAACAGTCAGTGACATCACCAACAACCTCCACAATGCAGGGGTGAAGGTATCACAATCCAATATTCAAAGAAGACTTTGAGAGCAAAAATGTAGAGGCCATACCTCAAGCTCACCACAGTTGGAAGAGTACAGGTATTCCTATAAAAGTGGATGGTGATTACGGTAATTAACCACAAATTCATGCAATGTTATCCAAGCTTCACTGTGCTACATTGTAACGTTTACTCTTCTACTTACCTTTTCCATCTGCTACCAGATACCAGATTGTGGAACTGAAGTGCATATTCTATTTTTCTCTTGGATGAGTCAGAGCAACTGCATGACATGCAATCCAACATGGACCAAATCCAATATTTTCCCTCCATAAAGTCCTTGCATAGTTTAGTGTCTAGTTTACTGTAGCATGACATATTATGATTCTGGGAAATGTTATAATATAAAAAGGCAGATCATGCTTTTTTTCTAAAATATTTTCAGTGCTCTAATCGGTAGTGACATCATTAGTAAAATGAGTGACTAGGCATGCTACTTCCACCATAAATCCTAGATACATTTTTAGATCATATGTTTTCTTGCACATTTTACCTGTTCATCGTAGACATATGAACAGATGAAATTTCTGTTTCATTTGTCCGTAAGTCTGGAAATCTTTTAAATAAAAACTGTGGTATTTTGCACTGGTATTTTTAAATTTCTTTCTTTCACCTCCCAGATGGAAGTGCATTCAACGGGGGAGCTTTTGCTGTCGCTCAGCTACCTGCCTGCAGCAAACAGGCTGGGGGTGGTAGTGATGAAGGCACGAGGACTGCAGTCTGACAAACTTAAAGACACTATAGGTATACTATTTAATGTATAGTCTAATTAATACTTTATCTCATGCAGCATTCAAGGGTTTATTGAAAATGTTAGGACACTTTAACAAATGTATTGGAAAATATGATATGAAATATGAAAACATATTTGCATGTGATAAGAACATGCTGATACAATGGGATGTCCAGGATAGTGATCTTTATGTATTTTAGGAAAAGATAGAAATGACTGCAGCAAGGATTTAGTGAACACTTTAGTGAACAAAACCAATGAAGTGAGGAAAAAGAGCTCATCTACAGTTTCAGAGATTAGGAATTCCTAAGGACCCACTTGTGAAGGTTTTTCTGACTGTGTAATGTGTTAACTTACCCTATATCAGATTTGAACTCAGGCCTTCATGTTTGGGAGAACTGAGCAAGCCACCAACCAATACACAGTAGACAGAACCCAAGTGCAGAGAAAGTAAGGAGAATGAAAAGAAGAAATGAACACAAATTAAAGACCAACCAGAGTCTGATTCAAACTCTCAACCACCCAGTTGAGAAGCAAGTCATTACCAGTACACCATGGGGAGGGCTCCAATCAAAAGGCCAGCTATGCTTAAAAGGCAAACAAAACCAAAACCTAAAACCAAGAGGGGGGCTAGGTTAACAAGGTGTGGTAAACCCAGCACAGAAGAAGGACATCGCTAGTTTTTTAAAATTACCAAAATATCCGTCAAGTTTTTTGCCAGCCTAGACAAGGACACAGCCCTGGGCTGGGCTGTTACAGGACCCCTGTACAGGAGGAGCAACTGATAGGAGACTGGGTTTATATAGGTTTATTTAAACTGATAAGTTTATTCTCCAAACAACCATGAAGGGACCTACATAGCATGGAGTGAGCTTTCGGGACTCCATGTAAAGGGGCAAATCTTTGGCAAAGAGCCAAACCTGTTGCTAGGCCAGAAGGAGGCCTGGGCATCTGCTTCCAAACAGGGTTTCCGGGCTACAGAGTCGGTACAGAAGGCATTTCAGTCTTATCACCATGCCAGGTGGTAGTGTCACACAACTTGCTCTGCCATTGGGACCCTAACATCAGCTTCCTGCTATGGGAATATGGGAACAGACAGACTGGCTGATGGCCCTAGCAGCTGGCAAAAGACCCTCCATAACCGGCTGCCAAACAGGGGTCCTCAGTTGAATACCACATCTGAGGGTTTTCCTACATGCTGCAGCAGTAGTCTTGTTGTCTCCTTGACTGGCAGGATCTTGGGCAGTGCAACAAATTAGCAGGCCTTAGAGAACCAGTTGTCCAGAGGTGTGACCATGGATTCAAAGGGATGGACAAAGTGTGGAGGAGTGCTGTAGGTCTTGTCCTGGGCTCCTTGTTCTCAGTGCAGACCTAACAGGCTGCCACAACAAATGGGAGCTCAGGATCTGAGAGCTGTAGAACTGGGACCATGCTTGAGCTCCTCAAACACCTGGGCTTCTGACTTCCACCTCCTGGGCTTCTGATTGCCTTTTAGACTGCTTGGTAAGAGCAGTTAGTCATGCTGCCATGGTGCTAATATTCCATATGAAGCATCAGAGGAAATTAGCAAAGCCCAGAAAGTGCTTTGGATACCACAAACCCCAAGAAGGTGTCTGACTGATAATGGAAAAGTGGTTTCTCCAATTTAACATAGAGATGATTCTCTAGGAACAACCACTTGTTCATAAATTGACCGACTATAAACAAGAAGGTCATCTAGATAGACAAACATGGCCAAGGGCCTTCCTCTGGACCTTGTTGATGTAACACTGGAAGATGGCCAGTGCCATTCATCAGCCTGAAGGGCATCACAAAGTAATAATTCCCCAAATAATTACCTGACAGAGTGATGAAGGCCGTCTTCTATTTGTTGCACTCCCAAACTGGGATGAGATAGTAGACGCCTCAAACACAGAAGTCATGGGGGTAAAGGGTAATAGTTCTTGACCATGATCTTGTTTACATTTACATTACATTACATTTATTCATTTAGCAGACGCTTTTATCCAAAGCGACTTACAAATGAGAAAATACAAGCAAAGCGATATATCAAGCAGAGAACAATACAAGTAGTGCTACCATTCAAGATCCATTAATTGAGTTCCAGAAGAAGCAAAGTGCGCAGAGTAGAGGTGTAAGTGCAATTTCTTTCTTTTTTTTTTTAATGAGTTGGTTAGGTGTTCATGGAAGAGGTGGGTCTTTAGCTGTTTTTTGAAGGTGGTGAGAGATTCTGCGGTCCGGATTGAGGTTGGAAGTTCATTCCACCACTGAGGAACAGTTAGTTTGAAGGTTCTGGAAAGGGACCTTGAGCCACGCTGAGTAGGAACTGCTAAGTTCCTTAGACCCCAATAATCTATGCATGTACGAATGGTTTGAGTATGAAAATGATATATATCATATATCACCAGATCTCAACCCAATTGAACACGTATGGGAGACAGCATTCTCCACCACTATTTTGAAAACATCAATTGAGGGAATATCTTTTGGAAGAACAGTGTTCATCCCTCCAGTACAGTTCCAGAGATTTGTAGAATTTATGCCAAGGCACACTGAAGCTGTTCTGGTGGCCCAACAACATACTGCAACACTTGTTAAAATGTGTTTTGGGATTATGACATCTCAAATGTGTAGATCAGTGGTTCTTAACCTTTTTGCAAGTGTGACATAACAGACCTGTCTTATTTCTCAGACCTGTCAGTGAAGCTGACTCTGAAGCACCAGAGCACCAAGCTAAAGAAGAAGCAGACACGACGTGTCAAGCACAAAATCAATCCAGTGTGGAATGAGATGATGATGCTAGAGCTCCCCAGAGAGCTACTGACCAAATCCAGCTTAGACCTGGAAGTGCTGAACCAGGTGAGCCCTGGCACACTGCTCCCACTTGGGCGTTGTCAGCTTGGGCTCCAGTTCTCAGGCACTGGCCTCCAACACTGGCAACAGATGCTGGATAACCCACGCAAACAGATCGCCATGTGGCATCCTCTGCATGCTTAAAATAAAATGCCAACTAGTGTATATAATGCATAGTTAAATGTTCATATTTATTAGTACTGCTCTATCCATGTGCAATAATATGAGTTTTTATAATGTCTAAAATTTTAAGATCAACTGCTCAACTCAACCACAGGCTAATCAGATACTGTTACTGATTCTACAGGGACAGTGATAAACAAGTCAATGATTTTAGTACAGATCATTAAATAGTGATGAAAGTACTACTATATATACAAAGTAGCATATTTAGCCTTGGTGATTGTGTCACATCCCCCAGCCCTGACAAAGTGAAGTCATTTGCCATATTTAAGACCAGACCTGGTTTTGAATTGATTTCACTTGATCTAGATGTTGAGTGCTGTGATTTGACTCCTTAATCCAACCAAGTAGAAAGATTTTTGTTCCAAGTGAGGAAACAAATGGTCAGTTTTCACCTGCACTCAACAGTTTTAAAACTTGAGTTTGGTCAAAAGAGGCCAAGGCACTGAACCACTCACTGTCCCATAGAGCAAAAAATGAAGATAGCATACTCAAATGTATTATTATGATGATGATGATGATGATGATGATGATGATTATTATTATTATTATAGTGCATAATAATAATCAGCATAATTCCTTGTATACTGTATGTAATAATAACTCTGTATTAACTATAAACTAAAGCAACTTATTACATTTATGATATATTCTCTTTCCTCATTTTTGGATATGAGCAGAATGATGTATGAGTGTAGAAGTCCGCTGTCTTGTATGTAAACATGAAATTATACTGTGATGAATTTATGTCTTGGTACAGCTCCACATATTTCATAAACTGATCAAGTTACTACCATGATAATAGTAAGTATTATGAAATATATTGTATACACTAATGTGCTTAAATGTGCAATGAAGATTTAATAGATGCTGGTTTTACAGTACAGTAGCTGCAAAAGAAATCATTTTAAAACTTAACAGGTTTTGATTAGAACTTTGATGTTGGAATAGTTCACTATGAATAATGTAAATATTTATTCAGCATCGATGACTGATACAGCAGATGTGCAGGAATAGAAGTGGACTCTACAATATGTGATTTCTATAATGAGTTTTGCTATATACATTTCAGCTTTTTTTTTTGTTTATGTTAGAAACAAGCATAAATTTGAAAGACATTCTGTTAAACAGTATACACAGCACACACAAGATATCACAGCACAGCTTCTAGCCCACAGCCTGATGTTGTGTAACCAGCTGTGTGTTATGTATCAGGCCAACTATCTCATGCATAAAAGATGGCTGACGGAAAAATCCAAGTTCAAGTTCAAACATGGCCATCCTGGCTCCTGGAGAGATACCATTAGTTCCAACATGTAAAGTCAAATTTCAAGATACTCCTGTAGACCATTAGAAATGGAGCAGGATTATAGATATATTACATTGCACATACGTGTAAAAAAACAAAAGAACAAAAAAAACACTTACCACCAGACTACAAGAATGACTACTACTAATGAGTATGTGGCCAGCATAAGTGTCTCAAACATAGAAAACAACACTCAGAGATGCACACAAAGACACTAAACTGAATGAGAAAAATGGTGCCGTCAGTAATCTGGTGGAACACAATAGGAATAGGAGCAGGATAAATATGACCATCTCAGCCAAAAGGATGGTGTGATGGTGTGGGGATGCTTTGTTGCTTCAGGGCCTGGGCAACGTACAATAATTGAGGAAAACATGAATTCTGCTCTCTACTAGAAAATCCTAAAGGAGAATGTCCGGTCTTCAGATTGTTAGTTTAAACTCAAGCGCAACCGGATTATGCAGCAATTAAGACAATGATTCAAAGCATGGGAGTAAGTCCACCTCTGATGACTCGAAAAAAAAAAAAGTGTTTGGCTGCATTTATTGCTGCTAAATTTTAAGTTTTGCAGATTTGCAAAAATTGCAGATTGTAAGTTTAAGGGGGCAATTATTTTTTGACATGAGTGATAGGTGTTGGATAACTTTTTTGCTTCAATAAAAATAAATCAATGAATAAAAACTGTATTGTGTGCTTACTCAGGTTGCCTTTGTTTTATGTTGCATTTCGTTTGAAGATCTAAAACTATTTAGTATGAGATAAACACAAAAACAGAAGAAATCAGGATCCTTATTTCAATAATACTTTTCTTAACAATACTTTTTCACAGCACTGTACATAATGTTCAAAACTGATGAATCTCCCAAACAATGTTTCTTAGGGCTTGATCAGTGTTTCTAGAAGTAGGGAGTATAAACTATACTACAATATACTGCAATATATTCCTTTTCCAGGGGTTACAACTACCCCTGAGTTCCTTTTTAAGCATCTTTTTTTCTTTACTCCTAGCCTTTTGGCTGAAATCGAATTTTGCCTTAATAACTAATGTAAAAAGAAACAGTGATGCTCTATGTGCTGTGTAAATTAGAATAACATTAATACACCACATTACATCTTTTCACAATGCAGATGCAAACCTTTGTACTCTGATGACACATAATCACAGCACAAAGCCCATCAGCGGGAATCTCTTTCTCACTGTACAAATTGATTAGAAAATAGATCTTCCCTTTGTTTCTTTGATCTTTTGTATTTATTTATTTATTTATTTTACATTTTCTGTTTCTCTCACCTGTACTTCATGACTGCCTGAAGTTGTAGCAGGACTGCAGAGATTTCTTATTCTATTATTATGGCACAGGGAAAGATACACAGAATCAGTGATGTAAGCTACGAAAATGTAGGGCAATATGTTCTCTCTAAAAACACACACACACACACACACAGTATACTTGAGCAGCTGCATATTATCTGAAATACATAAAGAAGTGTATTAGTGAGTGAAATATATTGCTTATATGAGTGGTAAGTAGGTGAATATGGCCTGTAAGTGCAAAACACATTAAAAAACCAAAAACATTACAGTAAATTCAGAAGAAAAACAGCCATTCAAAAACCACAAGAGCAAATTTGAAAACATATCAACATTAACTCAAAATGGGAAGTGTAGGTCCTTATTAAACATATGCTCATTGCACTTTTTAAAAAAAATTGTTATCTAGGAAATTAAAAATTGTTATCTAGTTAGCCTAGTAAAAATTATTTAATGTGAAGTAGAAGACTTTACATGTCACATATACATTAGAGCACAGTGAAATAATATATATATATATATATATATATATATATATTTTTTTTTTTACACATATCCCAGCTTGTTTGGACACTGGGGTCAGAGAGGATACAGCGCCGCTGGAGCAGAGGATTAAAAGCTTTGCTCTAGGGCCCAACAGTGGCAGCTTGGTGGTGCTGGGGCTTGAACTCCCAACCTTCTGATCAATAACCCAGAGCCTTAACCATTGATAATATAATAATCCATAACCCTTCAGGAGGTTTTCAGTGTTCACCTACTTGTATAAAGGTTGTCCAAACTTTACATAATATGTAAAATAACATCATATGAATGCCTTGATAAAAAATAAGCATGAATAAAAATCAGTAGGTGGCATGGTGGTACAATGAGTAACATTTCTGTTTCCCAGGTTATCATTTTACTGTCTACACAGAGTTTCACATGTTCTTCCCTTGTTCACGTGGGTTCTTCAATTTCCTCACACTGTCCAAAAACATGCAGGCAAGCGACTTGCCCCTAGATATGAATGAGTGTGTGAATGTGTCTGTACACGGTGTCCTCTGATGTCTCATCCAGGGGTGAATTCTCCCACCAAGTGTTACCAGGATAGACTCAGGATCCACCATGACCCTGACCAGGTTAAAGTGGTTACAGAAAATAAATGACTTAAAAAAAAGACATCAATAGATTCATTAAGGCTCATATTTCCTCTGACTGTAAACATTATCCAGTTCTCCATTTTATCTGCTCTCTCACCCTTTCAGTTTTGAGTAATATTAAAATGTTTTGCACTTATAGGCTACAGTTTGCATGTGATAGTGAATTCTTCTGGGTAAAAGCCTCCTGCTCAACAGCAGACATCAGTACCCCTAACCCCAAGTGAGCAAGTCAAGGGCAACAGTAGTGAGTTATGGAGAAGGAGCCCATCTTCAATTATCTGGTACCAGAAATAATGTGTTATTTTTGTATCAGTCTAAGAATCCTAGTTTCTACCAATGGTGTAATTGGTGTAGGCATTGGCATTTAGAATAATATACCTCTGTTACGGCATTTACTGACTTTTAATTGAATTATTCAGAAGTCCAGAGTCTTTCTGAGTAGCATTCAAGTAGAGCCACTAGTTCAAATCTTTAGAAGAGAGCAGCAAGCGACTGTACTGTTGTGTTTCCTAGTGTCTTCCTAATATTGCTTGTTTCCCATTAGTCACAGTTTCTTGGTCGATTCAAAAATCCAGTCCGGGCAACCAGTAATGAGCTCTTATTGACTATTTTAAACTCTTTTTGCACAACATGCTCTGCTCTTATTAGACAGTGTTCAAAGGAATATACAGTGATATACAGATCTAAAACTGTATTGGGCTGATATTTACCAGAAGCACTGGATCAGTATTTGACATATTCATTAACATATATTTTATGGCACACATCAACAAGATACACTGTAATGCTGATCAATAGTAAAATGATTGCATGAAGGAATTGAACTTTTTGAATTTCCTAGAAGTACCATAGACAAGCATAATACAAGACAAACATAATATACGACACATACAAATATACATACTGTACAAAGACACAGCTAACAAGATGAAAGAAGAGGAGGTCTGACTCATAGTTGTGTTCTACTTATTAGCCATCCATACAGTATTATTGTGTATGTATAATGAATGACTTTGTGTCTTGGATTGTAATAATAGCATTGAGTGTGCTTTGATAGCTATTTATTGTGTGCGCTGTTAATGAGGGTCACCGCTCAGTCGCAGCAGGGTCGGACTGGTCTCCAGGTTGCCACGGTGATGAGAGCTTATGGGGTGCTGTCTGATTCTATCTTGTCTAACACAAAGGACCATGAACAAGACTTACATGCTAAAACACAGAGATCAAGATATATATATATATATATATATATATATATATATATATATATATATATATATATATATATATATATATATATATATATATGTGTGTGTGTGTGTGTGTGTGTGTGTGTGTGTGTGTGTAATATATGTAGCTGATGCACTTCATAAGCTTTCACATTTGACATTTATGTGATTTAAGCGTCATAAACATTTATGTGATACTATAAGATAGTAGATGGACAAGTAAGTAGTTTCCTTTTTTGTTAAGTCGCTGCTCTCATGTAGTTGGCATTGATGCTATCAGTACAAAACATACTGTGATGGCAACACCATCAAATGTTGCCTGTGTTCATGTAGGGTGTGTTTTGGGCACCCTAAACACACACAATATAGTAAAGTAGTACGTACATTAACAAATGCTGTTACATTAATAGCCAATTATGGTAGTGTAGTGGACAAAATACCCACTTCAAAACACCTGAGTTTGGGTTACTGTCTGTGTGGTAACAGCCTACTCATCAACAGCCTTCTCATCCACAAACACCTCTCTGATGGTCTGGAGAAAGTTGTCTTTTTGCAATATTTTGGAGCACAGGCCTAAAAAGATGCTGTAATGCTGTTTGATGTGTGTCTTTTTTGAGAAAACGCATGAATGATTATGAGCTGAGTCACCCACCACGGTTAGGCATGATATTTCACATATTTTATGAGACCTGATAGTTAAGGATTTGTTAAATTAAACAAGTGGCTTAGTGGATAGCATGTTCGCCTCGCACCGGCAGGGTTGGGGATTTGATTCCCGCCGTGACCCTGTGTGTGCGGAGTTTGCATGTTCACCCCATGCTGCGGGGGTTTCCTCCGGGTACTCCGGTTTCCTCCCCCAGTCCAAAGACATGTATGGTAGGCTGATTGGCATGTCCGTAGTGTCCATAGTGTATGAATGTGTATGTGATTGTGCTCTGTGATGGATTGGCACCCTGTCCAGTGAGTACCCCGCCTTGTGCCCGATGCTCCTTGGGATAGGCTCCAGGTTCCCAGTAACCCTGAAGGATAAGTGGTATAGAAGATGGATGGATGGATGGATGTTTCAACAAGCAGCCACTGTATTTAAACCAGGAAATGTAACCAAGAATTTATCATAGTTACCATATTTTTATTTTTTTATTTTTTTATTTTAAACCATGGTTACTATGACAACAATACTTTGATTCAACCATGGGCAGTGTTTAAACAACCTTCTTATGCCTTGTACTGAGAGCTTACCACAAAGAGCTCCTCTTCACCTAATACATAGGCCAGACCTTTTTGTAAGTCTTGAAGCTGCTTACATAACAGCTTCTACAGAATGTGTAATTAGGGTTGCTCTCCCAGCATCACAGGGCATTTACATCAAAAGATGCAGAGACAAAGCATGGAAAATCTTTAAGGCTGGTAAACACTATTGCAGTATGTAAGCAAACACAGAGTGCTTCAGGAGAAGCTACTTCCCACAAAGCACCTAATTCCTCAATATGGACACAATTTAGTTTACAAAGTTTACAAATGCAAACACTGTACTTTATGGCAATCTATTTCTTTGTGAGGACAATCCACACAAACATGCCAACCTGTGACACTGTACCACTGACTGACACTGTTTTTTGTGATTTTTGTTGCACTGTCCACTGTTGTCTCTTCGGTTTTATTGTATCATGCACATCTCAAGAATGGTGATGTGCTAATGGTGACTTAGTGGTTAACATGTTTGTCTCGCACCTCCAGGTTTAGACTGGCATTTCCAAATTGCCTGTAGTGTGAAAGGGTATGTGAATTTGTGAGCAATTGTGCCCTGCACCCCATCCAGGGTGTCTCCCGCATTGTGCCCGAGTTCCCTTGTATAGTCTCCCGGCTCCCCACAACCATTTGTAGGATAAGTGGTACAGAAAATGGATGGACATCTCCAGGTACACTATCTATACACCATTAACATTTCACAAACTATGCTACAAACTCCAAACTATGAGTTACAAACTGTTTTGGTGGGGGTTTTGCAGTATTCACCTCTAAATCTATCGCTAACTGGGGCTTTTTTACATCACCTGTCGTCTGACAAATCATAAAGCTATGATATCTGCTGTTAGCACAGTTGAATGGCTCTCCCTCCCCATACTCTAATAAAACCATATTTAATCACTGTATACTACAGTTAAATCATAGTAGTATCATAGTAAAACCATAGTTAACCATGGACCATAGTATAGTACAATGTCTAGTTGAGCATTTACATCTATTTGACTTGTCGTCTTTCCCCAAAAATACTACATAATTTATTCCATGATTTTAGTTGTACAAACCCAAACTCCAGTTTCCCACATTTCCTCTGCTACAGTGTACCTCACCACTCATGATGGTCCAGTGCCTATGGTTAAAAATTATGTGCATGAGATACTTTATGTAGAAAAATACATAAATTAGCTACTATGGCAGAAAGAACATGAACTGCCAAGAGCTTACATCCTTAGCCAGAGCCATATAACCCCGTGGCTCTCGCCTGGCTTACCATTGAAGTTAAGCAGGGTTGAGCCTGGTCAGTGCCTGGATGGGAGACCTCCTGGGGAAAACTAAGGTTGCTGCTAGATGTGGTATTAGTGAGTGCTCGCCATGTGGTCTGTGTGGGGTATAATGATGGGGACAATATACTGTAAAAAGGTTGTGACTCTGTGTGGTCATTAAAAATCCCAGGACACTTATCATAAAGATTAGGGGTATACACTGGTGTCCTGGCAAAATTGGACCTTGTCTATCATGGCCCCCTAATAATCTCCGTACTTGAATTGGCAACATCACTCTCCTCTTCACTAATAGCTGGTGTGGGGTGGGCATTCTGGTGCACTATGTCTGCTGTCACATCATCCATGGTGGTTGAGGAGATTTCCCCCCATACAATGTAAAGCACTTTGAGTGTCTAGAAAAGCTCTATATAAATCTATAAAAGCTCTACATAAGGAATTATGGACTTCCTTAAAAGCATGCATCTTAACAAATGAAAGCAGCCCCATGAAACCTAAAATGAACACCCCTACTGGGCAATTTCAAACTAAATTGTCCAAACAGTGGCAATTTTCTCTCTGAGCTTCAGAAATAGCCAGCAGAAAATAGGTCTCTGTTCTCCTGTTGTCTTCTAATGGAGGGAAATAATGCGCGGTGTGGTGTGTGTGTGTGCGCGCGTGCATGTGTGTGCTCTCCTATTTGTTCTTTCTGCAGCAGCCAAATGTCCCCACAATGTGGAAAATTACCTATTGTAATTCTGTCATTGTGAAGACATGTTAGGGGGAAATCTATAAGACAAATGATGATGCTTAGGATTGTGATATTGTGATATTGAAGGCAATGTTTCTATCAAACCCAGTCTTATAAAGTACAGTATGTTCGGTATTAATGCCGTATGAAACAGCACCCTGAAAAGAGTTTCCTAATTCTAAATTCTAATTCTAGTTCACCAAGAGTCAGGTCAACCAAGCAGATTTACTGTGTTGCATGTGTTACATGTGTTGCATGTGTTGCATGTGTTGCATGTGTTGCATGTGTTAAATCAACATCCTTAATATTAAGATGTTAGTTTCTTTAATGCAATAGCAGTTGCATGAAAGTGAGTTTAAATGCAAGGCAAGCTTGATATGGTCTAAATGTTATGATGGGCAGGCATGATAAAAGGAACAGTAACCTATTACTTACTGTACCTGTTAATGATATGAACCATTTTTTCAGAAGATTTGATACTGAGGATAGCAGTCCTAACTGTGATAATATCTGCCAGAACATCCCATATTGCCCCCTATTTATTTGTCAGAGCCAGAAGTGGTAACCTCTATATCTAGTATAAAACTTGGTAAAGCTGGGGGGCCTGATGGAATTAGTGGGAAGGTGGTAAAGAATTGTTGTCACCAGTTGAAAGGTGTATTAACAAGGTTACTCCAGTATTTGTTGCAATTTGGGACTGTACCTTCCCTTTGGAAAGAAAAGTGTGAAGATTTCAGTACCTAAGGGACCCTCAGTCTGTACTTGAAATGATTTTCGTCCAATAGCTTTAACCGTGTGTTATGCAAAAGCATGGAGAGAATCCTTCTAACAAATTATCAACCCTGATTGTTTTAAATGTCGATGTAAAATCTAAAAATAGGACTCTGGCATATGCATTAGGATTTTGCAAATGATAAATTATGATAAATTACACAATTCATCATAGTTAGCACATTGGTACGTCTATTACACTTGTGTGCCAATTGTAATGTATCAAGGTTTAAACAAACAGATGACATAAGATGCTTAAAATAATCAGGGTCGATATTTTGTTAGAACTGTTGATATCTATGGGTGTTAATGGATACCCGGTACTCTGGATTAAAGATTTTCTTCTGCATCGATCACAGAGGGTATTCAATGACCAGCTGTCAGATGAATTCCTTGTTAATACATGGGCTCCTCAGGACTGTGCCCTATTGTCTTACAATTGTCTTTATTGTTTAACCTTTTGGTATTTTTTTTTAAATCACAAAAATACTCTGCTCTCATGGATATCAAACACAACACAGGTTTATCAAAAAAAAATTAATCTAGTAAATCTATTAAATATAGGTGTGCAACAATTATTGGCACTCCTATGAATTCATATGTAAAAATATATTTGAAGTATTTTCCCATTGAGATTTAAATTTTTTCAGTACACCTGGGTGACTAGGAACAGGAAATTGTTCAACCATGACTTCCTGCTTCACAGGGGTATAAATATGAGGTAACACATATATAATACCCTAACCCTAAGCCTTGGTCTTACACATTGTTATGAATGACTAAGGGAATTTTCCCTTAGTCATTCATAACAATGTGTAAGACCAAGGAATATAGCTGTGATGTGCAGCAAAAGGTTGTTGAGCTTCACAAAATGGGTAGTGTCTATAAGAAAATAGCACAAGCATTGAAAATGCCCATTTCCACCATCAGGGCAGTAATTAAGAAGTTCCAGTAAACTGGAAATGTTATGAATCAACCTGGAATTGGACGTGTGTCTATATCGTCTCAACACACTGTGAAGAGGATGGTGGCCAAAAAATCTCCAAAGATCACAGCTGGAGAATTGCAGATATTAGTTGCGTCTTGGGGTCAGAAAGTCTCCAAAACTACAATCCAAAGTCACCTACATCACCACAAGTTGTTTGGAAGGGTTTCAAGATAAAAAGCCTCTACTCTCATCCAAAAACAAACTCAAACATCTTCAGTTTGCCAGACACTACTGGAATTTCAAATGGGATCAGGTTCTATGGTCAGATGAAACCAAAATAGAGCTTTTCGTGAATAAACACCAGAGGTGGTTTTGGCGCACACACAGAGCGGTAGCCATATGGAAAAGTACCTCGTGCCCATGGTTAAATATGGTGGTGGCTCTTTAATGTTTTGGGACTGTTTTTCTGCCAGAGGACCTGGACATTTTGTTAGGATACATGGCATCATGGACAAATATCAACAGATATTAAATGAAAACCTGACTGCCTCTGCCAGAAAGCTTAAAATGGGCCGTGGTTGGATCTTCCAGCAGGACAATGATCCAAAACATACATCAAAATCAACACAAAAATGGTTTACTGACTACAAAACCAAAAGAAAAATCTGGAGAGATTCTGTGTGGATTAGGCATTATAATTCATAGGTATATAGGAGATGACTCAGAGCCATTATCTTGGCAAAGAGAGGTAATTGTGTATATATATATATATATATATATATATATATATATATATATATATATATATATATATAAACCTGTGTTTTGTTTGCAATTGTTTGAAATCCATGAGAGCAGAGTATTTTTGTGAATGTTTTTTAACAAAAGATCAAAAAGTTAAACAATAAAGACAATTTTTCACAGCTTTCTTTGCTCATATTTACCAAGGGTGCCAATATTAGTGGAGGGCACTGTAAATGAATAGTAAACTGAGTTTCCTGGACAACACTAATTATATATATTTTTTTAAATCCATGCAACGTATGTTCCTAATACAGAATATTAGCAGCTTTGGTGTGAGTCAGAGTATACTGGAGATTGCTTAACAATCAGTGGTTGAGAGTGTGCTGACCTATAACTGAACATTTTGGTACCAGCTCCTCAACTGTAAACAGAAAAATACCCTTGAAAGAGTTATTCATACAGCCAGCAAAATCATTTGCAGGCCACAGAGCAAACTAGGTGAGTTGTACACCTTAAGATGTGTTGAAAAAGCAGAGTGTATTCTAAAATATACTACTATTAATCATAATAACAAGATTATTTTTTTTCTCTAAGTGAAAAGAGAACGCTTGTAGTTGTTCTAATATTGGCACTGATTTATTTTGTATCTATTTATGTGTTTTTTATTGCCGGTGTGGTCAAAGAGAAATTTCAACCTCGGTTGACAATAAAGTTGTATTGTATTGTATTGTATTGTATTGCATTCTATTGTATTCTATTGCATTGTATTGCATTGTATTGTATTCTATTACATTGTATTGCATTGCATTCTGTTGTATTCTATTGCATTGTATTATATTGTATTGCGTTGCATTGTATTCTATTGCATTCTATTGTATTCTATTGCATTGTATTGTATTGTATTGTATTGCATTGCATTGTATTTTATTGCATTGTATTGCAATCTATTGCATTCTATTGTATTCTATTGCATTGCATTGCAGTGTATTGTATTGTATTGCATTGCATTGCATTCTATTGCATTCTATTGTATTCTATTGCATTGTATTGCATTGTATTGTATTCTATTGCATTGTATTGTATTGCATTGCATTGCATTCTATAGCATTCTATTGCATTGTATTGTATTGTATTGCATTCTATTGCATTCTATTGCATTGTATTGTATTGTATTGCATTCTATTGCATTCTATTGCATTGTATTGTATTCTATTGCATTGTATTGTATTCTATTGCATTGTATTGCATTGTATTGTATTGCATTGCATTGTATTGCATTGTATTGTATTGTATTGTATTGTATTGTAAATTAGCATGTGGCAATCTCACTGATATGGGTGGTGATTGTTGTATAGTGAACACATGAAAGGATTATGAAACCACTGAAATAAAGTCTGATCTACATATTTTAACAGAGTTGTGTCCAATGGGTGAAGACAGGCAGAAATTATGACACTCAATACTGATGATATGCTCAGAGTATTCATATTTTAACTGATGGCATTAATAGGAACCTTCTGTTCTGTCCTAATATGTATAGGCAAAAAATACAAAATAAATAACTTGTCACTCTACGTGACAAATCAGAGAGCAGAATTTGATAACCTGAGGCTATAATCAGAATCATCCAATATATCTGGTCCAAAAAAAAGGTTTCTTTAAAAACTTACCAGTGTATCATTTCATTTTTCCTGACTCCCTATCCATCTATCCAGGACAGGCCAGTTTCTTGTTCTTCTGTTCCTGGAAACATACCATACTATTCTTTCATGCAGTTTTGTGAGTTATAAGATATAGTCCTTATTTGCACAAACCATGTCTCTATGCAGTTGGCTGATTGTGTTTGGGTCATTGAAATAAATAAATGAATGAATAAATAAATAAGCAAATAAACAAGTGAAATTACCATGTCCTCAATCATGTTTACTCAGATTCAGTTAGAAATAAATGTTATATACGTGTTACAACCCGCTATCTTTGGGATGGGAAGTTTTTGTGGGCTGTGCCATATTTTGTGTGCAGGTCCGAACTCTGTCCCAGAGTTTCCAGCCTGATTGGTGGCCATATTTAAAGAGGAAGAGGAGTGAGAATGGCGTGGATATTGGAGGTGGTTACATGTGTGCTGGTGGTTTAGAGAGTGTGTTTGGTTGTGCTGCTTTATGCTATTTTCTGACTGCTGTTCTGGTTTTTGACTTCTGCGTGGATTTTTTGACTTTGAGTTTGGTTGTCTCTGTACCTGTTTATGTGCATTCTATCCACCATTGTATATATGTTCACTTGGTTCACCTGCAGTAGGTGTGTGGCTGCCATTTCTTTTGGGAGAGGGTCCTTTTGTCTCTGTTTTTTGGTTTAGGTAGTTAGGGAAGTACTTGTATTTTCTTTATTTTCCTTTTAGGTAAGCTAGCTACCTAAACAATAGAATTCTTTTGTCTATAATTTTGGCCTTGGCCCACCCTGAAGTTTTGCCTGGTTTAGTTCCATGTACAGTTGTATGTATATAATTCTGAGTATTACAATATAACACTACTTCTTTGAACAACCCTGTTTGTGTTGTTATTCCTGGCTCCATCATTTTTAAAGGTCAATCCAATTGAATCCTGAGCTGGTTACACTGTGCGGCCTAACCTAGACTGGGCCGTAACAGATTGGTATATTTCAGATAAATATTTCTAAATTAGCGATGTTGAGTATTACATAGTATACATAAATGAGGTAAATTAGGCTTCAGGAACACACACACACACACACACACACACACAAACAGGTAAAAATAAGTAAATAAATAAAACAATACAATATTAGAAGCAGACCAAACACTAAAACACTTTAAAATAGACTAAAAAATAGTTATGTTATGTTATATAACAACCATTATATGGAATTACAAAGATGCTGTAGTGCTAAAGATGCCTTTTTTTTTTCTCATGTTACTGCAATAAAACAAATATCAGCATCTGGCCTCACCTGGTGGTAGATCTTTGAGTTGCAGATAATTTCGGGGATTAACATCTTAGTCCATTGTGGCACCCTAGTTTGAGCCAACTCACTTCTTGTGTGCTCGGTGTCCAGCCACTCCTAGAAACTCTTGCCACCTTCTGTGCTCAAATCTGGCTAATGAAGCACTTTTTGATTTATAAAATCTTGTGTGTTTAATCTTATAAAGGAAGATTAAAAGAAGTAACAGGTCACAATGTATTTTTAAGAAAGAACACTACAAAAAGCACTGCAAATTATAAAACTATATTTAATACACACTATATTTAATATATTTACCTATATTTAATCTGTTTTAGAGGCTAGGGGATATTGTGTATATTATTACTAAATATTATATTATGTTTGTCATCATAAATAGCAATCAGATGCTATCAACTGTATCCATGTTTCCATGTTGGGGAAAAATTTGGGCTCTGTTAAAATCCTTAGTGTCCTTGATGTTTAAATAAAACTCCATTGTGTTACGATCAAGTACTGACAGTGGCACAATGTGTGTTTTATAAAACAAAACATTCAATGTAGAATTATAATCACATCTGCAGGGCAGGTATGCAGGGCAACGCTTGTTCATTCATTGTTATTCATTCATTCATTCCTCTTTGCTTGTATTTCCTCATTTTTAATAAAAACTTTGGATAATAGTGTCTGCTAAACTAATAAATGCCAATCTTCAGTAACCTCGTTTCTCCTAATGAGGGACACAGTGGATCCAGAGCCTACCCACTGCACCACTGTGATAACCAATGTGATAAATCAAAAATATAAAGCAAGTACACAGATCACTATAAGCATTTTTATCCTGACATTCTAGTGAAACAGGTAGAAAAGTCATGTCCTGGCAGTTGCTTGTTACACTTGCACTATAATTTAATGAAAATGCTTCCATGGAAAACCTCTTTTCAACATCTGAGCTGTTCGTTAGCATGAAAGGTAAGACATGTTGTTGACTCTCGGCTGTGTATGAGGCAGCATGACAGGGAAGGTCCTCTGCACTGCTGCTTGTAGAAGATGAACTGTAGGTAGTGTATTAAGTGAGGCGATCATATATCAGGATAAGTGGAAATGAAGCCCAGACACAGCTCATATAATAACATTAATGCAGGGATGCTCACTTTATTTGTCAATACACATTTGTTGTGCCGTGCTGATTTGTTAATTATTTAAATAGATTTTATAAAATGCAATTCAGAGTAATATTATTTTTTATTAATTAGTAGACGCAGAAAGACTTTCAGCCATGCTTAGGCAAAGATAAAAACAGCCACTGGTCAAATCTCTTAAACTTTGTCTGATTTAGAAAGAAAAATTACCAATAAGAGCCAGTTTGTAGTCAATCTGACTCACTGAAAAGAACAGGAATAAAGTAGTAGAATAAAAAGTATTATGTTCTCTGCCAGGTGGTGAAGGTTGTTCATGTACAGTCGTAAACCAAGTCTCTCACTGCTAGCTGCCTCCCACACACACGACACTCTCACCTGGAAACATTGTGCTCTCATAAATGAAAAAACACAATCTTAACTATTATAACAATGTTCCTCCTCATTTCATTAAATCCTCCAGGTTTGGTGAAGAGAAATAAATAATAATAATAATAATAATAATAATAATAATAATAATAATAATAATAATAAATAGGGCTTACTTTAATCCAGGGAATTCCCTGGTACACACCACACTTACAAATCCTTCTCCAAGTGACTAGACATGAAAGATTTTTATAAAGTATAAGCTGAGTAAGCAAGAGAAAAGAAATGGCATATGGAAGTCACCAAAAAAAAGGCAGATATTTATGCTCTCTTGTGTCTGCTAGGGTTAAGACTGAGGATAGTTTGTAGCAAGCATCTTAAATCCTGGGTCCTTACAGTTATCCTAAAGTAGAATTAGTAGTTAAATGTCTCCGTTCAGTGAAGAGTGTTGTTAACTGCTGTGAAACGTGGTCAAAAAGTCAGACGTGTTTATTTTCTAGTTCACTGTATTACTTATCTAAACAAGTAGAAGGAAAACCAACATTGAGATCTCCATGATAATATATTGACCGGTATTGTTGCTACTTTGGATCCCCTGAAAGAACAGGATTCTGCGATCCCGCATCCCATTTTAATCTCTGAATAGAATGCCAGATACACCTAATCATATATTAGCGTGATATTTTACTAATTGTACCACAGCCCTATTGAATTCTTGATTCTGGTTGATCATAAGGTGTTGATTTTCTATAACTGCAGCTCTGACACTGGTGCCTGTATGGTATATGGTGGGCCCATATAAACAGGTTAAAAATGTGTGTAGTGGTTCATTAGGTGAAGTTTTCTGTGAGGTGACGTTTATTGTGTTTTTGGAAGGAGTCTCCAGTATCGCTGCTTTGTAACAGTTAGTTACAAAGTTTTCTGACACAGTAAAGTGTCATTCTACTCTATTGTCACTCCCGGCCATTCAGATCTTGGAGCTGTTCACATCCTCGGACTCAGAATTAAATGAATCTGTGTGAGATGATGTTGAAAACTGCAAAATTACATTCAACTGTATTGTATGTCTTTTGTTTATTTTCAGATTAATCTTGCATTATTAAGACCTTATAGTCAATTATACGAATTGTTACACAAATATTAAGAGATAACTACTTAACTACATTCTACTGCTGAAGCCGCCACCAATCTGAGTGTTTCCGCAGGTGGTACAAGGCGGAGCTCAGAAAATTACAAGTTTACACATTGTAATTATGGGTTCTATGACAACGTGAACACTTTGTAGAAGTTGGAACCCTGAAATTATGGTAATTACGACATGGTGTGAATGCAGCTTTACAAACTGTTGGGGGCAGGACACTTCCGATTCTACAGAGCATTCGATTGGGCTGAAGATCTGATGAGAAGCCAAAGTGAAGAATGACGTCATCAAAATTATGGATCCGTATTGGTGGTAGAGAGAGACTGTAAATTTTGAATGCATATACAGTGGGGAAATAAGTATTGAACGTGGCAACATTTTTTTCAGTAAATATATTTCAAATGAGGTTATTCACATGAAATAATTTTCACCAGACTTTGGTATTAACTCAAGAAATCCGTAAATATAAAGAATTCACAACATTAAAGTCCCTAAATAAAGTTATGTATAATAAAGTGGAATGACACAGAAAAAAAGTATTATATAGTTTATATTTCCAGATTTCTTGAGTTAATACTGATGTCTGGTGAAAATTTCATGTAAATAACCTCATTGGAAATATATTTACTGAAATAAAATGTTGACGCGTTCAATACTTATTTCCCCCATTCTATCCTCTAAATGTGAACTTTGTTTTTGTTTTGGAGCGCACTAGCTTATAGATAACCCTACAGCTCATATATTCATACAAAAAGCCACAAAACTTCAATCTTGACTTCATGGGGACTTCGAGAGAGAGAGAGAGAGAGAGAGAGAGAGAGAGAGAGAGAGAGAGAGAGAGAGAATCTGGTGAGGAAAAGACTGTATAGCTGCTATAGTGACAACACATTAGACACAACTAAAAACGAATTAAAAAGGTATGATGTGTTGTTCTTTAATTAATAAAAATATATATTTTTAATCATTTGCTATGGTGGTATAAGTGAAATACATATTGGGTT
The DNA here is from genome assembly GCF_023375685.1 of Ictalurus furcatus. NCBI lineage: Eukaryota > Metazoa > Chordata > Actinopteri > Siluriformes > Ictaluridae > Ictalurus > Ictalurus furcatus. The sequence goes on from NC_071281.1 coordinate 5,569,998, forward strand.
GTGCTGTTATAAGAAAACACCCGAAAGTGTTTTATTCCTTACTAAATACATGTTTACACAGGTCTACTTTCCTCTCACATGCTATATAACTTAAAGCTCAGGAAAGAAAACGCATGAATTATGTTATTGTATTTCTGCTTGTCGTCACCGTTCAATGAAACTAAAGATAAATGAATGTGTTTAGGGGGACGAGTTAGACGGTAACACTAGTTACACAGAGTTGACTTCCGGTTTGTGGATGTCTTGTTGGTTGGAGCGCTATGATTTTCTCGGAGTTTCGGGGGATAGAGGAAAACACTCGAGTGGCCAACGCGGAAAGGAAACCCAGCCTTAAGTTAGTGCAAACAGTAACATTGCGCTCATGCTGAAACTATCCGTCACTTAAACAAACAGAATAGGCGAAAAGTTCAGGTCAAATCATTGGATTTCTTAGCTAGCAAGCTTCCTGCTAGTGAAGGAAGAAAAAAAACAACAACCCTGCAAACCTAACTGGCATTTTCCCCACAATTCCAACAAATTCAAGATAACGCAAATATTCCTGAAGGGATAATTATTTATATCAAAAACTATTCGGCTAACTACAGCAACACCTTCCTACACCGCTGTTTATAATATCAGAATTAACTTAGCTACTCTTCATCTGTAACGTAAAACACTAAAGCAGTGTTTTAGTATACTTGTTTAATAATCTGATATCAAATAATTACAATAAAACCACAGCGTATTATTGATTTCGTGGCAATCTGAGGCGAAGCTTGCACGTGCGGTGAAGTACTTTGTGGCCAATCATGTGCGCATGCGCGTAACTCTCACACTCCACAAGAAGGAGTACTTACTTTTGATCACAGCAGTTCCTGAGTGTCGTGTAGGCACTTCTAAATGACTCCTACAGTACTAATAAAATGGTTCAGTTCATTGTTGTGACGTATTTATGCCACATTGAGTACAAAGGGCCATTAATCTCATTAATGTGCACTATTATAAGTGCACCAGGTGTATAGAAGTCATAGTTTACTTTAAAGGTCTGGGCTCTTAAGGCAAAAAAATTAATGTTTATAACAAAAATAGGTCTTAATAATTAGACTTTTCATCATTTTACGGCATCTGTGTAGTTTAATGTAGTCTTTCCAGCTTTTTGTCATAGCTTTGAGGATGTAGTAGTTTTCATCGAACAATTCTTGAATTAGATTATCTGATAGTTATAGTTAACTGATATATACGCATCCATTTTCTGTAAAGCTTATCCTTCAGGATTGCAGGGAGCCTATCCCAGGGGGCATGGGGCACAAGGTGGGGTACACCCTGGACAGGGTGCCAATCCATCACAGGGCACAAACACACTCACATTCATACACTACGGACACTTTGGACATGCCAATCTGCCTACCATGCATGTCTTTGAACTGGAGGAGGAAACCGGAGTACCCGGAGGAAACCCCCGTAGCATGGGGAGAACATGCAAACTCCGCACACACGGGGCCGCGACGGGAATTGAACCCCCAACCCTGGCAGTGTGCGGCAACCGGGATGTATATATAGACACGCGCGCGCACACACACACACACACACACACACACACACTTCCCTTCACTAATATTGCCACCCATGGTAAATATTAGCAAAGAAGTCTTTATTGTTTAACCTTTATTTTTTAACTTCGTAAAAAGTTATTGCAAGCGTATATACGATATTCTATAATTTTTTATATATATTGTGCAGCCCTGAGGTCATGTGTTTATCATTCATTCATCTCCAGTATTCTGCAGTAACCGCTTTGTCCTGGTTAGATCTGGAGCCTATCTGGGGACATGGATAAAAAGAAGAACATGGAGAAGAGAGAAACACTGATAAAGATAAAGAACCCGTATAAACCCATGCAGACTGGGGAGAACATGTACAGAAACTGCACACATACAGTAACCTGAGCTCAGGATTGCACTCTGGATCCTGGAGCTGGGAAGTGGCACCACACGTCCATGTCTCCCTCATGGATTTGTCATGCTAATATGTAAATATGGAAATTCTGTGGACTATGGATCATTTAGTATTTTGAGGCAGGAGCTTGCATTTGTCATATCGGTCCTATTGTCCCATGGCTCAGACACTACGGTCAAGTGCTTGAGCTATAACTTCTAATGTGTCTCTGTGTCCCATCACTAATAAACTCTACTTAGTTCCTCATCATAAACAGTATATTCATGTTTTATTCTTCTTCCCTCAGTGGCTACGTCTACTCAGAATGCGGGCCTGCCGGAGTGTGTAAAAGAATCTTTCTGTAATGTGCTGAGGTTAGTACCCCGTGGCCTGACTTTAGGGCCCTCTCTCGCTAAAGATGGGCAAATGGGGTTGTGGTGTGTTGGATGGGACTTACAGACTGGAACTCTTCTGGGGCTGGAAGATCCAGACAAAGTGCCAGAAAAGGAAGAGGTATAGTATGCTTACACAAGCTACCTTCTAGTTGTAATGCCATAAAACTTTGTAGGACTTGGGAAATTAAACTTAAATTGGTTTTCTCATGTGTTTCAGACAGCCGAAGTGAGCAGATGCCTAAAAGGAGCTAAAGGACAAATTTCAGGCAGAACATACTGGATGAGGTATGATATCAACATTTGGGTTACAGTTAAAAAAAAATAATAATCCCATAAATTGAAAGTGAATGAAAGAAATTGAAGTAACAACTACCTTATGGGTGATCCTGCAACAAGAGAGACATTGCCTGTTTCTCAGTCCTAAGAATGCAAAGAACGGACTTGCGTTCTCTCCAAGACTGGTCTTGCCAGGCTACTTTGGAAGAACAAACTCAGAAGGACAGGAGGACATAGAATAGATCCTTGTGAGAACTGAGATGTGCTGTGAGCTTCCCATTACGCAATGGCCCAGCCCAACACATTTCTAGTAGTGGGACAGGACAGTCGTCTCTTCAATGCTCCCTAAGTAATACGTTTCAGCTGGTTAATAGTTGTACTGTTAACTGGCTGATTAAGCAAAAGTTAATTAATCATGTTTTAATGTGGTAAGCTCATTGTTTGCAACTGTGACCTCACGCTAACTAAAAACTAAGCTAACGAGTTTACCATTACCTCAGGAGGGAAGCTTGCATAGTTTAATTAAAATACTTCTGAGGGATATATTTGACTTTTCAACAACGTCATATACAGTATCTCACAAAAGTGAGTACACCCCTCACATTTTTATAAATATTTGATTATATCTTTTCATGTGACAACACTGAAGAAATGACACTTTGCTACAATGTAAAGTAGTGAGTGTACAGCTTGTATAACAGTGTAAATTTGCTGTCCCCTCAAAATAACTCAACACACAGCCATTAATGTCTAAACCGTTGGCAACAAAAGTGAGTACACCCCTAAGTGAAAATGTCCAAATTGGGCCCAACTAGACATTTCCCCTCCCCTGTATCATGTGACTCGTTAGTGTTACAAGGTCTCAGGTGTGAATGGGGAGCAGCTGTGTTAAATTTGGTCTCATCGCTCTCACACTCCCTCATACTGGTCACTGGAAGTTCAACATGGCACCTCATGGCAAAGAACTCCCTGAGGATCTGAAAAAAAGAATTGTTGCTCTACATAAAGATGGCCTAGGCTATAAGAAGATTTCCAAGACCCTGACACTGAGCTGCAGCACGGTGGCCAAGACCATACAGCGGTTTAACAGGACAGGTTCCACTCAGAACAGGCCTCGCCATGGTCGACCAAAGAAGTTGAGTGCATGTGCTCAGCGTCATATCCAGAGGTTGTGTTTGGGAAATAGACGTATGAGTGCTGCCAGCATTGCTGCAGAAGTTGAAGGGGTGGGGGGTCAGCCTGTCAGTGCTCAGACCATATGCCGCACACTGCATCAAATTGGTCTGCATGGCTGTCGTCCCAGAAGGAAGCCTCTTCTAAAGATGATGCACAAGAAAGCCCGCAAACAGTTTGCTGAAGACAAGCAGACTAAGGACATGGATTACTGGAACCATGTCCTGTGGTCTGATGAGACCAAGATAAACTTATTTGGTTCAGATGGTGTCAAGCGTGTGTGGCGGCAACCAGGTGAGGAGTACAAAGACAAGTGTGTCTTGCCTACAGTCAAGCATGGTGGTGGGAATGTCATGGTCTGGGGCTGCATGAGTGCTGCTGGCACTGGGGAGCTACAGTTCATTGAGGGAGCCATGAATGCCAACATGTACTGTGACATACTGAAGCAGAGCATGATCCCCTCCCTTCGGAGACTGGGCCGCAGCATGATGACCCCAAACACACCTCCAAGATGACCACTACCTTGCTAAAGAAGCTGAGGGTGATGGTTGAGGGTGAAGGACTGGCCAAGCATGTGTCCAGACCTAAACCCCATTGAGCATCTGTGGGGCATCCTCAAATGGAAGGTGGAGGAGCACAAGGTCTCTAACATCCACCAGCTCCGTGATGTCGTCATGGAGGAGTAGAAGAGGACTCCAGTGGCAACCTGTGAAGCTCTGGTGAACTCCATGCCCAAGAGGGTTAAGGCAGTGCTGGAAAATAATGGTGGCCACACAAAATATTGACACTTTGGGCATAATTTGGACATTTTCACTTAGGGGTGTACTCACTTTTGTTGCCAGCGGTTTAGACATTAATGGCTGTGTGTTGAGTTATTTTGAGGGGACAGCAAATTTACACTGTTACACAAGCTGTACACTCACTACTTTACATTGTAGCAAAGTGTCATTTCTTCAGTGTTGTCACATGAAAAGATATAATCAGATATTTAGAAAAATGTGAGGGATGTACTCACTTTTGTGAGATACTGTATATCTCAATGTACAACCCTAATTCCGAAAAAATTTGGACAGTATGGAAAATACTAATAAAAACAAAGAGGAGTGATTTGTAAATGTACTTTGACTTGTATTTAAACAAAAAACATATGAAGACAAGGTATTTGATGTTTTACCTAATCAACTGTATAGTTTTTTGAAGATAAACGCTTATTTTGAAATTGGTGCATGCAACCCATTCCTAAAATGTTGGGACAATCGTCTAATCATGGTATATAAGGAGCCTCCAATAAAAGGCCTAATTCTTCAAGAGTGAGGATGGGTCGAGGCTCGCTGATCTGCCAACAGATGCATCAGCGAATAATCCAACACTTTGAGAACAACAGTCCCCAAAGACAAATTGGTAGGATTTTGGGCATTTCACCTTCTACAGTGCACAATATAATTAAAAGAATCAAGGAATCCGTTCAAATCTCGGTGTGTAAAGGGCAGCACTGAAAATCACTTCTGAATGCACGTGATCTCAGATTCCTCAGACATCACTGTCTTAAAAACCGTCATGAGTCTGTAACGGATATCCTGATATGGGCTCGGAAATACTTGAGTAAAGCTCCGCTGACTTCTCTGGGCTCAGTCTCATCTGAGATGGACAGTAGCACAGTGCAATCGTGTTTTGTGGTCCGATGAGTCGACATTTCAGTAGGTTTTGGACAAAACAGCCGTTGTGTTCTCTGGGCCAAAGAGGAAAAGGACCATCCAAGCTGTTATCAGCATCAGGTCCAAAAGCCAGCATCTGTCATGTTATGGGGGTGTGTCAGTGCCCATGGCATGGGCAACTTGCACATTTGTGAGGGCACCATTAATGCAGAAAGATATGTACACATTTTGGAGCAACATATGCTTCCATCCAGAGCAGAACAACGCCAAACCACATTCTGTCCTGATTACAAGCGCACAGTTGCGTAAGTAGAGAGTGCGGGTGCTAGCATGGCCTGTCTACAGTCCTGACCTGTCTCAGATTGAGAATGTGTGGCTCATTATTAAGGCGATGAAGGCCCCATACAGTTGTGCAGCTGAAGAAATTCATAATGGATGAATGGGGGAAATTTCCACTTGCTAAACTGAACCAACTGGTGTCTTCACTCAGCGCCCAAACGCTTAATAAGTGTTATTAAAATAAAGGTGATGTTACACAGTGGTAAACAGTCAACTGTCGCAACATTTTTGGAGTGTGTTGCTGTGATCAGATTTGAAATGAGTGTATATTTTCAAAAATTAATTCAATTCACAAAGTATAACATCAAATAATGTGTTAATAATGTGTTTTCAATATAGTACAGGGTGAATTGAATTTTCAAATAACTCCTTCTGTTTGTTTTTTTGCATTTTCCATACTGTCCCAGCTTGTTCGGAATTGAGGTTGTAAATCATATATACAAATCATTCTTTTTAGATGCACATTTTGAATTATTTAAATTAATGTTGTTAAAAAGATGTTAAAACTACAGGTATGGGTCAGGCATTTGTCATCCTCTATTGTTTTGTCGCAATGATTTCTGGGAGTTCAAGTGGGTTTGGTCCGCTTATCCTCGAGATCAAGAACACATCCGGGTAATTTCATGCATCCTGGTACTTGCGTTCTTGAATATTGGAATTGAAATTCGGCAGTGGATGATGAGTTCACAAGGTCATGAGATCGCATTAGAACGCATATTGAGAAACGGCCATTTAAACTTGATCACATTCACTTAAATGATCACATGTACTAAACTGAAGAATATGGACATGTTGTGTTTGTTAATAAACTCAGATCAGATGAAGATGATGTTTTGATTTAGTCCTATTTTGTAACAATTTTTTTTTTCCAGTGTCTCATTATATCAGAACATCATAATAATTATCGTCATGTCCAGGTTTGCTTGTAGTGCCCCGAGTGAAGATCAAAGGAACGTCATTGTGCATGAGGTGGATGGAAAACCTTGTTTCAGGACCTGTAAGGACATCAGTCAGGGAACAGAGCTCCTGGTCTGGCCAGAAGATCAGAACTTTCCGAATGAACCTGTGAAGAACAAGGTAGTGACCATAACAGAAGAACTCTCCAAACAGGAAACACCACAGAGAGCAAGTAAGGATAAATCACTGAAGCCTGGTTATGTAAAGCAGGGCTCTGAGGGGGTAGATGTGTGCTATTTAATCTAAAATAATTTTTTATATGTATGAATAAAAATATAAATTTTTTTATTAAATTGACTGGAAACGTCTGTCATAGTAACCAGAATGTTTTGATGCTATAAAATGTAACTACTGCCTCTGTTGTCAGCTTCATAACAGGTTATAAAAATGTAAAGAAAAGGAACAACATATATGTGTGTGTGTGTGTGTATGTATATATATATATATATATATATATATATAATGTGTGTGTGTGTGTGTGTGTGTGTGTGTATGTATATATATATGTATGTATATATATATATATAATATTAGTATTGTGCAAAAGTTTTAGGCACATGCAAAGAAATGCTGTAGAGCAAAGATGCCTTCAAAATAATTAAATTAAATGTTTCTACATTTAAAAACAAAATATTGTAAAGAGCAGTAAACAGTAGTAAATGAAACAAAGTCAACATTTGGTGTGACAAAAAAATAAAAAAAAGTAGTAGTCTCCGGTACAATTAGTGCACTTTCATAAGGAAATGATCTGTAAGTTTATGGAGCATCTTGCAGAAACAGACACGGTTCTTCTGGAGACTTTGACTTTCACACTTTCTTCTTATTTTTGCAGCAAATCCCAGCAGCCTTCATTGTGTTCTTTTGGTCTGAAAAGTGTCTCTTACATAATACGCTGTCTTCTTTAATGACGTACAAACATTTTTCTATAACATTTAATTTCGTGCTAGAAAACTAATGTTTGGGAATCTAAAATGTTTTTTTTTTTGTGCTGACTGTAGTGAGTACATCCCTCACATTTTTGTAAATATTTGATTATATCTTTTCATGTGACAACACTGAAGAAATGACACTTTGCTACAATGTAAAGTAGTGAGTGTACAGCTTGTGTAACAGTGTAAATTTGCTGTCCCCTCAAAATAACTCAACACACAGCCATTAATGTCTAAACCGCTGGCAACAAAAGTGAGTACACCCCTAAGTGAAAATGTCCAAATTATGCCCAAAGTGTCAATATTTTGCATGGCCACCATTATTTTCCAGCACTGCCTTAACCCTCTTGGGCATGGAGTTCACCAGAGCTTCACAGGTTGCCACTGGAGTCCTCTTCCACTCCCCCATGACGACATCACGGAGCTGGTGGATGTTAGAGACCTTGTGCTCCTCCACCTTCCGTTTGAGGATGCCCCACAGATGCTCAATAGGGTTTAGGTCTGGAGACATGCTTGACCAGTCCATCACCTTCACCCTCAGCTTCTTTAGCAAGGCAGTGGTCATCTTGGAGGTGTGTTTGGGGTCGTTATCATTCTGGAATACTGCCCTGTGGCCCAGTCTCCGAAGGGAGGGGATCATGCTCTGCTTCAGTATGTCACAGTACATGTTGGCATTCACGGTTCCCTCAATGAACTGTAGCTCCCCAGTGCCGGCAGCACTCATGCAGCCCCAGACCATGACACTCCCACCACCATGCTTGACTGTAGGCAAGACACACTTGTCTCTGTACTCCTCACCTGGTTGCCGCCACACACTCTTGACACCATCTGAACCAAATAAGTTTATCTTGGTCTCATCAGACCACAGGACATGGTTCCAGTAATGCATGTCCTTAGTCTGCTTGTCTTCAGCAAACTGTTTGCGGGCTTTCTTGTGCATCATCTTTAGAAGAGGCTTCCTTCTGGGACGACAGCCATGCAGACCAATTTGATGCAGTGTGTGGCGTATGGTCTGAGCACTGACAGGCTGACCCCCCACCCCTTCAACTTCTGCAGCAATGCTGGCAGCACTCATACGTTTATTTCCCAAAGACGACCTCTGAATATGATGCTGAGCACATGCACTCAACTTCTTTGGTGGACCATGGCGAGGCCTGTTCTGAGTGGAACCTGTCCTGTTAAACCGCTGTATGGTCTTGGCCACTGTGCTGCAGCTTGGTGTCAGGGTCTTGGCAATCTTCTTATAGCCTAGGCCATCTTTATGTAGAGCAACAATTCTTTTTTTCAGATCCTCAGGGAGTTCTTTGCCATGAGGTGCCATGTTGAACTTCCAGTGACCAGTGTGAGGGAGTGTGAGAGCGATGAGACCAAATTTAACACAACTGCTCCCCATTCACACCTGAGACCTTGTAACACTAACGAGTCACATGATACAGGGGAGGGGAAATGTCTAATTGGGCCCAATTTGGACATTTTCATGTAGGGGTGTACTCACTTTTGTTGCCAGCGGTTTAGACATTAATGGCTGTGTGTTGAGTTATTTTGAGGGGGCAGCAAATTTACACTGTTATACAAGCTGTACACTCACTACTTTACATTGTAGCAAAGTGTCATTTCTTCAGTGTTGTCACATGAAAAGATATAATCAAATATTTACAAAAATGTGAGGGGTGTACTCACTTTTATGAGATATTGTATATATTTTGTACTTACAGTACATTCCTCACTCATGTAGCTACGTACCTATTTGCTATATTTTACCATAGTTACAGAATCCATTGTGGTTATTATATAATATGCTTTAAGATGAATAACTCAATCATATGGAGAGCTTAAGGTGTAATCCATGTAATGCTATGCTATGAGATGGACACTTTTGTTTAGAGCATTTCTGTTCCAATCAATGTTCTTTGAATCAAACAGATTCTCTGCATTTTACACCAAACTAGAGACATTGGGCTAACCAGTAAGCTCCAGTTTGTCAATATGTACTTTTTCCTTCTTTCATTTTTTTGATATGCCCACTCAGTTGTTTTGTATACAAAGCAGATATTAAGACTGGCCTTTTCTGTGATGGCATAGTCTGCTTGCAACATACACACAAGCTCCTTTACATTATTCCTGATTTAATTCACCAGGTAATTAATTATCAAGCTATTGAGTAACACAGAAACTGGCTGGAACTGAGAGGCACCTGTTCTATACATGTATATTTTTGTGCATTTATTTTACAAGTTTACTTTTTACATATGGCATTTGTATGTCTTACAGCAAAACAGCTGAAGGATGAACATCCAGCCAGCAATGCAGAATGGAATCAAGTAGAATGCAGAGATAGACATGAAAAGGAAGTGATGGATACATGTGGTACTGCTGAGAAGCTGGGGAGCATTGCTGGAGCCACAGCACTGGAGCTAGCAAAACCACCTGAGCAGCTTCGAGTGGCTGTGAGAGCCAGCTGTCGCCTGGCAATGAAACCTCGCATAGTCCACTCACTAAGCAGCCATTTAATCAAGCAATCGCAAGGGCAAAGATGTGGGATTGCTACACATGTTACCAAGAACTCTCAGAGCAAACAGATTACCACTGAAAATGGACAAGAAAGCCAAGAGATCTCAGTCCACAAGGAGAAGGTTAATGCAGATGATAAGCCCAAGGAAGGGTCTGTGAATGTGCAAAGAGGAAAAGAGGGTTCTCCAGACATCGAGAATCTACGAGAGCGCAAGTACAAGTGTGATGAGTGTGGAAAAACTTTCTTCCAGCTTTGCCACTTAAAGAAGCACAAGTTCACACACTCTGAGTTGAAGCCATATGCTTGTAAAGTCTGTGAAAAGCGCTACAGATCCAAGGAGAGTTATCATGCCCACTTACTCTTGCACAGTGGACAACGACCTTACAAGTGCCAGCATTGTGACAAGAGCTATGGTCTGAAACGTGACCTCAAGGAGCACCAAGTGCTACACACAGGTGAGAAACCATTTGTGTGTGATGTATGTGGCAAGGGTTTTGCCCGGAGGCCTTCTCTGCGTGCCCACAGGGCGGTCCATGAGGCCAAATGGGTCCCCAGGATCAAATGCCCAGAGTGCGCCAAAGAACTCGCCAACCAGAACTCTCTTAGGGCCCACATGTGCTTACACACAGGTGAGCGGCCATATGCATGCCCGCACTGTGCCAAGTGCTTTCGCCAGCGTTTCAACCTGCAGGGGCACCTGCGCCGCCACACAGGCGAAAAGCCCTATGGGTGCCCACACTGTGAGCTTCGTTTCTCACAGGCACCCGAGCTGAAGCGGCATCTGATTTGCCACACGGGTGAAGCATACCTCTGCCCTGTGTGTGGTAAAGCACTGCGAGACCCACAAACACTGCGGGCCCATGAGCGTCTGCATGCGGATGACAGGCCCTATAAGTGCCAGGATTGTGGGAAAGGGTATACACTGGCAACCAAGCTCCGCAGACACATGAAGTCACACCTGGAAGAAAAGCCACACAAGTGCGAGATATGCGGAAGCAAATACACTTTGATGCAAAGTCTACAGCGCCACCTCAGAGTACACGCAGATCGAATGGAGGCTGGGCACACGGTGCCAACTAGGGGGCGACCTAGAAAATCAAGCCATAAAGAGAGGGAGCAATGGGAGAGTGATGGAGGGAATCAGGAAAAAGAGCAAACTTTGTTTTTTGTCCACACCCTGCAGGACCCTAGAATGACACCTCACTCCGAAGAAGTTGTCGCAGAAGTTGAAGAAGGTTTGGAACAGATGGAACTTGGTCAGGACATTATAGAAATTGTTGTGTCCACTGACAATACTAAGTGCATTCTGGTTCAAGCACAGGATACTAATGCTGAGTGTATTCTTTTACATCAGCAGGATGCTAACGCTAAGTGTATACCAGTGGAGAACCAGGACGAGAATACTAAATGCATTGTTGTGGACGAGCAGGCCGAGAACAGTAACATGGTCATAATACAAGGTCACGACGAGCTAAACTCAGTGGCAGAGACCATTGAAATAGAGACGGGAATTGAGGACTGAATATATTGAATATGTTGAGTTTTTTCACTGCTCAAAGGCTTGCTACTACATTTCGTTAGAAGGTTATTCTGAAATGGCAGCAGTTGAGTTAAAGACATTAGTAAATATTGACTCATCTGTTCACTGAACCTTGTGTCATCACTGTTTGTGCCAGATCTGAACACCGTGTACAAAACAAATCTCTGCTGAAATATGGCTTTCTAAGTAGGATTATTAGTGTTCCAACTATTACTAATTTTGTGGGGGTTTTTAATAGAATTAATCACAGATTGTATATTTAAAAGTAACACCCATCATATCTATCTATCTATCTATCTATCTATCTATATATATATATCTCAGAGATTCTCAAACCCAAGGAGGATAAAAATTTCAAATTGTATCTCTACCTACTAATGTTTGTCATTTTATAAAATCTTCTTCATTCAAATAAAAAAAGTGGCATGCCCAGCCGATTTCGTCGCAATATCATGAGCTAAATCCACTGGTACTTTATTTCTGTGTAATTCTTTTGATTGTCAAACAGCACAACAGTTGAGGAATTTCATACTGAGGCTAAAGAATGGAAGAAAGTGAAAGATGCTTTTTATTAGATTATTTGCAAAACGACTTAAACTTCATTCAAGTGTAACTATTTGTATAATCTTCTGGACAATTTGTTAATCCTCACATTCTCCTCACTGTAGCCTAGCCATCCTCACTCCTCACATTATTTTTTGACATATCTACATCGACAGATGTCATTTTCAAATCATGTCTGGAAACTGAAAGCATCATGGAACATCGTTTCTAAATATATCTACTGATTTTGCCTTAAGTTTCGAATCTCTTATCTTTCATCTTATCTAACATGCTAGATTTCCATTTATTTTGGAAAATTATACAATTGAATAAATTGAAAATAGAGGTTGTTTTCCTACTTTTGTCCATACAGAAACTATGTAGGATGCAAACTTTAGCATTCAAATGGATCATTTCAGTCACATGACCCTATAATCCTACACCCATTTGATGAAAGTCCAGCACCTAAAACCCAGATTAGCTTTAATGAAGGAGAACTTCTTACAGAAATAGCATCAAGTAACTAATAGCTCAGTTTAATGATGACTGTGAAACTAATATGGACAAGTAGAAAGCCTCAAATGTAAATAGCACCAGTGTGTTGCTTTAGAACTCAAAATATATCTACTGTTTTTACATGATATGACTGTCAAAAATGATAACTGACTCAATATATTATTCATATCTTAGTGTACCAAGACTGTACTCGAACACCTCGGCTGAATCACTGTTTAGAGTGATATCAACTTGTGTGGATGGTTCTAGTCTTGTGTCCATCATACACATAATCTCTGTTCTATTTGAAGTCCAGTAGTTCAATATTAACTCGAGCAGCAGGAAGAGGATTTCTGGCATTTGTTAGCAGTTTTCCAGCTCTGTGTGATGTTCCAGGACTTTTCGGGATCGCAAGCTTTATCACTGTAAAGAATGGGAGCAGTACCAGCGCCTCTTCTTGTCATACTTCTTCTCAGCCAAGTGTTTCAGCTTACACTCTGCTACGATGGTATGGCAAATTTGATGTCTTTTTATTTTTTTTTAGATGAAATGGTCACATGTACTGATTGTGTTGGTGTCTATTGAGTAGTGTTACGAGATACTTTTTCTTTGTGGGTTTTTTTTTTTTTTGGCAGTTTTTATCGAAGGGAAGAGGGCTTCTCAGGTTATCCGAGTAAAGAGAGCAAACACAGCTTTTGAGGAGCTTTGGAAGAAAGGGAATCTGGAGAGGGAATGTGTGGAGGAGATCTGTGACCATGAGGAGGCTCGAGAGGTGTTTGAGGCCAATGATAAAACGGTAGGCACAGCTGCAGTCTCTGACAACTATCCTGAGACTATTCTGTTCAATCTAAACTTAACACATTGCCAATTTAGTGGGGTTCACAAATGTACATTCCTCCTGAACTCATCATACAGGAGAAATAGTAGTGGAGTATGTTATCATCATAGCGTCATACAATTGGAGTATTTTACGTTATACTAAGTTTAATTATTTCTTTTCTCTGTTCTTTAGACTGCATTTTGGAACACATACTTGGGTAAGATTATCTAAAACAGGAGTCAGCAGAGACCACATTTTGTGTAAATATGTGATATTGAACGAGGAGCAAAGTTCAAACCTTCACCAGCCTTTTTTCTGAGTGATTACCAAATCAGTCCCTGTTTCGATATGCTTGATTGTGGCTCATCTATACCAAGGTATTAGCCCTGAAGACACACTAATTTGGTTTTTCAAAGACAGAAATTGTATTGTTGTAAAAAAAACCAAAAAAAAAACCGCTAAGCTGACTGAAAATGGGGGAAGGAATCAGAGGGAGCTAGGCAGCATCTCATTCGAATAATATCCCTAGAAGTTTTCAGTCACTACTTTTTTAACTATCATTACTTAATATATTTAATATGATTTTCACATAAAATACATCCATGGCAAGTGTTTTTTTTTATTATTATTATTATTTTTTAAACCTGTTGTCTACTTGTACCATCAGATTGGTGTATGTTACCAAGAGCAGTTATACTTCAGCTGTTGTAATTTAACTGGTTATTGTCCTTCAAACTTATTTCTTAAACAGGCTTTTTATTCTTACTAAGCCTTTCAGACTGATATGTGTAAATGACAACTATTCTGACTAACCGATTAGCTAGATTTTGAAAAAACTATAGATTAAGTTTACTTAATATGTTGAATTCTTATATTAGGGAAATCAAGTTTTTTTTTTTTTAACATTAAAGATCTTTAAATATATTTTTGTTTCTGCTGATTTGCCCATATTTTCTTTTAAAAACTGTTAATATGACATAACTAAAAACTAAAATTAGCTATGTGTTGTCCAACTAATTCCTTAAGGTGAGTACATTTATTAACTTAGAAAAATAGTATTAAGGTAATAAAAATGTTATTTTGAAAAGTTATGTCAGGTTTTTTTCTTATCTTATTCTGGTATCAGAATAAGATTGACAGCTTTTCCAAATTATAATCAATAGAAAATATTTCCAGTAATTCTAGCAAGTACAGAATATGGAAATGATTTAAGACGATACTCAACCAAAAATCTTCAGCTTAATGTTGTTGTTTTAGTTGGTTGGTTAAGATGGAATCATATGTTAGAGACATAAGAGAGAAATGACATGATTTGAGTCTAAACATCACTGTTTTAAAAATTCCATATGCTTGATATGTCCAGCAAACTTGAATGAATTGGCATGATGCTTTATTTGTCCTTTTGTGCACTGATCTGATGTATGCTCCTGTGGTCCCACAGCTTGTTCTGGCACCACGGTAAAGCGGAATGTGGATACCATCAGAGGAATTCGAAGTTGTATCGATCAGAAAGGTAAAGGGTAGCATCCTGATGTATTGAGGATGAAATAAAACAATTAACATTAATAAACAAATTTGCTGATAGATAGATAGATAGATAGATAAGATAGGCCTCTTATATTAAAGATAAACTTAGATCTAATATTATCCTTGGCTAACCAAATACATCACACTGTATTGAAAACATGAGAAACGGTGATAACTAGGTCAGTGTAGACACTACAGATAGTAGAGCAGTGCTTTTCATCTAAATCCTGTATGTGCTTGACAGGTCTCTGCTATGTTAATACCGGTGAACACTACAAAGGTAATATCAATGTCACTATCTCAGGAAAACCATGCCAGTACTGGAAAAGCAACTTCCCTCACAGAATCACGTATGTATTCGTTTCTTTGGGCTTTAGTTCTAATGTATTATTGTGTATACAAAGTGTTATATTATGTAATATGATTTCTTTTTTTTCTTAATTAAGTTAGCCATGTTACATCAGAGCAGAGAGATGTGGCACTCCAAAACTGTATCCATGTTTTAAACAGTACTCTCTGTCATATTGCTTTTCAAACTCTGTTTGTTGGTCATTTATTCCACAATGGCATTTGTTTTCCAGTGAGTTCAATACAACAACGCTGAATCTGCCAGAGAACTTATGCAGGAATCCAGATGAGAGACCCGGTGGGCCATGGTGCTTCACCAGTGACCCCACTGTCAGGACGGAGAGATGTGCAGTACCAAAATGTGGTATGGACCTTAAAGCATGCTGCACTAAACACTGAAACCTGGAAAAGCCTTTAACAAAGATCCAGGAGCCATTTAAAAAGCATTATGCGGAGTCCAGAGTAAAAGTGTGCATACGAACAAAAACAGGAAATTGCATGCGCACTTATAAGATTTATAAAACCTTGCGTACACACACCTGCGCACCATTTCTTTATAAATCACAGTCTTCTTGAAAACATGCACAGCTGAAAAGGCCTCTTCTCCCGCCCAGTTTCCACCCACAAATATCCTTAAATAGTCAGTTCAAATTGCCTCATACATATTTAAATATGGTGTGTGCCATTCATTTTTGAGTGAGGTAGTGCTGATAAAGGTGGAAAGAAAAACAACAAAGAGGAATGATGGGGAATGCGAAGTGGAAGATGTGTCTAGAAGTTATCTCTATATAAATGAACTAAATGAATAAAAGGGGTTATGTTTGAAATACCAATGAAATTAAAAGAGGTGGTTAAAAATATAGCTACACCTACAATATATGGTCTCAGCTATTCATAGTTTACTCATGATGTCCATTTAAACAAACAGTACACTCATCAGGTGGATAGAGATGTGAATCGGTTATTAGCTAGAGGAGATGAGGGCGGGGAGCCTATTGATCTGTGCCATATTGTGGAGCACAGCACATGCTCTCTCAGTCCTGCCACATTCAGACAATGCCAACATACAGTCATGTGAAAAAATAAGTACACCCCATGGAATTTTATTTATTTATTTATTTATTTACATATATGGACAAGCAAACATTTGATCCTTTTTGATTGAGACAGCACCTATTAATAGAGTTGATACATATAAAATTGACATTTTGTATTAATTTTCATAATTTAAATTAACAAAAAAAACAGATCAGTTACATGGAAAAGTAAGTACACCCCTACATTTATCACACCTTCAAATCCATAAAATTAGAATCAGGTGTTGAAGATTGGGTGCCAGGGATTAGGACCTGCTTTGTGAGCACAGGTGGAACCGGTCTTATTTACAACCCTCTCATATCTAGTGTTTGGTGTTCCCTTTGCTATTGAGGTGTGTGGTGTCATCATGCCAAGATCTAAAGAGTTCTGTAAGGCCTTCAGAAAAAGGGTTGTGGATGCCTATGAGTCTGCCAAGGGATTTAAAAAGATCTCCGAATAATTTGAAATACATCATTCCACTGTAAGAAATATAATCTACAAATGGCACAGATTTCAAATGATTGCCAATTTGTCCAGGACTGGCCGTTCCAGCAAATTCAGCCCAAGAGCAGAACGTCTGATGCGAAAAAAAATTCTAACAGAACCCCAAAATTTCATCACAGCTAGTAAGTCTTGCAACTGTTGGTGTCAAAGTGCATGCGTCTACAATCAGAAAGAGATTGCACAAATTTGACCTGTGTGGGAGGCGTGCCAGGAAACAACATTTGCTGTCTAAAAGAACATTACAGCAAGACTACAGTATGCCAATGAGCATACAGGCAAATACCAGGCCTTTTGGAATATTGTGCTCTGGACAGAATCAAAGATAGAATTGTTTGGCCACAGTAATAGCAGACATGCTTGGCGCTAACCAAAGACAGCTTTTCAGGAGAAGCACCTCATACCAACTGTGAAGCACAGTGATGGAAATGTTATGGTTTGGGGTTGCTTCGCTCCCTCAGGTACTGGACAGCTGGCATTCATTGATTCAACTATGAATTCTGCATCATATCAAAGAGTGCTTGAAGATAATGTGAGGCCATCTGTCCAAAACTTGAAATTGAACCGAAAGTGGATCTTTCAACAGGATAGGGAATTACAGTTGTGCTCATAAATTTACATACCCTTGCAGAATCTGCAAAATGTTAATAATTTAAAAAAGAGGGATCTTTAAAATTGCATTTAGTTTTTTATTTAGTTTTGCTTTGAATAAGCTTTTTCACATAACAGATGTTATATCGTGTTGCCTTCGTGAGCATCGAGAAATTACCTTTCGTTAAAAAAATGCCTTTTTTAATAGTTTTGTGTGAGTCCCAATAGTGTGAAAAGGTGGATCTCAACATCATATAGCCACTGTTGGAAAGAGGTCAAATATGCATAAGATGCTGGAAAAGCAAAGAATGTGCAGGACCTGGAGGATTTTTCTGAAGAACAGTGGGCAGTTTAACTGCTCAGGACAAACAAGGGACTCATGATCAACTATCATAAAACATAAACACAGTCGCTGATCATCCAGGTAACGACATACAGGATTAAGAATCAAGGGTGTGTAAACTTTTGAACTGGTTCATTTGTGTCAATTCAGTTATTATTGTGTCTTGTGGAGTATATGTAAACATCTGTTATGTGAAAAACCTTATTCAGGACAGAACTAAATAAACAACTAAATGCAATTTCTGTGATCCATATTATTTTTTTTATCATGAACATTTTGCAGTTTCTGCAAGGGATATGTAAATTTATGAGCACAACTGTAAACTGTCGACCACAAGTAGTTAATTGGAGCAATAAATATCAAAATATATAAACAGACTAATAAACCAGTCTACACAAATAAATAAATAATCTCATGAAAATTATATTATGCTTTTATGTCCAAGTAGCCTACATGCAGTTATTATGGAGAGGCATAATTTCATATAAAGTGTAAAACAGAGGCCCCAGAACACTGAGGGCATAGCGCACTTTTAAACAGGAATTTTGTCATGGGGATGTGTGATAACATGGCTAATAACTAACATCTATTAACTAAGTGTTTTTTTTATTTCAGTAGTTTTTTAATTTTAAATCTACAGTATATTTAGGTTCATTTTTGTTATTGTCACACTTCGAGGTTGAGCCAGAAGCAGGTGCAGATAATGACTTTTATTGAAGGAAACGTACTAAGAAACGAATACACTATGACAACTTGGAAACACACTGTGGCAAGAAACAAACACCGAGACATAAACGTGAGTCTTAGACAACGAAAGACAAGCTAATGGTGCAGACAAGGACTATATATACACATGAGTGCTCATTAACCAAAACATGAATCAGGTGCAGGTGGTCATGTGACAACTAGAGCAGTGCAGTGGCTGATGGGAAGTGGAGTCCAGAGTTTCCCGATACGTGACAGAACCCTCCCCCAAGGGCACTACTCCCGGAGCGCCCAAAATTATACGTCCTCCATCTGGTGGTCCTGGCCCCCTGGAGAAAATGTCCCTTGCAAAACCAGGAGGCCCGGTGGCTTCTACAATGGCACAGGGAGGCTGAGATATTTCCTCGGCAGAGCATGAAAGCGGGGCGACGTCCTCGGCAGAGCATGAAAACGGAGCGACGTCCCCAGCTGAACTGGAAGGCTGAGCGACGTCCTCAGCTGAACAGGCGGGCTGAGCGACGACCTCAGCTGAACAGACGGGCTGAGCGACGACCTCAGCTGAACGGGGAGTCTGAGCGACGACCTCGGCTGAACAGGAAAGCGGGGCGATGTCCTCGGCAGAGCATGAAAGCGGGGCGACGTCCTCCATGGGACAGGAGAGGAGAGCGAGGTTCTCCGCGAGGCCAGGGAGAGGAGCGAGGTTCTCCGCGAGGCCCGGGAGAGGAGCGATGTCCTCCGTGGAGCAGGAAGGGGGAACGATGTCCTCCGTGGAGCAGGAAGGGGGAGCGACACACTGAGAGAAGCGAAGAAAAGGAGCGACGTCCTCGGCCGAGCAGGAAGGCAGAGCGACGTCCTCGGCCGAGCAGGAAGGCAGAGCGACGTCCTCGGCCGAGCAGGAAGGCAGAGCGACGTCCTCGGCCGAGCAGGAAGGCAGAGCGACGTCCTCGGCCGAGCAGGAAGGCAGAGCGACGTCCTCGGCCGAGCAGGAAGGCAGAGCGACGTCCTCGGCCGAGCAGGAAGGCAGAGCGACGTCCTCGGCCGAACAGGCGGACTGAGCGACGTACTCAGCAGAGTGGGCAGGCTGAACGAGAGCCATGATAGGGGAGGGAGGGTGGGAGATGGTATTAGCCCCGACCACAAACTCCCCCTTGTACCTGGACTCCTCCTCCTGTTGGCGTGGCATGGCGTAGTCCTTCATGAACATAGGCGGTAAGTTGAAGCCCAGGTAATTCCTGGCGACCTGCTGCTTTCGTAGCGCAGCTTGGTAATCTACCGACTGTTGGCGTAACGTGGCAAAGTACTCCACTAACATTGGTGGCATCCTGACGCCCCAGTTATCCATCCTGGCGATCTGCTGCTTCTGATTATAGGTCTTTCGTTCTGTCACACTTCGAGGTTGAGCCAGAAGTAGGTGCAGATAATGACTTTTATTGAAGGAAACGTACTAAGAAACGAATACACTATGACAACTTGGAAACACACTGTGGCAAGAAACAAACACCGAGACATAAACAACATGAGTCTTAGACAACGAAGGACAAGCTAATGGTGCAGACAAGGACTATATATACACGAGTGCTCATTAACCAAAACATGAATCAGGTGCAGGTGGTCATGTGACAACTAGAGCAGTGCAGTGGCTGATGGGAAGTGGAGTCCAGAGTTTCCCGATACGTGACAGTTATAGTGATCATATTACAGTAATTATGTAATACTGTGTATATACTTGACCCTGTTGATGTTGCAATTTTTCAACAAAAAAAAACTAAATTAATTCTGTCCTGGACCTAGAGAGACCCTTTTAGATGTCTGGATTAGATGTCTGAAGTTGTTCTGTGTTTTCTCTTCACACAGGTGAGAAGTTACCACCCACTGTAATCCCTCTCCTAGTAAAGGACGTGGCTAAGCGCTACCAGCAAACCAACTGTTTATCAGGCAATGCGGAGAGCTACACTGGAACGCTCTCAGTGAGTCTGCATGGTCACACCTGCCTGGACTGGAACCTTCCCATAGTGAAAGCTTTGTTTGTGGGTAAGGATTTCAACCCAGAGGTTACACTATCGAAAAATTACTGCAGGAACCCAGATGGAGACTTGGAGGGTCCATGGTGCTACGTGAAGAAGGCAGGAAACATCACCATAGACTACTGTGATTTGGAGCTCTGTGGTGAGTTTAACCCCAAAATAATATATATTAAAAAAAAACTCATTGTCATTTATGGTCATTTACCAATTATTCTGGCGACTGATAATGCAAATCAGTATCATTATAGAGGCATGCAAATGAAACATTTGTTGTTTTTTTTTGTCTTTCAGATGCTCCTCTGGAAGGGCAGGTACTGGACGATGTTCGACAAAGAACTGTTGGAGCCAAAAAGGACACTTTTTTTAACCCTCGCAGCTTTGGCCAGGGAGAATTAGGTAAGATCAGCGGATGCAAAGCCAGTGCACTTGTTCTTCACTTTCACTCTTAACCACAGACTAACCATACCAAGACTTTCCAACAAAGTCATTAGGCAAAGTATGATGCAGTATTTTCAATAAATACTGCTTGAGTACAGCTATCTTTCCCTAGAACTTTATGGTGGATTGCTGCTGGTTCTGAATGAGAAGGATCCCTGGAGGCTATTTGGGGCTTATAAGTTACAGTTACATATGTAATTTGTGCTCTATTCTACCCCTCCTAACTAGCAAGAGCAGTGAGAATCACCTGGATAATGTGTGTAATGCAGAACCCGGGGAAAGTGCACCGTGACACCCAGGTAGCAGCAACGCAGACTTCCTAGAGTGGCATGCCTTCAATAATGCCCATGAAGAAGACTCACCCCTTGAGTGGCATATCAACATTGCTTATCTCTTATTCTTTTTTTTTTTTTTCCAAAAGACAGTTTTGAGAAACATTCATTTCAGTTTGGCATCTTGCATAGGCTTCTGGAGGGGCCTTAAGGGACTCCTGCACAAGGGGGAGATCCCATGCCAAGCTGTTGGGTAATCATGGAGGATAGAGGCACCTTGCCGCTAACAGAAAGTTGTTCTTAGGTTAGGAAGGTCAGAAAAGCTTCCACCTACATGCATGCAAGGCATGCTAGATCACAGTCCTTGATTGCCAATTCATTTTAAGGGGCTAAAACCACAGGCCCAGGTTGGGGTGCCACATCTCTCCGTCCCAATGGAGCAGAAGAACTGCTTGGGGAGGAAGCCACCAGCGTGTTCCAACCTCTAGTGAAGCACACACCCCTGGCACCACACTACTTCCCTGCCAGTAAAGGAAGTGTCTGTGGTAATGAGAAAGTGTGGTAATGAGAAAGTGTCTGTGGCTATCTATCTCCAATGGGGACCGATCTCAAGTGGACCACTTTGGTCCACTTCTAGCACGCTAGAGCCTATGTCTTTCTCACCAAGACAAGGACATGCTTCTGTGCCATTTGTAGCCCAGCGATAGGTTAATAGTCCACTTCTGGGGGCCAGTAGTTTCTGCAAGTCAAGCAAAATTATAAAAGCTGTTACTAGCCATAACATCCTCAACAGGAGCCGGTACCCCACATAACAAGTGAAAAATCGTGAATTATATCTAATAAGGCTGACTATGCTAATGAGGGAAAGTCAATTTGCTAATGGAACTGAATGGATGCTGCATAATTCCACTAGCATTTCACTAGAAAAGGCACTCACAATATATACAAATATACACTCATCAAGGCAGATGAGATGAGGAGCTGTCTATCACCAGCTTTGGAGGACAGTTTACCTGTAGTGTGCATGTGGTCCGACGTGTACGATGTGAAAAGTTACACAGTTATATACTCTCAGCTTTGTGGATATGCCTGTGGATATAACTGTCCTGTCTAATAGGCAGTAAATGTATTTTGTTAATCTTCTTTGCTTATTTCATCAGTTCATCTTATAAATGCTGTAATGATTATTTTTATCCTCACTGCTGTCAGAATGTGGCGAGCGACCATTGTTTGAGAAAGTAAACAAAGAAGATGCAACAGAAGTTGAGCTCATCAAATCCTATGAAAAACGAATTGTACATGGGGAGAATGCTGAAGTAGGAAGTGCACCATGGTAACTCAAAAATCTTGCTAATAGTTTTATCAATATAAAGCGCACATTCCTGCAAGGATGATGCTGATTTGGTTTGCAGAGACCTGTGATACTTGATGCCTTATTGGTGTGTGTGTGTGTATTGTGATTGTCAGGCAAGTGATGCTGTATAAGCGTAGTCCTCAGGAGCTGCTGTGTGGAGCCAGTTTGATTAGCGATCAGTGGATCCTCACTGCTGCCCACTGCATCCTTTACCCACCATGGGGCAAGAACTTCACCATTGATGACATTCTTGTGCGACTTGGAAAATATGAGCGGGCCAAGTGAGCTCATTGCAATTTATAAAATTAAAATAGTATTAATGATGTATTGATTTATTGATGTAGACATAACACCAGACACCAGAGTACTACATAATCTACATAAACTACAAATGCACTTACTTCCTGTGATTGTCTCCATGACAGTTGATGTGTCTTTTTATAATAATTCCCTTGTTTATTGTTATGCCATTGTTTATTGTTCCCTTGGTATTGTCTCTGTGATATTAGGTATGAGAGAGGCACAGAGAAGATTGTGGCTATTGATGAAATCATCATCCATCCTAAGTATAACTGGAAAGAGAATCTGAACAGAGACATCGCTCTGCTGCACTTGAAGAAACCTGTCAGCTTCACCAATGAGATCCACCCCATCTGCCTGCCCACCAAGAACATCGTAAACATGTGAGATACTTTTTACCTTGTATCATTCCACCATAAGCATGACTCCCACAGTCAAAAATTCACAGATTACTTGTGCAAAATATGAAGAAAATGTAAGCCTCCATCTTCAACTGTGTATGTAGTTTGATGTCAGTTGGCCACAAGGGTCGTGTGACCGGCTGGGGGAACCTGAAAGAGGCGTGGACATCTAGCCCTCTGAACCTTCCAGCAAAGCTGCAGCAGATCCATTTGCCCATTGTGGACCAAGAAATCTGCCGAAAATCCACCTCCATCCGCATTACGGACAACATGTTCTGTGCAGGTGAGGGATGATCATGAGCTCAAACCCTATCCTGCTACATCTGCAGGAGAAAACCTCAGAAACTATACTAATGGCTCTGTAATATGGATAATGCAATAAGCTTAATCTTTCCTTGATGGGATTTTCCTAGGTTATAGCCCTGAAGAGAATAAACGAGGCGATTCCTGTGAAGGAGACAGTGGTGGCCCTTTTGTGATGAAGGTAAAAGAAGAATTATTCTCTTTTATTTTTTCTTCTTCAAAGACATTGGATTCATAGAGTCCATAATATCAGAGTGCTTTCTGGATTTGGATTTGTAAATCCAACTGAAATCTCATACCCCTTGCAGAATCCTGATGATAAGCGCTGGTACCAGATTGGTATCGTTTCATGGGGTGAAGGCTGCGATCGGGATGGAAAATATGGATTCTACACTCATTTGTTCCGTATGCGCCGCTGGATGAGGAAGGTCATCGAGAAATCAGATTCTGCTGATGATGACTGATGTCCTTATGCTAATAATGAGAGCTCCAAAAATCAGATCTCTTTCTAAAGTTGTATTCATCTGCAAATAAAATGTAATTATTTTCAACGTGCTTATCATGGTGGTGTCTGTATTTGTGATGATTATGCGTTTGTGATTATGGCTTATTCTGAAAATTATACAGGCTAAAAGAAATGACTATCAAATATTGCAGCCAAAATGATGTTTATTATCTTAACGTAGGCGGCACAGTGACTTAGTGGTTAGCACGTTTGCCTCACACCTCCAGTGCAGGGGGTTCGAATCCTGCCTCTATCCTGTGTGCGTGGAGTTCTCCCAGTGCTTCAGGGATTTCCTCTTGTTACTCAGGTTTCCTCCCCCAGTCAAGACATGTTTTGTATCTGATTGGCATTTCCAAATTGTCTATAGTGCGATTGTGCCCCTGGTGGATTGGCACCCCAGCGTGTGTCCAGCATGTCCCCCACCTTGTGCCCTGAGTTCCCTGGGATAGGCTCCAGGCTCCAGCACTGTGTGGTATGGAAAATGGATGGGTGGATGGATCTTAACTTAAATAAACAAATAAAGAGTGGCTCAGTGGTGCAGTGCACCTCCCAGCACTGGGGTCCCTGGTTTTATTCTGAGCTTGTTACTGTGTGTGTTCTCCCTGTTCGGTAAGGGTTCTCCGGTTTCCTCCCACCTCCCAAAAATACAATACAGGTGGACTGTCTAGACTAAATTACCTCTAGCTATTATTATTATTATGACGCAGCATTCTGCTCCATTCATTCTATTTGTTTTTCTATAGAGAATAAAATACACACAAGCAAATAAATGTTTGCACAACCAATTTGTGAAGTCAAGCTGAGTCACTGAGGTGTACAGTAGAGTAATGATATTCATGCTTTACTTAAATGCAGATCATCTGTTAACTCCAATCCAAACTATAATACGTTGGTGGGTGTTATTTATTTATAAAAACAAAACAACAACACAGTCGTCTGTCGAAATTCGGGCTTTTATGGTGGAGTACATGTTGGCAGGCTCTAACCGGAAGTGCTGGATGAATAGCTGAATAGGCACAGCTGTGAAATCTCCGACCATCAGGTAAAGCTTTCATTCCAGGTTTTATTATTATTTATTATTAGGCTTTCTGTGCAGTATTTATTCACTGCCCTCAAACTGTTGTTTGCATTTAGAGGAAAACTGCTGCTGGTAGTTTAACATGTATCCAGCCAGTTAAACCGAAACATGTTGCTAGCTAACGCAAACCTGTTTAGCCTGATTCACTGTCTCTGTCACTGCGAATGATGACAAACAGTTCAAGTGGTTAAAGTCGTATGTGTACTTAATGTCTTGTTTTAGTGTAGGGTCGAGTTAAGAGTAACAGAATTGTAAACAATATATGGACAGTGTGTGGTGTTTTCCTTGCGGGACAGATGCCAGAAAAATGTGACTCAGTCATAATAAACACACGCAGCAGTTACTGCTAGTCTTCTGCTGCTTTGTTTCTGGAGCTCGAGAAGTCTCGGGTTCGGGCTGTTATTCCTTTAATAACACAATACACATGTTATTTGTGTGCTAAAGACTGAGCACTGTGTGTTCAGTGAGTAAATTTAACACACACAAACGAACACACACACAGAGTACAGTGGTGCAGTTTCTTCATTAATTCCTCTGTTTGCTGCAATAACCGCTTCAGTTTTGCAATAACTACAGGTAGGTGGAAATGTTGAAGAAAATATGAAGTGTATGAATATCCGACATGTTTATATATACTGTGTGTGTGTGTGTGTGTGTGTGTGTGTGTGTATATATACCGTGCTGTGAAAAAGTATTTCCCCCACCCTGATGTCTTCTGTTTTTTGTGTATATCTCCTACTAAATAGTTTTAAATCTTGCAACGAAATACAACATAAAACAAAGGCAACCTGAGTAATCACACAATACAGTTATTTATTTAGTTTGTTGAAGCAAAAAAAAAAAAGTTCTCCAACACCTCTCACCCATGTGAAAAACTAATTGCCCAACTTAAACTTAAAATCTGTTTATACCAAATTTAGGAGCAATGACTGCAACCAAACGCTTCCGATAACTGGAGTCTTTCACCTACTTCTAGGACTAGGACTTACTCCTGTGCTTTGGATCACTCTGCACGTTTACATGGACAACAATAATCTGATATTAAGATGATACTCCAGTTAAGAAACTAGCATGTAAACAGCGATTATTGAATACCTTAATCCGATTAAAGTCACACTCGAAGTAAACACAAATCGAATTAAGACATGTGGAGTATTCCTGTTTTAGTCGCATTATCGACGTGTGTTACAGACATGTACACACCTTAATCACACTATTAACGTCGTGAGGGAGTTTTCACCGCATTTTGCAACAGGACACGTACACACACGGCAGTGCTCAAGCGTTTGACGGCAAACAAGAGAGCATGGCTGTGTCCCAAACCGCGTTCTCACCTACTATATAGTAGGTGAAATACATTTATTTCTATGTACTATATAGTAGGTAAGTACGCGGTTTAGGACGCAGCCCACGGCTTCAAGCAGTCGTCTGTTTGCACGTATAGCACGACAAATAATTAACTGCACTTGAAGCTTTCGTAAAATTAAAAATGAAACACCCAAAACTGTATACGGTGCCATAACGAAGACCAACTGTATGTTGATGCGTGAAATTCTGGGGGGAGCGTCGGACGGCGTGGCGAGGGGACGTAATGACGTGTGCAGTTAATCAAGCTATGTTCTATAACATGTAAAACAGGAACATGAAAGGAGTATTATGAAAGCAGCTCAACTCACAATATTGTCTTACTCAGAATAAGGGCAATAATTAGATTATTGCTGTCTGTGTAAACGTAGTCATTGTCTCACTGCATAATCCAGTTGCACTTGAGTTTCAACTAATGGACTGAAGACCGGACATTCTCCTTTAGGATTTTCTGGTAGAGAGCAGAATTCATGTTTCCCTCAATTATTGCAAGTTGCCCAAGTCCTGAAGCAGCAAAGCATCCCCACACCATCACACTTCCACCACCACGCTTGACTGTAGGTATGATGATCTTTTTGCAGAATTTGGTGTTTGGTTTACACCAGATGTAACGGGACCTCTGTCTTCGAAACAGTTCCACTTTCGACTCATCAGTCCACAGAACATTCTCCCAAAAGGTTTGAGGATCATCGAGATGTTTCGGCAAAATACAGACGAGTTTTAATGTTCTTCTGGGTTAGCAGTGGTTTTCACCTCGCCACTCCTCCATGGATGGCATTTTTCCCCAGTGTCTTTCTGAGTCATGAACAGTGACCTTTATTGATGCAATGTAGCCTGTAGGTCCTTTGATGGTGTCGTTGGGTCTTTTGTGACTTCGTGGATGAGTCGTTGCTGTGCTCTTGGAGGAATGTTGGTAAGTCAGCCACTTCTGAGAAGGTTCACTACTGTGCGGACTTTTTCCATTTGGAGACATCATCTCTCACTGTGGTTCTTTGGAGTCCCAGAGCCTCTAAAATAGCTTTGTAACCCTTCCCAGACTGATGTATTTTAATCACCTTCATCCTCCTCATTTCTGGAATTTCTTTAGATTTTGCCACAGTGCGTTACTGGGTAAGACCTTTTAACCAAATTCATGCTGTTGAAAAAGTTCTATTTAAGTGTTGATTTGATTGAACAGGGTTTGCAGTAATCAGGCCTGATTGCGTCTAGTCCAGCTGAACAACATTATAAATGCAGTTTAATAGATTTGGGGAATTAGTAACTATGAGGGCAAAACATTTTCACACAGGCCCAGTTGTTATTGGATAATTTTTTTGCTTCAATAAATAAAATTATCATTCAAAAACTGTATTGTGTGTTTACTCAGGCCGCCTTTTCGTTTCATTTCTGAAACAGTTTAGTATGATATATACACACAAACAGAAGAAATCAAGAAAAGGCAAATACTTTTTCACAGCACTGTATATAACCTGCTTTTTGGGGTAATATTGCTTGAATGGTCATTTTTGAAGTGTGTGTGTGTGTGTGTGTGTGTGTGTGTGTGTGTGTGTGTGTGTGTGTATATGTACATACATACATACATACATACATAAATGACCAGTCGAGCAATATTACCCTAAACAGCAGGCTTGTCCTAAAGGTTCATAATTCAGACACAATATCAAAACTAAGTAGTATTAAACTTTTGAAAAATAATTATTGGGATTTTATAGTGGCTTGTTGTCCAGAAAAGTTGAAAGACTCGCGCAGCCCAGCCAGGAGAAGCTTCAAATTGTTCTGGAAATTAAACAACCCTCGCAGACTCGTCCTCTGAAGATGGCTTCACATGGTTCCTGGTTCTTTGAAGAGGCATCCTACATGAATTAAACCAAGCTATATATCTCGTTGTTGACTGTAAAAGAGAAGTAACATAGTGAGGCTGAGGTTGTGAAGTGCTGACAATTCCAGTGTTTTACAGCGTGACCATTTGAGAGACTAAGAGTGGCCTTGTGCTGTAACAGAGACTTGAAGAGCTATGGACATGTTCCTCCTCATCCTGTTTTTTTTTGGGACAGCCGTATTGACTTCTGGCCAGGTTCTGCCTTTGTACAGCACACCACGCAAAACAGTTACTCTGAACAGTAACAGAGGACATGTTTTGTGAGAGGAGGGAGTGTGGAACTACTCCGCCATGCTCCTGAGGGAGGACATTGGTGTGCTCATCCTGGGAGCTTGAGAGACCATCTTTGCCTTGGACCTCACTAACATCACGCACAAGAAGGCAATGGTAAAGTGGGACGTGACTCCAGACAACCAGAAGATATGTTCACACAAAGGGAAAAATTTGGAGACTGAGTGTCAGAACTATATCCGGATCCTTCATAAAATGCTAGACGGCAGGATGTATGTGTGTGGTACCTATGCTTTCAGTCCAACTTGTGATTATATGTCTTATACAGAGGGTAACCTGACTCTGGAAAGTAAACAGCATGAAGGGAAGGGAAAGTGTCCATTTGATCCTTTCCAGAGATACACCTCTGAATTTGTTGATTGAGAGCTGTACTCTGCTACATCTATGAATTTCCTGGTCTCTGAACCAGTTATGATGCAAAGCTCTAATGACACTATATGAACTGATTTCAACCCTTCCTGGCTCAGTGAACCCAAATTCATTGGCATGAAGTACGTGGCTGAAGGAAAGGAAAACCCAGAGGGGAATGATGACAAGATTTACCTCTTCTTTAGTGAAACAGCTATGGAGTACGACTCCTACAATAAGCTGGACGTGTCAAGGGTGGCCCGCGTCTGTAAGGGGGATATGGGAGGACAGCGGACACTGCAAAAGAAATGGACATCGTTCCTAAAGGCTCATCTGGACTGTCCTGTCCTTCAAACCAGACTTCCTTACATCATACAGGTTGTGTTCCTCTTCTGCCCAGGCAGCTGGACAGCCTGTGTGTTCTACGGAGTCTTCACTCCTCAGATGGACATGTCGCAGTACTCTGCAGTGTGCACCTACAGTATACAGATCATCAGGGAAGTGTTCTCTGAAGGCAAGTTCAAAATGCTGTACAATGACAAATCTGTTTCAAAATGGGTGACGTACAACAGAGACGTGCCTGACCCTCGTCCCGGAGCTTGTATTAACAATGATGCAAGGCAGAAAATGATTTCCACGTCCTTGGACCTGCCTGATAAAACCCTTCAGTTTGTGAGAGAAAAGCCACTGATGGATGAAGCAGTGAAACCATCTTTTCAGCAACCCCTACTCGTGAAGAAAGGAGCTGCGTTTACACGTATCGTGGTGGCCAGCACTACTCCCTGGATGGGAGCAGCCATCAGGTTATGTTTATAGGCACAGCAAGCGGTTCAGTTCTGAAAGCAGTCAACTATGACGGAGAGATGGTGATAATAGAAGAGGTGCAGCTCTTTAAGCATTCAGAGCCAGTGAAGATACTGCACCTCTCCAACACCATGGGTCAGCTATATGCAGGCTCAGACGAGGCAGCGGTGCAGATGTCACTTAGCGCATGCGGCCATTACATTTCCTGTATAGACTGTGTGCTGGCCAGAGACCCCTACTGCGGCTGGAACCTCAACACTAGCAGCTGCATTGCTGTAAACAGCATTGACCCAGATACACACAGTAAAGTGGTTCAGAGTCTGAGAGATGGACATGCTACACATCGTCCTGCAGTCGAGAGCACCAAGACCATTAAAACCTTCTACCCGGGTAACGTGGTCAGGCTGCCGTGCCAGCCGGGATCAAACCTCGCCCAAGTGCACTGGCGTGTAAATGATCACCCAGTTGAAAACTCCCAACATGTACCACATTCATCACAACAGCCTGTTCATCCTCACTGCCTCGGACAGCGATGCCGGCCACTACACCTGCACCTCTGTTGAGTCCTCCAATGGCAAAGACTACGTCATTCAAACTGTTACGTATGAGCTAAGACTGGGGAACTACATGGGGCATCCTTCAGTCCTGCCACCGCTGCAGGAACAGCTGAACACTCTCTTGATCCTCAGGGCTATGGTCATCATCCTATCACTGTTATTAGTGGCACTTTTGATATGGAACTTCTACAAAGGGCATTGTCCTGTCCTGAGATGCTTCAATAAAGCTGTGGAAAGACCACAGCCTATGTCTGGCTTTCAGGAGCCACTGCAAATAGTAGAGGGAAATAAAGCAGCATCAGTAGGATGCAGCAGTAACAGTAATAATAATCATAACAGAACAACTGAATTCCCCAGTACTGGAAGCCAGCATAATGGAGACAACATTGTTTAATGAGGACCCTGTGCACATCTTTGAGAACATTGGAGCTTGGAGAACATTTACGCCTCCCTTATTACTCATTTTGTGCAATGTCGGCCTCCCCCCCTTTCTAACGTTATGTGATGAATTTATTTGTTTTTTGATTAAATGAAGCTGTGAATGTATGATTTGTCATTTCTTCTGTGTACAGAACCATGATTCTCAGTGTATGTGACAAATAAAAAAAATCGGGGGGGGGGGGGGAATAATTATTGGGATTTTATTTATTTATTTAAATCTATTGTTATTTATTTTTTAAGTCTGTGGTTACCAAACTTTGTGCAGTTAGGGGCACTTCTAACTGTAAAAACAATTCCCACACACCCTCAGTGCAGATTTTTTTTTAAACAAACTAGTGAAAAATTAGACGCATCCCATCCATCATTCATTTGTCTTAAACCACTTTATCCAGGTCAAGTTCGCTCGCACTGCTGTAGGGAACTGTTGGTGCTCAAACTTTACAAGAGGCAGATATGAATTTCTGGTGGGACTGTGTTTGTCAGCACCATGTCAGTTGTGCCTTCATCAGTGGATGGACATCTGCATCTCGGTCGGTCCACAACACTTCCAGTCTGTTTGAATTTGTCAGTAAATTTGGAAACAGCGTCATGTGTGATGTGTTCTCCGTGTTTCCTGTTAATGTCCATCGCAACCTTGCAACAGCTATCTGATCCAGCCATTAGAATGATTTCAATACGGTCTTCTTTTGTCAAAGACATTCTTAAAGATTATATTATGAATATTATATAAATAAATTGCTGTTATAATACAAATCAGAAAAAATAAATATAATGTAATCTAAGTATATACAATTTTGGAAGACTTAAAATGTGTTAATTTCCCCTATGTGTGGAGACTTTTGGGACACCTTGTAGTGTTATCTTATTTAAATAAAGACTTGTAAGTGTAAAAGGTTTATGATTTGAATTGTTTGCCATATTGTAATTTTGGAAAGTATTACTATTTTTATCCATCTCCCTCACTGTAAAGCGTGTCTGTCGAGTCTCCAGTGACATGTCTAAAATCTCAAGCGGATGCGCTTCTCTGTAAGATCTGAAACCAAACGTTCGAGAGGGCTTGTGGCCAGGTCATGCTTTCACAAGCAGTGGCACTTTTAGCATTTTATCGTTCGAAAATACGCGGGGCTTCAGGGCCGTTCTTGGATCATCACAAAATTTGGGTGAACTCCACATTTGCCATAAAAACAGCCTTGGACTTTGTACTTTCCAGTTTCTCCAGGAAAAAAAAGCGAGACCGGTGAGGGCATGACTGTTTATAGCTGCTATAACATAATGTTGTCTCATGGGCATTCCACAACGTTAAATATAACTATAAACAGTCTGTACAGGAGTTTTTTCGTGACTGTTGCGGCCATAAATGCTGGAGTGTGCTGCGACTTTTTATCAAAATTTGCGATGCAACTTGTGGAGTTTTTTTGTGCTTTAGTTTTTTGCATGGAAAATTACTTCAACTGCACAAAATTTCGCAGTGATGTTTCGTGGTAAATGAGACCTTTTAGCTGTATTCCTGTTCGACCCAGGTGAATCGAAGAGGGCTTTGGCTGAATTCACGTTGTAATGCTGTCACGTGACCTGTCTTGGCCCAAATCTGCAGAAAATTTTGCGGCGTTTGCTTGGTTTTGTGTTCATTCCTGTGCTCGAAAAATCGCAAATTCCTGGAGGGACTGATAAAGATTAAAAAGAATGATGTTGCTTATTCATAAATGTATAACTGTAATTATTGTAAATTGCTGTGGTGTAAGTGGAATAAAGCATTTCAGGATGTGCTGATGGAGGTAAATAATCAATGTAGGGGTTGCAGCAGGTCACTTCTGATTATTTTCCTGTAAACGCATGCCTTATGCCTCGTGCTGTATTCTTTACATATTAGATACCAACAAGTACGCAGTTGGTATGTGAACATCAAAGACCTGGAAATGTTGTGTGAAGTGGTTTGTGTACAAGTTCACAAAGCTTGATCTAAGCTATTTGGTCTTTCGCATTCTAGCAGTGTTTGTGTCCTGTGAAGCACCAATTATAGATCTGTGCTCGTGTTCACACTGCTCCAGTTCTTCAGTAATGACGAGACATGAAGTGTTGATGTGTGAAGATGCTGTTTATGCCTCAGCAACCATCATGCTGTCCCCAACCCCCCCCCCCCCACACACACACACACGCACGTACAACACCCACATCCTGCTCACGATATATAAAAAGAAGCCAAATGTCACAGCCGATCAGTATCTGATTCTAGCAAGTGCTTGCAGCTAGACACACACGCACACACTTTCTTCAGCTTTGGAATGGGTTAATGCTCTTTTGTCTTTTGTAGTATGTGTTGTTTTTCTAAAATAATCATCTTATTCTGAATTCACAGACGTCACATCAAATCTGTGATGTTTAAAAAGCTCACAGTTATCCGTGTGGTTTCTGCCCTGCAGCCCTCCTTTAACCCAATGACGAAAAACTCAGCAAAAATTTTACCACTTGTCACCCCGTGTATAGAGCAGCTTGATTTCCTGTGTGCGTGTGTACATGTGTGTGTGTGCACGCACATGTGAGAAAGAAGTGGGCTATGAACAGCAACATTATTAGTTTGTGGATTTGAAGAAGCTTAATAAAGGCTCCATTCACCAGTGGGTGAGTGAAGAGCCAGCTGCTCACCACCTGCACTACTGTTCCTGTGTGCGCGTTTCTGATAAAATATGTTCGTGTATAGGATTAGAAAATGTCAAATCCAAACTGATAGTTTTTCATATTAGTTTTGGCATTTAATCAAATTCAAATTTTTGTCGATGTTAACCAAAATTCAGAACTTTTTGCATCTCTATCACCATCTTTGTTTGAAATGCAACATTGCAAGTTACTTGCTGAGTTATATTTTTTCTGTGTGGTCGTGCTTCCATGCTGCTCCTCTGTGCGGATGAATCTGATGCTGTGAGGTTGGGTTGTAATTTAGCTCCAATACTTGACAGCGGAGGTGGTGGTGGATACGTTTTTTTCTTTTATTTTTTTATTTTTTTATTTTTTTAAGAGTAGAGGCGACTTGGTTTTGACAACAGCTGATTCCCCAGATGCCAACGATGATTGCGTTTAGAGCTATCCAGATTAAAGCAGCCGTCTAGATGACAAGTTTCAATTCTGAGCAAAAACACTCCACCATCCTCAGCACCCACACACGTGATATAGTAGTGGGTGCACTCTTCTTCTTTCTGTTTACACACGCAAAGGCGGATGATGTCAAACTGAAATTTGATGTGAAATCCGACCCAACAGCTCAAATTATGAATCATTATTATAAGCTTATCGTTGCGAATCGGGGTAAGGAGACCGTTTTGAACACTGATTTTTTTTTATTATTAATACTTGCTCAAAAATTTATTTTTGTTCATTTATTTATTTTTTACCAAAAAAAAAGTTCCATACGGCAGCTTTAAATCATTCAATCATAAGTAGGGTTGGACGATATATCGATATAATATATATCGATATCGTGATAAATGTAGATATATCATGATAAATGTAGATAAATGCAGTGCAATTTTCTGAGATATTGTTGGTATGGTGATGTATTTTTTTTAATGTTTTAATAATTACAAATTTATGCTGTTGATTTTTACATAATTATAAAAAAAGCACCTTAATCTTTTGTCTTTTTAGGCATTAAAGAAAAGTATCGTCAAAGTCAATTTTTGTGTGTTTTGGCAGGTCTCTGTGTGTGGTATTATAGAGGACAGTCATGTCCTCAGACCTGCTGGTGGATCTGCACGATGAGCTGGGGGGGGACGATTCTCCCAGTGCGGCTCTCGACCAGCTCAAACTGGTGCCAGAAAAGCAGTGGCCACAGGATGACCCAGTCAGCATCAGCAAGTCTGGTGAGTGTTCGCACTGCTTTAAACAATTGATCGTGTTTTTAAAAATTTTTTTTTTATGGCTGTCATGTTTTCATGCATTATGGACCTGCAGCAGATCACAGCAGTGTAACGGTTAGCATTACGTGCAACTCCGACCCTAAATCAGAAGATTCTGTTTTGCTGTGTGTTGTATGTTTAGTTGTAGGCCTGCACGTGCTGAAGTTGAGAGCTAAGTTCAGTGTTCTTGTCATTTAAACTAGAGGAAAATGTTTTGCCTCACATCACTCTGTTCCCTAGTGGGTGTTCGTATCTTTAGTTTACTGGCGGTTAGTAATGCCGGGATAGTGCCATATCCGTACAAGACCATAAGCAACACCACCCATGCGACAGCAGATCAGATGACTCCCAGATATAGAAATGTCTGTGGATAAAATGTATCTATGCGCTAAGTCTACTCATGACCGGATTATTCGAAAACAATATTTTGCATTGGTTACCACCTACAGTGGAAATAAAAGAAGTCTACACACATGTTAAACTGGCAGGTTTTTGTGAAGTAAAAGAATGACATTTAAAATAATAATAATAAGATAAAATGACGTCGGATCTTTTCCCATCTTTACGGTGAAATTGCAAAGTATACAAATAAATTGAAAAACACTTTTTTTATGGGAAAAAGAAAAATATAAAACTTACAATAACCTGGTTGCATAAGTGTGCACACCCCTAAACTAATACTTTGTTGAAGCACCTTTTGATTTTACTAGACCACTCAGTCTTTTTGGGTAAGGGTCTGTCAGCGTGGCACATCTAGGTTTGGCAATATTTTTTATTTAAAACATTGCAAAAACACTCTACATCAGGACAATATCAGATTGTCCTGATCATCTGGTGTGCACAGCCTGCTTCAGGTCACCTCACAGATTTTTAGTTGGATTCAGGTCTAGACTCTGGCTAGGTCATTCAGAAACATTGACCTTCTTTTGGTTAAGCCATTTGTCGATTTGGACGTATGCTTTGGGTCATTGTCGTGCTGAAAGGTGAAATTCCTTTTCCTCTTCAGCTTACTATCAGACACCTGAAGGTTTTGCATTCAAATCAACTGGTATTTGTAGCTATTCATGATTTCCTCCACCTTGATAAAAGCCCCAGTTCTGGCTGAAGAAAAGCAGCCCTAAAGCACGATGCTGCCACCACCATGCGTCACCGTCGGTATAGTGTTCTCTCAATTATGTGGTTTTTTGCACCAAACCTACCTTTTAGAAATATGGAGTTGTTATATCTTTTGGAATTGGTCTCATCAGACCAGAAAGGGCTTCCATCTAGCCACCCTACCCCCGTAGCCCAGACATGTGAAGAACATGAGAGATTGTTGTCACATGCAGAGAGTAATCAATACTCGTCTGATATTCCTGCAGCTCCATTAATGTTGCTGTAGGTCTCTTGGTAGCCTCTCTGGTAAGTTTTTCTCTTGTGGACGTCCTGTTCTTGGTAATGTCACTATGGTGCTCCATTTTCTACACTTGTTGACGACGGCCTTCACGGTGTTCCGTGGTACATCTAATGTTTTGGAAACTCTTTCATACCCTTCTCCTGATCGATATCTTTCAACAAGTGAGATCCTGTACATGCTTTTTCAGCTTTTTGCAGACCATGGCTTCAGCAGTCAGAGATGATGTGTAGAAAATCCTACACTCTGTTTGCTGATCTTTATTTGCATTTAATCCGAATAATTCCCTTGTAGCTGTATGGTAATTACATGTGAACATGAGATTGAATGGCATTGGTTCATTCTGAGCACAGCCTCATCCCCAGTTATAAAAGGGTGTGCACATTTACACAACCAGGTTGTTGGAAGTTTTTTTATTTTTCCTACTTTAAAAAAAAAGTTTCTGATTTTGTATTTCGATTAATTTTATACATTGTAACTTCACAATGAAGCTGGGAAATATTTCTGACATGATTTCTCTTGGATTCTTCTTTTTTTTTTTCCCTTTTCAATCACAAAAACGTTTTAACTGGGGTGTGTAGACTTTTTATGTTCGTTGTATTTGACGGACTTGTTTGATGTCTCCAAATATAACTGTGAAAACAGCTTAGCAAGTATCATGAACTAGCTGCAAGTATGAACAAACGTGCGGAAACAAAAAAAAAAAAAAAACCCAAATAATTACGGTTGGTTCACATAATTTGAATACTTGAGTATTCACTTGTTATGTTGGCATTTGTTTCTCTGTTAAGTTTCGTGCTTACTATCCCATTAATGCACCATGGTTTCTCCATCTTATGTGTTGCACTCTGTGTTTGGATTTGAGCCGTTTGGATTCACCAAAACACAGATTAAAAAGTTTAAAAGCAGAATGGAAGACTGGTATAAAGTTGGGTGACTGAATCCATAGCACAAGGTTAACACCTACAAATCCCCTGTTCAGCTTACTTATTTTACTTGTTACTTTTGCACATTTAGTGAAACAGGTATTCTCACACTATAAGCCATTAGTTCCCTAAAAGAAACCTGGCTAATGTTGATGTTCATTTTTTTTTTTTTATTGCACC
Organism: Ictalurus furcatus; assembly: GCF_023375685.1. Taxonomy (NCBI): domain Eukaryota; kingdom Metazoa; phylum Chordata; class Actinopteri; order Siluriformes; family Ictaluridae; genus Ictalurus; species Ictalurus furcatus. Next base: position 5,607,387 of record NC_071281.1, read on the forward strand.
GTCACACAATTGACTTATTTGTTTAGATTCATATGCTTGTGTTACTTTCTCTTTCTCTGTGCAAGGCTGATTTCAGGTAATCTGTGCTATCACCGGTAGACGTTAATTAAGGCATTTCTGCCACCTACTGGGTGTGTTTTTAATGAACATGCTTAAAATTCTGATTAATTATCAAGCATAAATGTGATATTTATTATTATGTCATTAGAAAACACCAACAAATATTTGAAGTATGTACAACTTTGTTCAGGCCAGCTGTACTGTGTAATATTTTGCATCACTCTCAATTTGCGTCGCTAGCGTCCCATTACAGCTAGCAAATGGAAAAAAGGTGAAGTTTGACAAATAATGACGATAAGAAAAGAAAACTCGCATTGAACTTAAATGACCTCTGGCCCCTTCTTTTGGGTTGCATCATTGCCAGTGTGGGCACAGGTTGAGGGTTTGCTTCAGCAGTGCCAGGGGGAAATAAGCACTTATCCACTGTATTCCTGAATCAGCTCATGTAGGAGAAACGAAAAGAATAGATTTGTCTCCATGACCCTTGGGCTTTTTATTATCATGCAGCCCCATCATCTGTGGTTGCTCAGAATTTGCTTTTCATGTCATTTAGACTTTTCCTCAGAAGCGTCGTGTCTAAATGCACGTGAATGTGTTTACTGGCAGCACATTTGTTTGCATGAGTTAAACATTCTCACACATTCCTTTATTCATCAACTACTGGAGGCAGTGGGAAGGTAAGACAATATGGTAACCTGCAAAAATTCCATGTGGATTTCTTTAAAAGCACTTTTTTACTGTTTTACTGTATTAAAAAAAAAACACCAAAAAATGAAACATCCCTTTTTCAGGAAACATTATTTTAAAGATAATTTTGTAAAATCCAAATAAGGTTTACAGATCTTTATTGGAAAGGGTTTAAACAATGTTTTTCATGCTTGTTCAATGAACCATTAACAATTATTGCACATGCACCTGTGGAACAGTTTACAGGCGGTAGGCAATTAAGGTCACAGTTACAATAACTTAACTAAAGAGACCTTTCTACTGACTGTGAAAAACACCAGAAGAAAAATGCCTAGGGTTCCTGCTCACCTGCGTGAACATGCCATAGGCCTGCTGCAGGGAGGCATGAGGACTACAGATGTGGCCAGAGCAATAAAATGCAATGTCTGTAATGTAAGACGCCTAAGACAGTGCTGCAGGGAGGCAGGAAGGACAGCTGATCGTCCTCGCCATGGAAAATTGCGTGTAAACATGTGTCCCCCAAGACGTGATCGAGTTCTTGTAAATGCCTTGGTGGAAGAGTGGAGTAACATCTCACAGCAAGAACTGACCAATCTGGTGCAGTCCATGAGGATGAGATGCACTGTAGTACTTAAAGCGGATCCTGACGGTTACTTTTAATATTGACCCCCCTTTGTTCAGGGACTTATTATTCCATTTCTGTTCATCAAATGTCTGTGAACCTTGTTCAGTTTATGTCGAATGCAGTTGTGGAATCTTTTTATGTTAATACAAATATTTACACATGTTAAGAAATTTGCTGGAAATAAAAGCAGTTCATTGTGAGAGGACGTTTCTTTTTTTTTTTTTTTTTTTTTTTTTTTGCTGTCTGTATCAGCATCTGTATCAGCAATTACAACAGAGAATAATTTCAGCATTTCCTGTACTTAGAAGAAAAAAAACAGGAAACATGTTAACTGAAAACAACTTCAGGCAATAAAGAGTTTTATAAACAGTTTTATGATTTCTTTAGTTCCCAACTATATAATTTGAACATGGAATAAAACTGCATAAGGTCTAAGAACTTTATCATTAACAGTGTAATTTAACCATTAATTGATATAATTCAACCACCCTTATACTTTAGAGATGTGTGTGCTTTGAGTTAAACAGTTAAAAAATGCCTTCATGGTACATTGCACAGGATGTGTCTCTGTGTTGAGTGTTTTCATGTGGTTGTATTTTTGCACAAATTAACTTTAATATTATAACCCTTTCTGCTGGGTAGCTACAGTTATTAAGAGTCTCACTGAAGGCTCTCACCTGGCATGGGATGATCCCTTCTATGATATCGCAAGGCATCAAATAGTGGAAGTGGCAGGTGAGCCATCAATTATATATGTATTACTGTATGCTAAATAAACAGGAATCATTAACTGAACTTTCCTCACCTCCCCGTCTCTCTCTCTCTCTCTCAACCGTATTCTGTGCAGGTGATGATAACTTCGGCCGAAAAGTGATCGTGTTCAGCGCATGTCGCATGCCCCCACAGCATCAGCTAAACCACCACATGTTACTGATGTAAGCGTCTAATTTACACTGTTCAGTGTTATTGAAGTGAATGACTAATGTGGGTAAATTTCTAGTTCTGTTTTGTTCTGAACATTTTTTAACTGTGTGGAAATAGGACTTCCTCTCTTCCTCTAAAGTGCTTGCTGGAGTGCACTTGCACTGTAGAACACTTTCCTTTAAAGAGGAACAAACTCCAGACTATTTATAGTTTTACACACACATATAGCACACTCTGGACAAGCTTACTAAAGCGTTTTTTTGCCCAGTAGGCTGGTTAATGAGTTTATGATTTGTCCACCCCTGTTTATACACAGAATGTAGAGAGATGTATTAATTATTTGATAACGTTTTCTGTTACATGTATGCTACATTTATTTTTCTGAAAGTAACACAAGAGTGAGGTGGAATGCAGTCATTTATACTACAACACTGGTAAAATCGTCAACTCATCAGGTGTTGATTCACTGCCTATAACAGCACGGCTCTGCCAGTACTGCCGACTGCAAGGCGAATCAGTGCATCGATTTGTCGACATGTTCTATAAGGAGACATTTTTAAAAATGTTTTTGGAAGGATTCTCGGGTGTAAGCACTTTGTAACAGTACGTTTTATGCCACGTGAGAGTCTTCAGTATGGAGGACTTTGTGCTATCTGGGTTCTCGGGAACATGACGAGCTGTATTTGCGTGTGAAGTGAGAGAGGGAGGAAAAAAGAGAGGCTGGTGAGGAAGCAGCTGTTTATAGCTGCTATAATCAAAGTGATAACAGAAACTAACTTGTTTTGCTGACATCCCACAACATAAAATGTAGCTCTAAACCATTAAAAGCATGGTGCCGTTTTTCAATTCATTATAAAATCTAATTGTTTGCGAAGTACTGTGGTATAAGAGAATAAAACACTTCAGGATGTGCTGTTCCAGGAATATAATGCTTCACAGCACGCCGCATGACCCCAACCCGTCATTGATTATTTTCCTATAACAGCACACCCCATCGTGTTTTGCTCCCTATGTAGCTGTCATGAGCTCAACAGTGGCTTCCTGAGAACCAAGCTCACAATCTTCTGATCATTAACACAGAACATTAACTGCTGAGATATCACTGCCTGATATGACCTCTGGTATTGCAGGTACCTAAAACAGACCCTGGATAAGTATGTGGAGAGTGATTACACACTGATCTACTTCCACCATGGCATGACCAGTGAGAACAAGTTGTCCCTCAGCTGGCTACGAGATGCCTACCGCGAGTTTGAAAGAAAGTAGGTCACCATCAGATCGCACTGACTGAACCTCTATGTAGTGAGTTTTAATGTGTTCTATAGGAAAGAGGAACCTCAAGTGATGATGTACACATTATATATATATATATGCGCATACATATTTACAGCATTGTGTGAACTCTGGATATATATACATATTATGGATATAATACAGAACATCTGGTGCAGTGAATTCTGTTTGTCTTTATCAGGTATAAGAAGAACATTAAGGCATTTTACATTGTCCATCCCACCTTGTTTATCAGAACTGTCCTCATCTTCTTCAAACCACTGATCAGGTCAAGACGAAATACACTCCACATACATTGTAAATACACAAATGTAACATGTAAAGGCTTGCTGTATGCATATTCCCTCGGTCTTACAGGTATATGTGTGTGTTTGTGTGTGTGGTCCACAGCTTCAAATTTGGCCGTAAAGTCCACTATGTGAACTACCTGAGTGAACTGGAGGAGATAGTGAAGTGTGATCAGCTGGTTATTCCCAGTCGAGTCAGAGCGTAAGACTCTACACACCATACACATTCACTGTGGCATAACCATACATGCACACCCTGCTTAATGGATCGTACATGACGGTTACCTTATCTTTGTCTGGATACAGGTATGATGATAAAATCCGTATGAACCTGAAGCCATCTGTGGTACCTGGCCCAATTTCACCGGCTCACAGCCCTCCTCTCCCGTTCCAGCAGTTTGGGGTTTCACTCTCAGCGTGAGTGACTTTGTGAACTTGATTATATATACTCAATACATACCTGTGTACTGTAAAAACATACACCAATCAGCCATAACATTAAACCAAAACAGCTCTGACCCATCGAGGCGTGGACTCCACACGACCTCTGAAGGTGTGCTGTGGTATCTGGCACCACGACATTAGCAGTCCTGTAAGTTGCGAGGTGGGACCTCCATGGATCGGACTTGTTTGTCCACATGACATGGATGCTTGATTGGATTGAGATCTTGGGAATTTGGAGACCAAGTCAATACCTTGAACGCTTTGTGATGTTCCTCAAACCATTCCTGAACCATTTTTGCAGTGTGGCTGGGCGCATTATCCTGCTGAAAGAGGCCACTGCCATTAGTACATACTGTTGCCATGAAGGGATGTACTTGGTCTGCAACAATGTTTAGGTAGGTGTTGCATGTCAAAGTAACAGCCGCATGAATGCCAGGACCCAAGTTTTCCCAGCAGAACTCTCTGACCTGTGGCTACGCAGCCCCATACGCCGGAAGCTGTGATGCACCGTGTGTTCTGACACCTTTCTGTCAGAGCCAGCGTTAAAGTTTTCAGCAATTTGGGCTACAGTAGTTCTTCTGTGGGATCAGACCAGACAGGCTAGCCTTCACTCCTCACATGCATCAGTGAACCGTGAGTGCCCATGACCCTGATTCAAGTTTGCCGGTTGTCCTTCCTTGGACCACTTTTGGTAGGTACTAACCGCTGCATACCGGGAACACCCCACAAGACCTGCTGTTTTGGAGATGCTCTGACCCAGTTGTCCAGCCATCACAAATTGGCCCTTGTCAAATATCCTTACTCTTGGCCATTTTTACTGCTTCTAACCCATCAACTTCAAGAACTGACTGTTCACTTTCAGCCTAATTTCTCCCAGCCCTTGACGAGATGCCACTGTAACGAGATAATCAGTGGTGTTGACTTCACCTGTTAGTGGTTTTAATGTTATGGCTGTTATATTACTATCGTTGACTCTTATCATGGCAGTGTAATTGAGATCATGAGATTTTCTGTGTTTAAGAGATCAAGAGATTTTGTGTAATGAAGGATCATTCATGCTTCGACTGCAACAATGTAATCTAGAAGAACTATAATGATCATTAATTGATCACTAATAGTTCATCTTCTAGTGTATATTGTTGTGTAGAAGCAGCTTCATGGGTTATGGTCTAAATGTACCGAGGTTGGGTGATTTGTGTTTGTGTTTAGGTTGAGAGACAGGGGTGCGGACTCGGACGGAATACCACTGGTGATGCGAGACACCATCACTTTCCTGCAGGAAAAGGGTGTGCAAAATCTTCTGCAATAATATGTTTACATTCTGAGATTAGTTTGCAGAAATTCTGTTATTTAGAAATAAATATTTTTCTGTGAATGTGATCATGGGCTGCTCTTCCACATATAGACACATAAGACTAAGTTTATAGAGATAATAGATCATTCTACTGGTGTTTCCCAACAAACAGTCTAAGACTAGGCTTAATCCATGCTTAGGAGCCCATCCCTATGATTTGTAAAGAGAAGTGTATGGTTTTGTAATACTGTAAGACTACAGTCACAATTAGGTACAGGTTTGCAAATGTCATCAAGCTTGGTAGTTGTGTATTTATTCAGCGTTTCTCTGTGCCATCTCTCAGGTCTGCAAACAGAGGGAATATTCCGGCGCTCTGCTAATGTGAATCTGGTGAAGAGCATCCAACTCAAATACAACTCAGGTACAGTCATAAAACTGTTGAGCATCTGCTCTTTAAACCTTCCTCTTTTGAAAACAGTGCAGTAACTGGGCACAGGCGTTTCTTTTACCGTTTTATTCATCTCTAGTATTTGCTTTAAAGGGATGTGCTATAATGTAAATATAGATTTTTAGGGTGTGTGTGTGGCTACATGGTTTAGGTGAGCAGGTGAATTTCTTTGAGATTGACGACGTGCACTTAGCCGCAGTAATCTTGAAGACGTTCCTCAGAGAGCTTCCAGAACCTCTGCTCACATACAACCTCTATGATGAAGTTGTCACCTTTCACAGTGAGTGTACACACTATTTACAAAAACACTGAGAACTCCCAGACTGAGGACAAACACTTGGGATGATGGGATATTTTCTGTATGTATACACATTGTCTATCTCTTAACAAAAGCATGATTTGTGTGTGTGTCTGTGTGTGGTGGTTTTTTTTGGCAGGGGTGGACAGTGCATCTCAAGCTGTTACAATCCAAAACATGCTGATGTCACTTCCTGAGGAGAACTATGCATCATTGCGCTTCCTCGTCCAGTTTCTCGCTCAGGTCAGTAAAACAGCAAGAGCATTCCCTTATACATTCTCTTTTATTTCAGTCCCACTCATATTCTCACAAATATATTTTTCTGGATAATCATCCCAACCTGCACGGATTTCAGTGAAAAAAAACAAATTCTCATGACTTTACACTAAACATTTAGAAAAAATGTATGTGACCATGTTGCCCTGTGACTTCTAAAGCGTTGTTTTCAACACGAGCGAATATGAAAACACCACTCCAAAGATGTTAAGTAGTACAAAGAGGGTTTTTTTTAAAGCCATGAAAAGATGCAGTGTTTAATTGCTCCAGTGCAGTTTCATGCATGTTGAACTCTGTGGTGATCTCACTGCTGAGCTCAGCTTAGCATAAGTGTGTGTGTGTGTGTGCTGCATATATTATATAGAGATGTTCCTTGCACATTTGTGCAGCTTATTGTTCAATGTTTTTATTTACAGTTTCTAATTACACGTTCAAGATTACATTAGGACTTGTGGTGACGTTTATGTTGTAGGTGTCGGCTGAGAGCGAGATGAACAAGATGACCAACACAAACCTGGCTGTGGTGTTTGGCCCCAATCTGCTGTGGGGACAGGACGCCGCCATGACACTCAGTTCCATCGGACCAATCAACAACTTCACCCGCGCCCTGCTCGACCTGCACGAGGACGTTTTCAGCCAGTGAAAAACAGTGGCCCTGCCTCTGTATATAATCCACACCATTTGTGCTTTGCTTCTTTGTGTTGCCAAATTCATGAGTGTTGAATAAATGAGTGAGATTGTCAGGAAGGAAAATGAGTGAGATTGTCAGGAAGGAAAGTTGCAGGTACAGGATTTGAAGAGGCTGAGGGTGAGTTTTCCAGTATACTTATGTTGTTTTGTTTTTTTTTCCTTTTTGGGCATGACAATAATTCAGACAATCAGTATCAATTTGATTTTTCGGCTTATCCTATTGAGATCACGTTGTTATCATTATCATGGTACTAGTCAAGAAGAGAAATTTTACATAGTCTCTGCTCTCAGATCAGATCGGTCACATATGCATTGATGTATGTAGAGAAGGCTCCAAAAGTCTGAGTCCACCACTAAGAAATATCTCCTTTGTCAAAATGAGGAACCGTAGTGAGTCAATAAGAGGTGTTATTTATGAAGAGATGACACTATGCATTACCTTCTATATAAAAGGTGTCATAATTTGGAAAGGAAATAAGTAACGCAAACAGGATGTTCAGCTATATTTTGGTTTCATTCAAAGCACTTGTTTTTAAATCAGCAACAATTAGCAGAATCGGTTGTGGACTTTTGGACCCTAATGTGATTTGTAAAGATCAGGTTATTGTTATGGGGGGAGAATTATACAGTTCCTTATTATTAGATATATAATATATGCATCCACATAGCTTACTTTTTAGGGTTTTTTTAATCATTTGGGGATTATTTAAATAAATTTGACCTTTCTGTATAGATATTACTTTAAGGTCATTCAGAGTATAAGCTTTTCTGTGCAAGAGAGACGTCCTTTCCTGTATCGGCCATGATCACAGCTATGGACCAGTGTAAAGCACTAATACTCAAACTTGAAACACTTTTTTTTTTTTTTTTTTTTTTTTTTTTTTTTACGTTTAGAGGAGTTTCTCAGTTGTTCTTTATTTTTTATAACATTTCGTACTTGTATAATCTTTTCTACTCTTGGTGTCATTGTATTCTTTTTTTTTTTTTTCTTTTCTATAGTGGTCTGATGCTGACTGAAGAGGAGACTTAAGGTTTTTTAAAATAGTTATACTTCACATCTGCATATTATATTTCACACACATTCGCTATACATTTATAATATATAGTAGAGATAAACAGATTTCAGTCATGAGTGCTAATTTAGATTCAGTTCTAATTTGGGTTTTGTATTGAGTCGACAACAATCATAAGGACAGGGGGAGCTGATCCTGAATTGGTCAATACCTCTGCATCCAGAGCGTAGGCATCAATGTCCTGCATTCAGTCATGTTCCTCAGAGGCTCAGCTTATTGTTATTAACGCTGAGCACTTAGATTGGGGCTTAATGCTGAGATTTGTTACTGAAATGAATGAAAGTAGCACGGACCGAAGATTCAAGACCAGACGTCTGAGCTGTGTTGATCTTCTATTAAAACATTTGATATTTTCTGCCTCTACAGCAGCCGAGAAAGCAATTGGGTTTACTTCAGTGATGCTGTTCGGTTCTAACCCTTAAGTCTTCTTTTACCCAAAAAATGTAATGCTTTTTTTTTTACTTTGGGACTTGAAAGCTTGCCCTGAATAATCTTATATTAACTGTTTATTCAGTGTTCTATAAAAGAGAACAGAGCTGGAACACCCCGGACTCAATATTAAACGAGAACCTTTTCCATATTCCATATCATCCATATATTATCCTGTTTATTCACACTCTGGGGAAAAAAAATGATAGATGAAACTGTCCCCCATGTTTCCATGAACATCGCACTACTGCACTATCTGCCTGTGGGGTACAGGGTGCTTTCTGCTGAAAGGAGCTTCCATTATTCTGTATTTCATTTCCATCACAGGATCGAAAGGTGGCTAAATATTTGCACAGTGGGTTGCTTTTCCCCATCAAGTTTAAAATCCAGTCCCTATTCGCTGTGTAGTGCACCATTTTGTGAGTTTTGCAGCCTAGTGGAAAATATCCTGTGCATTCATGACACCCTACAATGAACTGCAATAGGCAGGTGTCCAGTACGCACAAAATAACCATAATGCACTTTGCTATTTATAGGGAACGGCACAGGATGAACAGGGTTTACTCGATCTCAGTGCGGTGTCATATGCCTCCATGTTGAAACGTAATTGTTTACTGTGTATGTAGGTCAACCTCCAGTTTGTGCCTGTGTACATTTTGGCATAACAGTGGTAAAAACGTTTAGTGAACCCCCCCAAATCCCAAGTGTTCGTGTGCCTTATTGAAGTTTTAGGCGTTAGATTGTGGTGTTCTAGATTTTAGCCATTTGAGTCTCCTTCCTCTGCTCAGATCTGTGAACTTTGTGCCTTTTTGTTGTAAATCTCATCCCAGTGCCATCCAGATCACCTGTGCTGTGGATATCTGTATTTCTACCTTCTAGGTGGAAAGCTGAAGGTTTTAGCTTCCATCTTCACTGTGTCATTCTTTTTAGATCTGTACTTTTGTAAATGTGGTAATAAATGGTATATAAGTAATAAAATGTATACAGTGGTATTTAGTGTTGTAGAGGGTTTTTGTGAATGTAGGTCATGTAGGTGTAATAGTATGCCCTGCAGTAGTACATGAACAAATACAGATAATTTAGCTCTTAAAATAAAATGCAGTTCAGTATTTGTAGCTTTAATATTGGGCTTGTTATCATCAGTACCTAAATGCATAATTGTAAGCTGTATTTAGAATTTTTTTTCGAAGTCATACAAACACTTCTTTAATAGCTTTACTCAGCTTCTTGAAGATGAAAACAAATCCCAGGTCATGTGTCTGTTATACTGCATTAGGTATGAGCATCACAGCATGTGTGTAATATGTCTGTGTTATAGTTGCATATTTGGCGACATAATGCAGTAGGTAAAGGTAGTTCATGTATGTGTCCAGGGCTGAGGCAGTGTGTGATGGTGTGTATGCAGAGTTCCTGTAGAGACGCGAGGCGAGATGATCTAATGACAAGCTGCAGCTCGGTCTCTGGGGTCGTGGAGCTCACCATCGGGTACAAAGCCCCACTAACCTGCACACAGAGCAGTGCTTTTTTAAATAATACACACACAGGAAGTACTACTAATGCAGAAAAACACAACTACGTTATATAACTAAGTTAAACAATGAGGTAAAACTAGCAAGTGTTTCTCAAGAATCAAATAAGGTAATAAATACACTATTAAATAAGAGAGATTACACTATATGGAATAATATGTTTAGAACTTCTAGAGATGTTTTGTTCAAAGATTCACTGATCAATACAGTGCTAAAACGTGCTAAATGCCTGAATTGCTGTCTCAGCAGTCTGTCATGAGGTTGTCATGTGCAAGAAAAAAAGCTTTTAGAAATGCTTACTACATGCGCTCAAGGAAACCAAACATGCTTACTTGGTTTTGATTTGGATTAGCAAAGCAATGTGGTTTCATGTGTTTTCCTGTTTGTTTGATACAACTGATGCCATTATATACATACACATAAGGCTCCAAATGAACCTTTTTAAATAATTAACAGCAGGGTCAATTGTGAGTTGTAAGGATCAGGATATTGGAGAAAAAAATACAAATTCTAATTATTAAAAAAAATCAGTTGGTGGTTGGAAGTATCAAAACACTGAAGTTAGTGATAATGGACGTGACTATTACATATGCTACCCCTGGCAAAAATGATGGAATCACCACACTTGGAGAATTTTTTTTTTTTTTTTTTTTTTACTTCTTAATAAATAAACAAATCACAAAACAATTTTTGCTTAATAGCTGAACATTTTGGCTTTGTAAAACACCTCAATCCAATTTCATGAAATAATTTTAATTGATAGAATATCTTTTTTCCAAATCAAGTAGAAGAAAAAAATTATGGAATCACCTTGTAATATTGCATTTCTAAAACAAATACCAGCACAAGTCTAAAAATGCAAATTAGTCTTCAGTTAAAATAGAGTGCTTACAGACCTTAACCTTGGACTTTTTGAAAGGAAACATGGCCCCAACAAGAGAGTTGTTTGAAGCAATGGAAATGATTATAAAACTCCTTCAAGAAGGAAATCTGACATGGAGTGTGGCAAGAGATATTGGTTGTTCCCTGTCAGATGTGTCTAAAATCTAGTGCAAGTATAAACAAAATGGGAAGGTTATAAAAGGAAAACCTGGGTCGGCCAAGGAAGACGGCAAAGCGTCAGGATAGAAAACAAACGCAATATGCCTTGAAAACAGAAAAAGCACATCAAAACAATGAAAAGCAAATGGACGGAAACAGGAGTCAGTGTTTGTCACAGAACTGTAAGAAATCAGCTGAATGAAATGGGATTTACATATAGAAAACCAAATGAAAACCAGCACTAACACCTAAACAGAGGAAATCAAGGTTACAGTGGGCTAAAGAGAAGCAGTCATGGAGTGTGGATGATTTGATGAAAGGGATATTCAGTGATGAATCATCGATCTGCACTGGTCAGAGAGATAATGCTGGAACTTTTGTCTGGCGCCGTTCTAATGAAACATAAATATGACTGGCTGAAGAAAACAATCAAATTTCCCCACTTATTTATGATATGGGGTTTCATGTCAGGTAAAGGAACAGGCGAGACCTCAACAGTCAATGCACAGGTGTACATTGAAATTTTGGACACTTTTGTTATTCCATCGATAGAAAAATGGTGATGATGAAGTCATTCTTCAGGATGATAATGCATCTCGCCACAGAGCAAAGAGTGTTAAAGCTTTTCTTCAGGAAAGGCAGATCAACTCAGTGAGATGATCTGTCAACCGCTATTCAAGAAAGTTTGAACCAGCTTGATGGAGAATATTGTTTTCCATTAGTAAAGTCCACGCCTCAAAGAAAAATAAGCCTGAGGAGGAGCAACAAAGTAGTGATTGTGATTTTTTTTTATTGATGATTCCATAATTTTTTCCCCCAACATTGAGTGATTCCATAATTTTTCCTCTACTTGATCTGGTAAAAAAAAATTGCCATTATTTAAAATAATTCATTTAATTTGTTTGAGGTAAGTTTTACGAAGCCAGAATGTTCAGCTATTAAACAAAAATTGTTTTGTGTCATATCTGTAATTTGTTTATTTGCTACAAAGTAAAAAAAAAAAGCTAGGTGAGCATCCTCTTAAGTGTGGTGATTCCATCATTTTTTGGTTGTACATATGACCTTACATGGTTCAGGTCAGAGAAGGCCAGGCCGAGGTTCTCTCCATTGCGGTAGAATGTTAATGTTCCTGCGCTGCAGTCCAGCAGAACTCCGATGACTGTGTTTATCTCGTAGAATGGTTCTGTGTATTTCTTACTCTTCCCGTTGTGCCAGAGAATGCCTTTATATGACAAACCCCAACCTTCAGCGTCCATACCTAATGACAAACAACACATATTCGGTCTTAATATGAACTTCCCCACTGTTCCCAGCAATGTGCATGCACACACACACACACACACACACACACAGTGCATGTCCCCTGACTGGAGTTCTCACCTATAAGGTTGATAAATTGCCGATCTGCTGCATGCAGAAGTGCATTCTGGGTACCAACTCCCACCATCACAGAGGTGCCATATGGAGGTTCCAGAAACTCGATCTCCCAGTAATGCTCACCATGAGTGAAACCTGTAACTAACACACACACACTTGCTTATAAAAGGGTTCCTAAGCGAGGAACAAATTTATTAAATAATTCTATGTCGATTCAAACTCAATGTGGCAATGAGTTCGATTACAACAGACAGGACGTATGGTCATTTAAATAAAAGCTAAATGATTTGAGGGATCAGTGACTTCCCCCCCTTGCCTCACTAGGACACTAAGGACATACTGTCTCTGGTGCAAGTTATGACTATTGTTTAATATTCTAACTTGCTCAGGTGTGGTGATGGAGCAGATTACCTTCATTTCCTCGAACAGCTGCAGTGCCTTCGCTCTCCAGCAGTGGGCTGATGTGGAAATAGACAGCCTGGCCACATTGAGACACACATGCATCGGGAGACTTCGAGACTGTGTCCCATTTCCAACTCTGACATATGTGACCTCTGGGGATGGGCATCGTTTACTAAAACCTGTTTATGCAAGTCCACCGTATATGACACAAATATGAGCACTGGAAGCTCAGGTTTAAATTCAACATAGTACTGTAAGAGCTTGATAAAAAATATTAACCAAGCGCATAAGGCCCTGCGTAACTAATACCGGATACTTTTCAGTTTGTTTTTCTCTGCTTCTGCTCTGAATTTTGTGGCTTTTAGAGAAATAAAAAAGGGGGTTAGGGAGGGGCATTGGACTGATTAACAGCTCTAACTTCCTACTTATTCTGGTAGGGAAACCCTCTTTTGGACTGTACATATTGTCCTAAGGCAAACACCTTTGACTGTAAATTATACGTATTTTTGGGCCCCCAACTTTTCAAATAGTAGGCTCAATATTTAAATGTGTACAATTATACCTTGACTGTTTAATGGAACCATTATGCTTTTTATTCTTGAACTTTCCTCTCACAAAACACATTACATCCAAGTTGACATTAATTATATACTAATTTGCTTTTGAGTTATTGAGGTTTGGATTAAACCCATTCAATCTAAGTGATCAGTTAAAGCACCTAATGACTATAAGAACCCAATACTAAATGTAATAAACTTTGATAATAGTGGGTTGTGATTTACACCACTGCAACAAAATACAATAAAAACAAATCACAGACCCTGAACGCAGTCTAAATGTTGTGAAAAAGGTCCAGTGCCTGCTACTTACGCTGGTCCTGTACTCAGTTCAGTATGGACAGATGAAGCTTCAAGTTCTTTGTGGAGTAAGAGAGTTACAGACATTCAGTGTGTCTGAACTGAGTTTCCAGGCCTTGAATGATTAAAGGTCAAAAAAACAACCCCGAGCTTGCATTTCTCATTTATCTACTCATGGTAGTGTGTGTTGTTTACATCATCTGTGTGTGTTGTTGACATCATTTATGTCATAAAATTGCACAGCCAGCTACAAAGGTTTGCACAACTTTACGATAAAATATTTACTTTACCGAAACGACATTTAGTCCTTAGGTGTCATGTTTCATCATCACAAGTAACAAATTTGTTACTATATCTATTAACACATTAATGAAAAATAAAAAGCAGGTGGATAGTGATAGTTCTAGATGTATGAAATATTCTGTAGAACACTGTTCTGTTTGCCCAACCTCTGGCTACCACTGGACTCTTTTGTTTCCTCTGAACAGCTTTTGAATTCTCAATTGTAAAAAATTCCTCTCCGCATTCTTCCTGACATCTGTTCTAACTCTGCCAGATTGCTTGCCTATTTTTGGACTGTTTTCCTAAGTATTGTACCTCTGCCAGATGCTGTACACTGCCTTCTGCAAATAAGGTCTGGAGACTAGGAGTGTCATGTGTGAGGGAAATTATTAATTTTTACTTTAACTTTTACTTCTAATTACTTTTTTAATTATTTTTGTAATAATTTTGTTTCTGTTCATGTTCATCTGAGGATAACACCTAAGAAGGCCATGTCATGTCACTGAGATCAGTGCAGAATGTTTATCTGCTTACAGAGACACAAACATGTTCTTCTGTTCAAGGTTCGTCTGCACATCTTCTAAGACCCTGAGACAAAGCCTGTTTGAACTGCCTCAAACCGCTTCTTATCGGTACACAGACTTATCTCATGCGCTTCGTTTCATATATAGTGTAGTGGTTCAGCACAAGTGCTTTAGAGCGCTCTCATTATTCTATCCTGCTTTATTCTATCCTGTATTAACCATCTTTCTGTAATAAACCTTTTTACCATCAGAGGACGAGTCTGTGAGTGTTGTCTAATTTCCATGACAATTTGGCATCCCTGGGTGGGCTGCGCGAGTCTTTCAGCGTTTCTGGACAACAAGCAAACCGGAGGATGCTTGTGGAAAAGTTTCACCCAAGTCCGTGTTGATACAGGCGGTTTGCCCTTTATTATGCAGAGCGAAAGACCGATGCAGCCTTACCACTTACTGGTAGGAATCATCAAGAATTTAGAATTAGAATTTTATGAAGTCATTGTGTATTGCTGTCTGTGTGGAAGGGAGTCAATGATATAAGAAATGCGCGTATTACATTGAGAGAAGTATTACATGGAGGCGATTTCTTATAAGAAGTTCCCGGAACTTCACCTCTGCGACGGCAGAGATATTGGTGTTTCTTAGATCACAGCTTCAAAACTAAGATATATACCGATGGGTATATATAGAGAGAGAGAGAAAGATAATAACGGTAAAAATATTTGTTAATGGAAAGAGTCTGTTTCGAGCAATAAATAAGTAAAGAGAGAACTTATTAAGAAGCGCAAGAAGTATTTTTGCGGCGGGTTATTATCAAGTGGCATGCCGCATTGACTCATTCCATCATATCAGCGGTACATGATATATTTGGCAAATTAACGCACAAGTAAATTTTACTGAGATAAAAATAATAATAATAATAATAAAAAAAAGAATTTTTTTTTTTTTAAAAAAGGGAAGAGAAAACTGTAAGCCCTACCAAATTGCTGTATGTGGACTCTCCCTCACAGATAAACTCTTTTACATTCTTAAGGTTTGCTCTATTGAACCTATAGGTTATACGATTAATTGAATGTCTAGAGATTTGGCACACATTTTGAACCTTTTCTGTCTAAGCACGAGAATGCATATTCATTTGATTTTCATAGCATGTTAAATTGATTAAAACTTTGAAAGTTATAGAAGCTGTAAAAAAAAAAAAGGAAGAAAAATATGGGAAAAACATGAAGCAAAGCACATCCTGTGACACATGCTATGGTATGTACAGGGTGTTCGTATGTTGATCCTAATATCACATTTATGCGTGTGAATTATGGGGAAGGATGTTTGAACCAATATGATGTATGGGTTAAAGAATGTGCTTTTCCTGAAAAAGGTAGTTTTAGCCTCAGACAGTTAGAATAACAGAAATTTAATTTGGAAGCAAAGAAGAGAGATATTCCCAAAAGTAAAAAAAAAAAAAAAAGAAGTACAGTTTTTGGCTGACTGGAAGGCATTTGCTGAATGGCAGAGCGAGGCACAAAAAAGAGAGAAAAAATGACAGGCAGGGCCCTCATCTGTTTCTCAGTGTGCTAAATTGCAGAAAGCCGATCCCGACCTGGACTCCGCCCCACCGCGACGCCCACAGCCAGCAAGGAGGGAGGAACCTGCAGTTTCAGAGGCACCTCCTCATGATGAAGCGGCCCAGCCTACGCCACTCTGTCTGAACCTGTCAGAACTGAGCCACCAACCCCTACCGAACTATGCGCCAGCCATCCTATCTTCACTGGTGGCGTTACATAAGTGAAGGGACCAACAACATTGCTGCCTGAGGGTTTCCAACCAACAAAATCGGACAGAGAAGGGACAGTGCACGCCGTGGTAAATGCCACAATGCTAGAAGTGGCCAGAGAAGGAGGCCCTATGCTAGTTCACAGACCCTGGACATTGGAGGACATCAGGAGCAGCATGACGCATCTGCCGGCGCTCCGTGAAGTAGGAGGACAAAAGTTTGGGAATGAACTTCAAATATTCTGCTGAGAATTCAGACCCACCACTCATGAACTACGACTGCTCATGGCGAAACTTGGCACGGACTGGGTCAAGGTTTCACATGAATTCCCACAGAACGATGTCCGCCTGATCAACCCACAGTGGGATGATGGAGTCAACGCAAGGTACAGAGTGCAAATCACGGCACTTCAGCATTTCCTGTGTGACTGGACATGACAAAAATAGCAAAGTGCAACCAGCAAGATTCAGAGACTGTATCACAGTACCTGTCCAGGCTCACTGAGGTCCATGATGCAAACTCAAGCTTGGAGAAACCCGACGCTCTGGCAGATGGGCAGGCGGCCGTCACAGCATGGGAGGCACATCTCAGAAACAGCTTTATGAATGGCATGAAACCAGAAATTGCCGCTATAATCAAACAACAATGTATCGCCTGGGACACCGGAAACCTCATACAAGTGGAAAGGTATGCAATCCACGCGGAGAAGCTCCTACGAGAGGCAAAGGAAAGAAAAATGGAGAGGAGAGGAAAACCAAAAGGACCGGATGAGGAAGGCCAGGTGGCAACCCCCATAGATACAACTTCACATGTTTTATCTGCGGAAAAGTTGGACATTTTGCAAGAAACTGTCCAGAGCAGAACCAAAAGGAGGCCAGATGAGGGGCAGAGCTAAGGGAAGGGTGAGGCACCTGGGAACAGAAGAGGTGATATCAGATATCCAAACTATCAGTTAGTTCACAAAGAACAGGAAAATATGCACACACCCACATCCAACATTAGTCAAACTGACAATTCACAAATGTCTGTCATGACCAGTCATAACCCTTAACCTTTTAAAGTATAATGCCTCTCCTTTTACACAGTTACCATGTATATCTCTTGTAGTTAATGGGCAAAGTGTCCCATTTTTGGTAGATTCAGGAGCAACATATTCAGTAATAAAACACTGCGAATTAAAAGACTCCCCGAAAATGAGTTCATGGTCACTGCACTCCATGGGTGTAAAAGGACATTCAGTATTAGAACGTTTCTCTGAACCGCTAGTTTGTGAATGTGAAAATGGGAAAAGAGTAACCCATCAATTCCTAATTTCGTCTTCATGTCCAGTCAATCTGCTGGGCAGGGACTTAATGTGTGTTTTACAGTTAAATGTTATGTCCTCACCTCAGGGAGTAACAATGATGACTCATCTTTGGGAACTCCATTTGTTAGAGAAACAGAGTTTATCAATGTGTTTATCAATGGTCCATGCATTACAAGCCTAGAGCCTGTGCTTGTTTGTTGACGTTGGCACATGATAAGATGAAGGACAACTATGTTGATTTTATGCTGCCCTCTGCCCTTCATTGCACAGCGCAAGTGCATGAAGGAAGAGACTTTAATTTTGAGAAAGAATGGTTTATGGATATCCCAGAAAGTGAAGAGCTATACCTATATTGGTGTGACAAATTTTGTGCATATTCAGTCAAATTGAATGACACGCAGTCGCATATATTTTTTTGTCCCAGAATCAGCGCCCCATGTCTCATTAGCTAAAATAAAGAACAAACAGTGGAAAGACGTGAGGACCGTGGGTTAGATTATGTGAGAATGGGAAAATTACAGATTGGGAACAGAAACCCACCTCCAACATGGTACAGCCCAACGCTAGGAGTCTATAAAAAATTCTTTCAGGAAATGTGCAAGGTTAACCTGGATGTAATATGTCATGACAAGGGAATGTTTCTGAACCTTGGGATAAGCCCCAGAACCCTAGAGATACACCCACATTTGAAGAAGGTGCCTCTTAGGCTGTGCGCCAAAGGGAAACATGACGTAGGCCTGATTAGAAGTGCACAATCTGACTTTAGGCCCAGACAATCTCAATACCCTCTTAAACCAAAAGCTATTGAGGGAATTAGGCCAGTATTTAATTCACTACTAAGAGCAGGGGGTCATTGTTCCCTGTCCTGATTCGTCAGTGTGCACTCCAATATTTCCAGTGTGTGAAGCAAAAAAAAAAAACCTATAACCTAATGAATGGAGATTTGTACAAGATTTGCAAGCGGTTAATACAGCAGTAAAACAGAGCGCTCCAGACATGCCAAATTCTTACACTACATTAAGCCAGGTTCCAGCAAATAGCGAATGGTTTTCAGTCGTAGATTTAGCTAATGCATTTTTCAGTATATCTCTTGATAAAGACAGTTTCGGTATGCATTCATATTTGACGGACGTCCTTACACTTTCACTCGCTTGTGTTAGGGGTATTGTGAGTCATCAATGATATACAACCAAATGCTAAAGGAGCTTAGCACCTTTAACGCTTTCTCCAGGGCACAGTGTGAAACTGACACCATTAAATTGTTGCAGCATCTCGTTAAGGAGGGACAAAAAGCCAAAATGACAGCATATACAACAAGAAGTGAGATTTCTAGGGCATGACATTTCTGCAAAGGGAAAGAAACTCTCCGCTGAAAGAGTATCTGCAATCCAGAAGATTCCCAAGCCTCTGATAAAGAAACAAGTTCTGTCTATCCTAGGTATGTGTTTGTATCGCAGAACTTTCATTCTAAACTATTCCATTCTAGAAGCACCACTCAGAGAGCTGGCATATGCGACAGGTTGGACAGCTCCTTCTCAGGTAAGTTGGATCCAGTCGCTGCAGAGTTTCCCCCATGTGTACATGCAATAGCAACAGCACAGAAAGCTGTGGTGGCATCCAGAAACCTGGCAGGTTACCCAGAATTGAACCTCTTGGTTCCACATGAGGTGTTGATGCTTGTCATGCTTGATGAGTGTCATGCTTGAACCTCACACCTGTCCACCAATCAGTGGCTGCGCTATAACACAGTTCTAGATATGCCAAATGTCACTATAAAACAATGTACTCTCTTTAACCCTGCTACTCTCCTTCCAATAGAGGAAGATGGGGAACTACATGATTTTGTTGTACTGACTAACGACCTCTGCTCCCCTAGAGTCGACCTGAAGGATGTTCCACTGGAAAACCCAGATCTGATCCTTTTTGTGGATGGATCAGCGTCACGTGACCCAGAGATAGGTAAAAATCGAGTTGGCTATGCAGTAGTAACCGCAAACGAGACAGTCTGTCAAGTCAAGTCTCCCCTCAAACTTTTCAGCACAAGCAGCTGAACTGTATGCCCTAATAGAGGCATGAAGACATGCTGAGGGACAGTCAGTAAATATCTACACAGACAGTAGATATGCCTTGGGGTAGTACATGATTTTAGAAAAATTTGGAGACACAGGAACTTCCTGACAAGTTCAGGAACACACATAGCCCACCACAAACTAGTCTCTGAGCTGCTGAGTGCAGTCCTACTTCCCAAAACTACTGCAGTATTCAAATGTGATGCACACACTAACAAATTAGACCCTGTTTTCCTAGGAAATGCTCGAGCGGACAGTGCAGCAAAGCAAGTAGCTGCATATATGGTTCCAAAACTCAAAAGAAAATAATCACTCCTTCTTTACAGCTTTCAGACCTCCAAGCATGAGTTACGCAGATGAGGAAAAGGTTGTGTGGCACAAAGCAGGCTGCACGGTTGTTGACGGAGTTTAGCGGTGCCGCCAGGGCTGTCCTTGTCTTCAAAGTTGACGCATGGCAGAGACCATGCGTCAAATGGGGGAATGATAGTTGTGGTAAAGCATTGGTTTCTCTAATTACTCAAAAAAAAATTGTTTATGCTGTTTGCGCAACTCATAACGTGGGGTGAGTTTTGAAGGTAGAGAAGGCCATGTCCCTACGTCCAAACAGGACTCAGACGCGGTAGTGATAATAATAATCTCCAGTGATAATGGCACACCGTTTATGAGCCATGCCCTTAAGTAGGTGGGTGAATATTTGAGTATTGACTTAAAGCAGCACTGTGCATATCATCCAGCTAGTTGTGAGGCAGTAGAGAGAGAAAATGGGACACTAAAAAACAGATTGAGCAAATGCTGTTCTGAAGCAGGCTTAGGATGGGCTTAGCTCCTTTGGGATACTGTTTGGGAGACCTCCACACACAGGAATTGGACCTGTGACAGCTCCTCTTCCTGACACTGCAGCATGTGATGATGCAATGTTAAATTACTGTGCAACCCTGTCCTCTGCTCTGCACTCTATCCACAAGCAGTTAAAGGCAGCATTTCCAGCTCCAGCCACGGGCCTGCTGCATGATCTGAAGCCCGGAGAGTGGATCATGATCAAGGACTTCCGCAGAACCAGGTGGAACAAGCCACAGTGGTTGGGGCCATTCTAGATCCTTTTTGTCACTCGCTCTCTGGTAAAGGTCAGCCAGATAGTCATGTGGATGCACGCCAGCCACTGTAGGAGAGTTCAAGAGCTGAGCAAATGAGCTGGAGAAGATGGGACTGCAACAGGAGGACTAGAAAGTGATTCTCTATCAAGAGGCCTCACGAGCGACCATCTGCATATACACACCCACACACATGACACACTGCATTCAAACACACATTCTCATACCAGTTCCTTGTAGTTACACAACATAAGACACCAAGTGGTATCTAGTAGCCTGTGAAATCATGGACATGTAGTTTTTGGAGAAAATGTTGACGACACGGAAACTGTACTCTTAGGAGGACTGAACTTCATTAGTGTGTACTATATAGCCATGTGACCAGGACAGAGGTTAGACAATGTGACTTTGCTACCTCACCTCTGACGCCCCAAAGCTCCCTGACCACAGACTACTGTTGCAGACTAGACACAAATCATTAGATGTTGACCTGCACATCCACTCCTACATGGATACGCACCCTTCTCCTGGTATAGGTGGTATGTGTTAGTAAGCCCTGTCATAGAAATAAACTCACAAATCACTGGGACCGTTCCTGACAACACTAGGGGTCCGGGGGTAGACCCTTAAGCTGGAAAGATAAACCAAAGCGTGATATTGGAGTTTATTGGGTGGAAGACTTATTGATCAATCACGCCAATCACAACGTTGCGGCAGAAAGAGTGCATGACGCACACACTTTTATCCAAATTTGGTATTTAGCTGATCGTGGTGACGATACTAAATGCCTAAGATGACGTGATTTCTATAGGTCCCACATAAACCCACGAAGTTCTTTAGTAGACTATTGCTGCAGATGGGACCCCAATTAGTAGTTAAAAGCCTGTATGCCAAGATATTGGTCGCCTCTGTAAACCCTTCTGTATCACCTTTGGTCATAAGAATCATTGCCAACAGTGCTACCCACACAATGTCATATGTCCCCTTGTCACGCAGACACATAATGGTTATTCTATCATTGAACACAGGCGGTCTGCGACACGCAACCCTCCGGCAGACTAGTGAGACGGGGTTTGATTGACTGAACTCAGTACTAGGGGGATGGGGCTCGTGGATATTAACCGTCTGTCTACCAATAGGTGCAATAATTCTACTTGTCTTAATCATGGCTCCATGTGTAATTTCCTGCGTGCGGGGGTGTTTCCGCCACTCATTAAGAGCAATGACTGCTGACCAAACACTGATGCTAATTAAAACGTCCACAAAAAGTGACTATGACCCTTACGAAGACCAACCCAAGCTGTATCTTAAACCTGACTGGGAACTTGATTCTCCCAGTGACACTGATGATGACGACCCATTGACATCCATTTCACGTCTATTGTAAATATGCATTTGACCATGACGCCTCTCATTTCACTCTAAAATAAGCTTGTTTGATGACAGGATACTTTATATCTGCAAAAACAGCCTTAGCGCCTTCATTATGTCTGTATTATGATGAATTCATTTGAACCGTGAAAAGTTTCTGAAGTTCTGATGTATTCATAGCATTGTAATTTCTCTGTTAATTTTAGATATCAATCATATTTTGTAATGAGGGCACATGGTCCATAGTGTATGAATGGGTGTATGAATGTGTATGTGAGTGTGCCCGGCAATGGGTTGGCGCCCTGTCCAGAGTGTACCCCGCCTTGTGCCCGATGCTCCCTGGGATAGGCTCCAGGTTCCCCGTGACCCTGAAGAAGGATAAGCGGTATAGAAGATGGATGGATGGATGGATATTTTGTAATGATAAAATGGGGGAAATGTGAGGGAAATTACTCATTTCTACTTTGTAATAATTTTGTTTCTGTTCATGCTCAGCTGAGGATAATGCTTAAGAAGGCCATGTCATGTCACTGAGATCAGTACAGAATGTTTATCTGCTTACAGAGACACATTATATTACATTTACATTTATTCACTTAGCAGACGCTTTTATCCAAAGCGACTAACAAATGAGAAAAATACAAGCAAAGCGATATATCAAGCAGAGAACAATACAAGTAGTGCTACTATACAAGATCCATAAATTGAGTTCCAGAAGAAGCAAAGTGCAGAATAGAGGTGGAAAGTGCAAATATATATAATGTTTTTAATGAGTTAGTTAGGTGTTCACGGAAGAGGTGGGTCTTTAGCTGTTTTTTGAAGATGGTGAGAGATTCTGCGGTCCGGATTGAGATTGGAAGTTCATTCCATCACTGAGGAACAGTTAGTGTGAAGGTTCTGGAAAGGGACCTTGCGCCACGCTGAGTGGGAACTACTAAACGTCGGTCGCTAATCGATCGCAGATTCCGTGAGGGAAAGTAAGCCTTCAGGAGAGAGTTGAGGTAGGAGGGTGCTGTTCCTGACAAGGTCTTGTAGGTGAGCATCAAGGCCTTGAATTTGATGCGGGCAGCTACAGGAAGCCAGTGGAGGGAGATGAAGAGGGGTGTGACATGGGTTCTCTTGGGCTGGTTGAAGACGAGGCGCGCTGCAGCATTCTGAATCATCTGAAGGGGTTTGATGGAGCTGGCTGCGAGGCCTGAAAGCAGTGAGTTGCAATAGTCCAGTTTAGAGATAAGAGTATCTAGTATCTGTGTAGCCTGTTCGGTGAGGTAGGGTCGGATTTTCTTGATGTTGTACAGGATGAACCTACAGGACCTTGCAGTTGTTGAGATGTGGTCTGTAAAGGTCAAGCTGTCATCAAGAATCACCCCAAGGTTCCTGGCCATCCTGGTTGGCATGAGTGTGAGTGAGCTGAGCTGTACATTGAGGTTGTGGTTGATCAAGGGACAGAATGGGATGACTAGAAGCTCAGATTTTGCCAGGTTAAGCTTAAGATGGTGTTCCCTCATCCAGACCGAGATGTCCGACAGGCAAGCAGAGATGCGTGCAGAGACGGATGGATCGTCAGGCTGGAAGGACAAATAGAGCTGGGTGTCATCAGCATAGCAATGATATGAGAAGCCATGAGACTCAATCACCTGCCCTAGAGATGTAGTGTAGTTAGAAAAGAGGAGTGGACCCAGAACTGACCCCCATGGAACACCAGTTGTGAGTTGCTGAGTTTCAGAAATACCTCCTCTCCATGATACCTTGAAGGATCTGTCAGAGAGATAGG
Source organism: Ictalurus furcatus (assembly GCF_023375685.1). Taxonomy (NCBI): domain Eukaryota; kingdom Metazoa; phylum Chordata; class Actinopteri; order Siluriformes; family Ictaluridae; genus Ictalurus; species Ictalurus furcatus. The sequence continues at coordinate 5,631,603 of NC_071281.1, forward strand.
ATTCCACCCAGCTCAGAACCGTTCCAGTGATGCCCAGGCTGGAGAGAGCTGACAGGAGGATCTGATGGTTCAGTGTTGAAAGCAGCAGAGAGGTCAAGTAGGATGAGGACAGATGATCTAGAGGTTGCTCTTGCTAGTCTTAAGGCTTCAGTGATGGAAAGCATTGCAGTCTCCGTGGAGTGGTTGCTCTTGAAGCCGGACTGCTTGGTGTCCAGGAGGTTGTTCTGTGTGAGAAAATTGGAGAGTTGATTAAAAACGGCTCTTTCAAGAGTTTTGGAAAGAAAAGGGAGGAGGGAAACAGTTCTGTAGTTGTCAACTACAGCAGGGTTAAATGATGGTTTTTTAAGCAGTGGGGTAACCCGGGCCTGCTTAAATGAGGTAGGGTATGTGCCAGTAGAGAGGGATGTGTTAAAGATGTGTGTGAGTGCAGGTAATAGTGTGGGAGAGATGGACTGAAGAAGGTGAGAAGGGATAGGATCAAGCAGACAGGTTGTGGGACGGCTAGAGAGGAGGAGTTTAGAGACATCAGTCTCTGAGAGTGGAGAGAAGGAAGTGAGTTGGGAGTTACATGGAGGAGGAGCCGGTCTATGCATGTCTGGGGTTGAGAACTGGTTCCTGATTGATGTAACCTTGTTGGAAAAGAAAGTGGCAAAGTCATCTGCAGTGAGAGAGGTAGGGGAAGGGGGAGGAGGGGGACAGAGAAGAGAGGAAAAGGTTTTGAAGAGAATGCAGGTGTTGGGAGAATTACAAATCTTCTCTTGGTAGTATGTGGCTTTAGCAGTGGAGATGCTATTGGAAAAAGAGGAGAGTAGTGTCTGGTAATTGGTTAGGTCATTTGGGTTGTTTGATTTGCGCCATTTCCTTTCAGATGCTCTTAGTTTGGCTCGGTTGTTACGCAGAGCTTCTGAGAGCCAAGGGCTAGAGGGTGATGTGCGAGCAGGTCTGGAGGTTAGGGGGCATATGCTGTCAAGAGAAGATGTCAGAGTGGAACATAGCATGTCTGTTGCGGTGTTTAAGTCAAGTGAGGAAAGGTGGCTATTGGAGGGAAGTGAGGTTGTGACGACGGAGGAGAAATGTGAGGGGGAAAGGGAGCGAAGATTGCGACGAAAAGAGATAGAGGGAGGAGACAGTGAAGGGGGTGAGGGGAGAGAAATAGAGAACTGGATAAAGAAATGGTCAGAGGTGTGGAGAGGAGTAATGAGAAGATTTTGTGTAGTGCAATTACGTGTGAGGATGAGGTCAAGCTGTTTGCCGGCTTTGTGGGTTGCTGGTGTGGTGAGCTGCTTGAGGTCAAATGTGGGAAGGAGAGCAAGAAAGTCAGCTGCATGTGGCTTGTCTAAATGAATGTTGAAATCACCAAGGACCAGAAGAGGAGTTCTATCATCTGGGATGGTGGACAGTAGCGTGTCAAATTCATCAGTGAACTTCCCCAGTTGACCTGGAGGACGGTAAACAACAAGAAAGTGCATTTTGGCAGGGTCAGTGACTGAAACAGCATGAAATTCAAAGGAAGTGTATGAGCAAGAGGGAGAAAGACAGGTAAATTTCCATGTTTTGGAGAGAAGCAAACCTGTACCACCCCCTTGTCTGTTGGGGCGTGAGGTATGGGAGAAGTTGAAGTTGGAGGCCAGGGCAGCTGGTGTGGCAGTGTTCTCGGCATGGATCCAGGTCTCAGTCAGAGCCAGCACACTGAGGTTGGAGTGGGTTGCAAATGCAGGAATGAAATCTGTCTTGTTGACAGCAGACTGGCAGTTCCAAAGTCCGACTGAGAATGAGAGGGAACCTGCAGAGGCCACATTCAGAGAGCGTGGGTTGTCCAAGTTGCGTAGGTTTCTGGGAGAATGCCAGAGACCAAGATAAACTTATCTGGTTCAACTTGTCTTTGTACTCCTCACCTGGTTGCCGCCACACACTCTTGACACCATCTGAACCAGATAAGTTTATCTTGGTCTCATCAAACCACAGGACGTGATTCCAGTAATGCATGTCCTTAGTCTGCTTGTCTTCAGCAAACTGTTTGCGGGCTTTCTTGTGCATCATCTTTAGAAGAGGCTTCCTACTGGGACGACAGCCATGCAGACCAATTTGATGCAGTGTGCAGCGTATGGTCTGAGCACTGACAGGCTGACCCCCCCACCCCTTCAACCTCTGCAGCAATGGCAGCAACCGCTGGCAGCACTCATACGTCTATTTCCCAAAGACAGCCTCTGGATATGACACTGAGCACGTGCACTCAACTTCTTTGGTCGACCATGGCGAGGCCTGTTCTGAGTGGAACCTGTCCTGTTAAACCGCTGTATGGTCTTGGCCACCGTGCTGCAGCTCAGTGTCAGGCTCTTGGCAATCTTCTTATAGCCTAGGCCATCTTTATGTAGAGCAACAATTCTTTTTTTCAGATCCTCAGAGTTCTTTGCCATGAGGTGCCATGTTGAACTTCCAGTGACCACTATGAGGGAGTGTGAGAGCGATGACACCAAATTTAACACACCTGCTCCCCATTCCCACCTGAGACCTTGTAACACTAACAAGTCACATGACACCGGGGAGGGAAAATGTCTAATTGGGCCCAATTTGGACATTTTCACTTAGGGGTGTACTCACTTTTGTTGCCAGCAGTTTAGACATTAATGGCTGTGTGTTGAGTTATTTTGAGGGGACAGCAAATTTACACTGTTATACAAGCTGTACACTCACTACTTTACATTGTAGCAAAGTGTCATTTCTTCAGTGTTGCCACATGAAAAGATATAATCAAATATTTACAAAAATGTGAGGGGTGTACTCACTTTTGTGACATACTGTGTGTGTGTATATGTGTGTGTATAATATATATATATATATATATATATATATATATATATATATATATATATATATATATATATACACACACACACACACATTATATTATATATATATATATAAAATTATGTATCATGTGAAAATATGAGCACACCCCATGGAAATTTTGGGGCTTTTTTTTTGTTTTGTTTTTTACATATTGGGACCATAAAATGATAAAATGAATAAAGATGAATAAAATGATAAAAATCCATAAAAATCCATCAAATGATGCATAAAACTGACATTTTGTAGTAATTATCACAATTTAAATGAACAAAAAAACAGATCGGTCACATGGAAAAAGTAAGTACACCCCTATATTTATCACACTTTCAAATCCATAAAATTAGAATCAGGTGTTGATGATTGGGTTCCAGTGATTAGAACCTGCTTAGGGAGTGCAGGAGGAACCGGTCTTCTTTATACCCCTCTCATATCTAGTGTCTGGTGTTCCCTTTGTTATTGAGGTGTGTGGTGTCATTATGAGTCTGGCAAGGGATTTAAAAAGATCTCCAAATTATGTTTGTGTATATATATGTATGTATGTATATACACACACACAGGAAAAAAGTATTGAACACGCTAAGAAAAAGCAGTTCTGTGTGTGTCATTCCACTTTATTACACATAACTTTATTTATGGACGTCAATGTTGTGAATTCTTTATATTTCTGGATTTCTTGAGTTAATACTGATGTCTGGTGAAAATTTCATGTGAATAACCTCATCGGAAATAAATTTACTGAAGAAAATGTTGACGCATCCAATACTTATTTTCCCCACTGTATAGCGTTTTTTTTCAGACTGCCTTTAAGAATGCCTTGAATGACAAAAGAAGCTAATAAGAAAGTATTGAAATCAGTCTCACCACTGGATCGAGAAGCTGTTGCAATGTTGCGATGGACTTTACCAGGAAACACAGTAAGTCACATCACACACAACACTGTTGCCAAACTTATTAACAAATTGAAAGACTGGAAGTGTTGCAGACCGACCGAGAAGCGGACGTCCACCAACATCCACTGATGAAGGAACTGATGTGGTGCTGGCAAACCTAGTCCCCTGTGTATGGAGACTTTTGGGACACCCTGTATTTTTCTGTTGATTTTTTCTCATGTTTCATAAACCCGCATTTAATTTTTTTTTAATTGTATTCTTTGATATGTTAGAAGTTAGCTTTTTTTTTACATTTTCAAATTTTCCTTTGAAAAACCAGGGGGGTGAGAACTTTTGCACTCAATTGTATGTACTACAAAAACGGCATGTCTGAGAAATGCTCGGGAACCTTTTGAAATAAACCAGTTTATTGCACACATGTACATGCCAAGGAACAGAGCTCCAGGGGACAGAGAGAAAAGCTCTTAAAACACCAACTGTAACACGGTAACACTATACAAAGAGTAACGTGAGCAGTGCTGAACTAGACTACGCTGTCGGGTTTAGTAGAAGTTTTGAAATAGTATGATCACAGTGGATAAGGATTCTTGAATCAAGAATAAAATTTATACATGCATCAAGCAAATTCTTAAATATTAAAAATATCAGCAAGGAATTATTCAGGAGAACATCCATGTGGTCAATAACGTGTCGGGAGCAGAGAGCATAAATGCATGGCATTCCTTTGTGCTCTGAGCATACTAAAGTTTGGTAGATGAAGTGGAGGTAAATGAAAAACATTCCTCTTGAGATCTTTTCTCATTGTAATGTAGAGATGCATAAATACTTTTCTTTTACTTTTTCCAGACTAAGTACGAGTACATGTTTCTTTTAGTACTCAATACAACAACTACTTATTAATAAGCAATCAGGGACATCATGGGACTTTATTAGCTCTGTTTTTAAGATGTTTTCTTTACCAAGTTTCATGTATTGTAAGATGCTGTAGACCCTCCTCCTGAAATTTTCACAGATCACAGGTTGTAGCCCGCTTTATTTTGATTGCGAATCATGATATACTCCAAGATCGCTGTCATTTTGGATGATCAGTTCATTAACACAACATTCTATATGATGCAAGTCTAGTGTATCATGTGGTAATGAGTGTTTTATCAGATTATTTTTATGAGTACGAGTAAATGAGCACGGTATTGGGCTGTTCCCAGTATTGGTATAGATGCATCCCTAGTAGTTCTCTTCGCATAACTACTCAGAATTAAATACAAGGCTACTCTTCCAGCAAACGCTTCCTCTCCATTGGACAGGTCACAGGTCTGATGCTATTCATGAGTCTAACTGGATGTAGTTAAGCTATTTTTTTTTGTTGTTTTTGGCTTCTTCTTAAGCATGGTGTAAATGCTAGTAAAGGAAGGATTGTTGTGATTCAACCACTGAGATTAATGCAGATCATATCAGATGGGTGTGGGCTTCTAGCTCTTGGCAGTACTCTATAGAATTAAATAAGAAGTATGCACTATATACATTTATCACAATCATTTGGGCCTGCCAAGGTCCTTCCACACCAACCCCACCTTTCAAACACAACTCTGAAGTAATCCGACGAAAAAGGATCTACAATGTTCAGGGTCTGATCTTCCATGGGTTCTCCACTGAGACATTTTGGGTTTGTCAAGAAGCTAAATGGGTTTTTGATGGACAAAGAAAGAAAGAAAGAAAAAACTAAATCCCAATAGTGGACAACCCAGATGAACATGTTTTAAAAACTACTGGCTTTGTTTTTTTTTTTTACTATTAACTATTTACCTAAAACATCACAAAAGTCCAGGCTGGAATCATGAATCATGCTCAAGAATATCAGGAAGTGGATGCAAAGAAAAGAGCTTTAAATATTACAGCGGATGGCTTAAACGTAGGCAATAAACATCAGATGAGCAGGAAACCCCAAAGCAATCAGCCATATAATGTTTTGGCTGAAGGAAAGAAAAGAAAAAGAAAAAAAGAAAGACTTTCTTAAGAGTATTCTGATTCAGTTGCGATCTACTGTAGTGTGTCCACAAATGCATCGAACTCATCAATGTTCTTCTCGTAGATGGCCAGCTTCTCTGGCAGAGAGTCCTGCAGAATAAAACATACCATTATTGGATAAACTCTGTAGGACATTTAGGACATTACATTTAGGACACAAGTCCTTTATTAGCCATGCAAGGAAATGCACAGTTGATAAAGGACTCCTATTCAACACTATGGTAAGTATTCTGTGTTCACAATTACGCTGAGATGAGCTTTAATCAGTCCTAATGTCTTCCTCACCAAGTCTTCAGCCATAGACTGCGCACTGACATCGATGGAAAGGCTTGTGAGTTGGGGAGGATTCTGAAACTCTCGGTAAAAAGTGCCCAGGTCCATCGGGAGGAGGTCGTCCTTAGAGAACGCTGGTTTCTGCAAAGCAAACAAAACGACTTTTACTTATAAAAGTCAAAGATAAAACTATAATCAGTCCGTACAGGATTTCACGAGATGAGTTTTTTGTGATTGTTGCGGCCAAAAAATGCTGGATTTTGCTTTGGCTTTTTTCAAAATTTGTGATGCAACTTAGAATTTTGTGCTTTTTTGCAAAGGACTACTTGAATTAGTGAAACTGCAATCACACAGAATTGTTTTGCGCGGTCTTTCGCAGTGATGTTTGTTGGTAAATGAGAACTTTTCATTGTACTCATGTTCGACGCACATGAATTGAAGAGGGCATTGGCTGAATGCACGTTGTGATGACGTCACATGACCCAAATCTTCAAAAAATCTGCGGTAATTTTGAAAAATTGCAAGCTCCTCCAAATACTGCAGCGTTTGCTGGATTTTGATTTTCATTTCTGCGATCGCAAAGTTACGGAATCCTGTAGGGACTGTATAAAGTCCATATCTCACATTTGATTTCTAATTTCACTGCATCAGATTCTCTAGGGTGGATTGATTTGCTGAGAGTCCAACACAATACCAGTTCAGGACTGTTGAACTCATGGCTCTAAAATATTATAATACAACAGTTCCAGTCCAGTAATGTGACTGGAAAAGTGGCGTTCCAAGAGTGCTGATATGTACAAATCCCACCAGGATTTCGCCAGAAATTAGCGCCAAAAAAAAACAACAAAAATACAATTCAAGGAAATGCCACAATATTCGGAGGAGCAGAATTGGGCCAAGACAGGTCATGTGATGCATCACAATGCACATTCGGTCAAAGCCCTCTTCGATTCACATGCGTCGATCACGAGTACAGCTAAAAGGTCTCATTTACCAACAAACAACACTGTGAAGGACAATTTCATGCAAGTGCAGTTTCACCAATTCAAGTACTTTTCCGCAAAAAAAGAAAATAATTTTTTTTTTGTTTTTAAATAACCGCAGCAAAATCCAGCATTTTTGGCCGCAACAATCACAAGAAAACTCTCTGAAATCCTGTACGGACTGTATTTACTATTACAGCACTGGTACATTCCACTTGTTGAAGAATCACTCCACTTGTCCGTGTTCACTACATAAAATTCCACCTCTAGCAATAGTTCATTACACTGAAATGGTTACTCCACGTACTACACACAGTCAGTCTGTGTTTTATCATGGCAACATGCAACACTATCTACAGTTGTGCCCCAAAAAGCATACCCCTTGCAGAATCTGCTAAATCTTAATACTGTTAACAAAATAAGAGGGATCATAAAAATCCCATGTTGTTGTTTAATTACTGTTGTTGTTGTTCTTAATGTTGTTGTTCTGTCCTGAATAAGCTATTTCACACAATAGATGTTTACATATAGTCCACAAGACAAGATTATAGCTGAATTTATAAACATTACCCCGTTCAAAAGTTTACACACCCTTGATTCTTAATCCCGTGTGTCGTTACCTGGATGATCAGCGACTGTTTTTATGTTTTGTGAGAGTTGTTCATGAGTCCCTTGTTTGTCCTGAGCAGTTAAACTGCCCACTGTTCTTCAGAAAAATCCCCCAGGTCCTGCACATTCTTTACTTTTCCATCATATTCTGCATATTTGACACAACAGTGCCAACCGTTCCAACAGTGGCTATATGATGTTGAGATCCATCTTTTCACACTGAGGACAACCGAGGGACTCGTACACGACTATTACAAAAGGTGCAAACATTCACTGATGCTCAAGAAGGCAACAAGATACATTAAGAGCCCGGGGGTTGGGGGGGGGTGGTTTGAACTTTTGAGCAGGATGATCGGTGTCTTTGTACTTCCAATTGGTTTTTTTTTTTTTTTTTTTATAAAATCAATCAAATCAATAAATCATTTACCAATGCCTCCTGGACCAAACATCAACTTACCTTTGCATTAGCTCATGAAGGGTGTTCACAAAGTCTATATATTTTTTGAAGTATATTTAAAAATACAAGGGGACTTAAAGACTACATCTGGAGTAGTATCACCCTCGAGGAGAGACACCATGATTGTGTTTAGAATACAGTACAGGCTTTAAGTCTTTTTAAATCTAAATGTATTTCTACAAGACATACCTAAGTGTTAGTAATACATCTCATGTGTGGAGGGTTTTTTCTAAAGTGAGTTACTTACAAAATCAACCATGACAAAATCGTCTTGTGCTTGGCCTCCACTCTGGCTGGAGCTCTGTGAGTGAAGACTGTCTTGTAATGGAGAGGAGGGGGTGGGTGATGATGGCGGCTGTACCTGAACACACACACACACACACACACACACACACACACACACACACACACACACACACACACTAAATGCCTTTAACTCTCATGTTGTGTATTTAGCAACTGACCCATGCCAGCTATGAATGTTACAGCAAAAGGCCAAATCATTGTTATGCCTCAGCAACAAACTTCCTTCTGGATGGAGAACACGGATAGCGCTGCATTGATATAAGCAAGATACTGGAAAAAATACCTGAATGCTTTCTGTGATCTTGTGATTAAATATCAACATACCAAGTACCAAATATTGAGCGATTACATACTTCTAAATATTCACAGTTTGACTTGCCCAAAATGTCGTTATCATTGATATTAGCAAACTGGTATTCTACCAAATCTATTCCAATCCATGTTAAAGAAAAGATAACAATTTATTGATCCCAAAGGGAATACTCGATCACATTCACTTGTATCAATTAACAGGACCGTGGGTGTTAAAGTAGGTAATGAAAAATCAATGCTGAAGTTATTTAAATAGTACTCAGCGTCTTGTGTAGATGAACGCAGCGATTTTGGACGGTTAAGCTTGTTAAACAAAGCGTGTGCAAGCAACAGGCAGCAGAAGAAGCTCAAATGTGAGTAAAGCAAGATATGGACATGTCTTATTAGTTTAATGGAGATAGACTCAAATTTAACAGATCGGTTTTCTGTAAAATGGAACTGAAAGATCAGGTTGATAGAGGAGAGTCAACAAGATATCACACAAAGCTGGCAAAAACTCTATGAATTTAAACCTAATCAGCTGTGTACTGGAGTACAGTGCACACCACAGCCCCAAAGACAGGATGATTTCACTGTTATATCAACAATGTTTTCATTCAGTCTCTTATCACTACTTCAAACTTTAAAACTATGCTACGCTCGCTGCTGATGCGAGTTATCCACCCGGAAGTACCGCCAACCTGTGTATGTATATATAGTTGCAATCAAAATTATTCAACCCCTGTTGCAAATCAGGTTTATTGTCAAAAGTTACAGACTTTCAGCTGTTTGAAATGAACAAATCAAACAAAAGCAACTGAAATAGTTCAACACAGCAAATGCTTCAAGTGGTTTCCCCCAAATTCAACTGAAAATGCAACTTATAATGACTTCTCCAGTTTCAAAATTATACAACCCCTGAACAAAATCCCTCACAACAGCACACATATGCAAAACAGGTGTTGTCTCCAGCACAACTAATCAAGGGCTTCATTAGTTGCACCAGGTGTGCCTGAGCTGGAACACGTGAAATATCTGATCTGGCTAGGGCAAAAATACATGAAATACCTGGACGGGGCAAAAAAAAGGGAAGCTGTCGTGAAAAGCTGTATCGGAGAAAACGTCATGGACCTTCCAACAGGACAATGATCCCAAGCATACCTTAAATTCCACCAAGGCTTGATTGCAGAAGTCGTCCTGGAAGATTCTACAGGGCCATCACAGTCACATGACTTGAACCCTTCAGAAAATCTCTGGTGGGATTTGAAGAAGGCGGTTGCAGCACACGAACCCAAGAACATTACTGAACTGGAGGCCATTGCTCATGAGGAACGGGTTAAGATTCCTCAGGAACACTGCTAGAAGCTGGTGTCTGGCTCTGCATGTCATTTGCAACAGGTCATAACAGCAAAAAGGTGCTCTACTGGGTACTAAAGATGCTTACCGTGAAGAGGTTGTATAATTTTGAAACTGGAGAAGTCATTATAAGTTGCATTTTCAGTTGAATTTGGGGAAACCACTTGAAGCATTTGTTGTGTTGAACTATTTCAGTTGCTTTTGTTTGATTTGTTCATTTCAAACAGCTGAAAGTCTGTACATTTCTACAATAAACATGATTTGCAGTGGGGGCTGAATAATTTTTTTTGCAACTATAGAAACACTCTGATTTGGTTGAAAACACTGATCTTAAAGCATCAAAAACATCTTAGATTTGTCTTAAATAACAGTAATATAAACAAGAATAAGAGATGAGGCAGGATTATGCCATCTTTCCTGCTCCAGATGGAGAACTAATGCTTTGATGTTTAGTTTTAAATCAGTTAGAGGTGATGACCGACTGCTGATCACATGGCCAAGTCTGTGTGGGCATTCGTGCGTTTGTTCACATCGTGTTTGTACCATCGGGTCGTTCTCCTCCAGGTCATAACCTCTGGGAGCAAATGCAGCAAACGGCAGATCCAGACTGGCAGTGGTCACCTACACAAATCACAAAGTAGGCGGTTTACGCAATCTCCCTACGTGATTTCTGAATTATTTGTGCAGCTGTGTTCTCACCTGTGTGGTGGGTTTGTTGACGAAGGCTCCCACTTTCCTGGTGAAGGTTGTCTCGGGGGCATCTGAAGGGGACACACTCTTCCCTTCACTTCTCAACAACACATCTGTATCGCCGCTGCGCACACACACACACACACACACACACACACACACACACACACAAAACACACTGTGAAAATACCTATTCCAACAGCCATTACATTTGGCTGCATATTAAATTAAATAAACACAGTAAATTACTATATTACTTTATACAAATAAATATCTATTACAAAAAATATTTCAAAGAAAGGACTAGCTCAAAACAAAGTCAAGTAAAATGCCTTTACCTGCTGCTGGAGGGTGGAGGATGGGGCGTGTCTGCTGAGGGGCAGGACGGGACACGCCCATGGTCTGCCTGAGTGCCATGACTGGGCTGAACCAGCACCTGCGGGACTCCACCTTCTTTCCCCGGAACAGCAATCTGTAGAGATAATCTACAAGTGTCATACTCACTTTGGTTATACCTGAACACCAGATGTTCCACTCACAGGCCATCTGATATCTTTTGTACACTTTTCTGGCTACAACCTTCAGAATCTTTAAGGTCACAATCAGACCGATTCTTATAACTTTCATGCATCATACCAGTAGGGAAAAAACAAACTTTTGAACTCTGCAACACGATGACATTTTTGGAGTGCGATCTAGTCATTGGACTAATACAGGGGCACGGAATCCAGTCTTTACAACGCATAGAGCTTTGTTTGAATCAGTTAATAAGGAGTAAAAATTGTAGTCAAAATAAAAGTAAATGATTCGCCACATATGTTGAGAAAAAAGTACCAGACACTCCAGCAAGTAATAGTAGTCTGGCTGGCTTGAGGTTTCTGTCATCAACAATATCATGTGTTGTGGGATGTTTATCTCCCATCCATAACAAACAGATAGGGTTCAACTTCATAAGAGGTTTTAGCATGTGGATAATATTCTCCCATTTTCCCCACACTGTGAATTATCATTGTGCCATTATAAATGATGAAATTTAAAAACTAGTTATAAAGCAATTTTTGCTTCAGCTGATTTAAGTTTATTAAGCAAATAACCAGTCATACAAACACTAATGCAAGAATTTTACTGTGACTGTTCTAGTTGACTAAACTAGAACACTGTGTGAATAAACACTGTGTGACCTGCTTACGTGTGTAGGGGTGGGTATGCGTGTGTGTGTGCTACTGTGGTACCTGGTGTGGGTGGGCAGCAGCAGTGCAGTTAGTAGGATGGCACAAATCTACTGGCCCGAGGAGAGGAGTCTGATATGACAGACGAGAAGTGCAAAGCTGAATGAAAGCAAAAGCAAGGGAGAGAGAGTGAGAGAGAGCAAGAGAGAAAATGAGAGAGAGAGGGAGAGAGAGAAAGAGAGAAAGAAAGAGAGAGAGAAAGAGAGAAAGACAGAGAGAGAGAGAGAGCGAGAGAGCACGTGCGAGAGAGAGACACTACTTGTTTATTACTCGGTTAAACCTGAAAGCTCATTAATTAATTTACACTTTTAATATACTTAGTATTTGAAAATACAGCTAAATATTAAAAACATTATCAAAAAAAAAATAATTAAGACCATAAAAGTGGCAAAAATCCAATCTGTGCAAACAGAATAGTAACAGACTGATCTATTCTGGCCATTTGATTTTGTTTCATAATAGGAAATGGAAATCATATATTGAAATACTAAATAGTTTTAGATATTCAAACGAAATAAAACATAAAATTAAAGCTGCAAGCAAAGATGGATGGGCCCACTCACCCTGGTGCACATTGGGGCTGCTCTGCCAGGGGAACGCCACTCCATTTTTTTTTTTTTAAGCACTTATATGTTGTTAGGAGTCTATCACAATGTAAAACGTAATTTCCTGTTGCCAGTAGGTGGCGCTACGACTATAACTGAATATTGACATGTAAATGCACTCGGGCCGGGACTTTTATCAAACGTGAAGTTTGGAGCAGATTGGACATTGTACGTATGAGTTATAACAACTTCCTGTTTCATGGTGAAACATTGAACTTTGTGAGACCGCCACAGCCACGCCATGCAGCGAAAACTCAAAAGCTTAGCAATATAGCATCGCCAAGACCTTTAGAGGAGACTGACCGAATATGATCGGATGAAATCTCCAGGAGGAGTAAGAGGCCTGGAAATTGCAAAATCTGAGCAAAAATTTAAGAGAAAAATCTAAATGGCTGACTTCCTGTTGGGTTTAGGACATGGCTCTAAGAGACATTTTTGTACGTATTGGCATGTTACACGTGCCTACCTATTTTCGTATGTGTAGGTGAAACGTAGTGCCTTGCACATCGTTGAAATTTTGTAGGTGCCGCTATCAAGCCATTATGTCACACTAATTCCAAAAACTGTATCAGATGTCAATTTTTGCCACTTCTGACGCACATGCAAAGTTTTGTGAGTTTACGAATACGTTTAGGACCTCAAAAATGTGATTCATTTCAGAAAAGAATGCAGAAAAATAATAAACGAAGCAGATACAATAGGGTCCTCACACCATCGGTGCTCTGGCCCTAACAAATGCAACCTGAGTAAAACACACAATACAGTTTTTTTTTATTGAAGCAAAAAAAGTTGTCCAACACCTACCACCACTGTGAAAAACGAATTGCCCCCTTAAAATTTTAATCTGGTTGTGCCACCTTTAGCAGCAATAACTGCAAATCAAACGCTTCGATAACTGGAGGTCAGTCTTTCACTTACTTCTAGGACTCAGACTTACTCCTGTGCTTTGGATCACTGTCTTGCTGCATAATCCAGTTGCGCTTGCGTTTAAACTAATGGACTGAAGACCGGACATTCTCCTTTAGGATTTTCTGGTAGAGAGCAGAATTCATGTTTCCCTCAATTATTGCAAGTTTCCCAGACCCTGAAGCAGCAAAGCATCCCCACACCATCACACTTCCACCACCACGCTTGACTGTAGGTATGATGATCTTTTTGTAGAATTTGGTGTTTGGTTTAAACCAGATGTAACGGGACCTCTGTCTTCCAAACAGTTCCACTTTCCACTCATCAGTCCACACAACATTCTCCCAAAAGGTTTGAGGATCATCAAGATGTTTTGGCAAAATTCAGACGAGTCTTAATGTTCTTCTGGGTTAGCAGTGGTTTTCACCTCACCACTCTTCCATGGTTGCCAATTTTACCCAGTGACTTTCTGAGTCATGAACAGTGACCTTTATTGATGAGAGGCCTGTAGGTCCTTTGATGGTGTCCTTGGGTCTTTTGTGACTTCCTGGATGAGTCGTTGCTGTGCTCTTGGAGGAATTTTGGAAGGTCAGCCACTTCTGGGAAAGTTCACTACTGTGCGGACTTTTTCCATTTGGATACATCATCTCTCACTGTGGTTCTTTGAGTCCCAGAGCCTCTAAAATAGCTTTGTAACCCTTCCCAGACTGATGTATTTTAATCACCTTCATCCTCCTCATTTCTGGAATTTCTTTCCATTTTGGCACAGTGTGTTACTGGGTAAGATCGTTTAACCAACTTCATGCTGTTGAAAAAGTTCTATTTAAGTGTTGATTTGATTGAACAGGGTTTGCAGTAATCAGGCCTGGTTGCGTCTAGTCCAGCTGAACAACATTATAAATGCAGTTTAATAGATTTGGGGAATTAGTAACTATGGGGGCAAATACATTTTTACACAGGCCCAGTTGTTATTGGATAACTTTGTTGCTTCAATAAATAACATCATAATTTAAAACTATTGTGTGTTTACTCAGGTTGCCTTTGTTTTATGTTAGATTTTGTTTTCATTTCTGAAACAATTTAGTATGAAATATACACAAAAACAGAAGAAATCAGGATGACTCTCGACCTCTTTGCCCATACAAGTTACTCATGTGTCATCACTTTTACTCGTGTGTCTATAAGTAGGACCAAAATTGCATCACACTCAGTGTTACTCTGAGGTGTGATCAGGTGAGTCCAAGCCTATATACAAGTGACTATATTACTGCAGGTTTCACGCCATCCAATCAGGAGCCACAACTGATTCCACCTGCTTAATCAATTTATCTCCAAACGACTCATGAGTTGTGTGCCATGTGGCTTTTGTCGAGCTGGAATGAAAACGTGCAACCCTTTATAATTAAGATCAAACAAGTTTGGGATTGATGAATACTAACATTAATCTGAATCCAGAGAAACACCAGATCAGTTCGAGCATCCAGTAATTCATGTTCAACAGAAATTAACATCATGCTTCTTATTCCAAATGGAGTTCATGCCCCAGAGAGCCGAGTATCCCACTACTGTGATGGTCAGAATTTTGAGATTTGGCATAATAAAGGCACTGTTAGTTAAATATGACCTCAGGAAAACCAAACTGTATTAGACTAAATGAGTCACAATGTTTACGGATCCTCTTTTTAAGCAATTAAATCAATTTCCATGTCACATCCTTATTAAGAAGAGGTGCAAAATACTACGCTAGTTCACAATCTCCAGTGTTATACATCATACCAGGAACTGGATAACAAATTAATAAAGGATTTCCAATTTTCTAAAACAAAAAAAAAAAGAGAATGAAATCAGTCATTTTTCAGTTTCCATTTTCATACTATGAAACAAAATATCTGAATGAGCAGAATACACACACACACACACACACACACACACGGGAAGTGAGAGATCTGAAACACATGCAGAGTGAAGAGTAGAGAGAAGGTGCGAGAGGATAAACATTAGTGTTAGGTTATCAGGGCAAATAGGAGAGGGGGAAATTAACCACAAGGAGGTTTGAGAGTATTTTTGACTTGCACTTGTATTAAGATGTGAACAGTCTAACATGTCTGCCCGTACCTGGATACCTAATGTAGTGCGTAAATTAAGAGAAACTCCAGCTAATTTCATGGAATATATGATAAAAATAAGATCTTAAACTGCATTTAATAAAAAATAAATAAATAAAAATTTTAAAAAGGGGGCAGTGGCAGCTTGGCGGTTAAAGCTCTGGGTTACTGATCAGAAGGTCGGGGGTTCAAGTCCCAGCACTGCCAAGCTGCCACTGTTGGACCCTTAACCCTCTCTGCTCCAGGGGTGCTGTATCATGGCTGACCCTTTGCTCTGACCCCAACTTCCTAACATGCTGGGGTATGCGAAGAAAAGAATTTCACTGTGCGTATATGTGAAAAATAAAAACTCATTAAATCATCTTTAATTCAGATTTTCTGACTTTAAAACAGTAATATTCCGTTACATGCATTTTATTCAGCGCTTTGACACGAGTCATCACCTCTAAGCCCAACCCAGTATTATTCTTCAGCAATGAGTATCAACTAAAACTCCTTGCATCAGCTGAAGTCTGATCCCAACACAGATTAAGAAATGGAGCCATAATCTTCAATTATTTTGCAGGTAAAGCTTTTCAGTTCAAACTGACTGGGACACCATCAAAAAGTAAATCAATCATGCAAGTTGTCTGTATTGGAGCATCAGATTACTATAAACATGCATCAGCACTGCAAACGATCAAATAAAAAGTTTTTTAACTTGTAAAAATAAGCATAATGAGCGCCAAAAAGAAGCTTATTAAAGTTAAAATTGAATAAAAATGGCGCCGGTTGCACCTCTATAGGTGTAGCTTCTACTGGTGAATAAATATAATGGGGTTTCTGTCTGTAGGTGAGCCCCCTCTACACCAGGGCAGTCAGCGGGTTTGATATCAGACTATGCCCCCTGCTGGAGTTGCTCTTTAAGATATTACTTCAATGGATACTTATAGACAATTATAAGTGTGCAAGTAATTGAATATGAGACATAAAAATAAAAACCAAATCAAACTCTAAAAAGCTTGTCTCCCTTGAGTTCTGGGTCTCCTCCATTACGGCATAGTGGTTACTACATGTATCAAAGCACATGTAAAAAAAAAGAAGTGCACGCAATAACATCTGCTTATCTGTCCTGCAGTTTATCATCCCCCCCCACCCCCCAAGAAACTAGCCTGCAATATAGAACACGCTGAAGCTAATGGCAGCACTGCTCGAAACAAATCTGTGATAGACTGGAAAGAGAAAACAGACCACTGAGGTCTACTTTATCTGTGTAACGATCAGAGGATGTTAGCGCAGGCTTCTGTTTCTATGGGTGTGTAATTTTCAGTTTGTTATAGCTCAATAGTCAGTCGTGAATTTAAGCTTTCAGCTGCCATTTTTCACACTAAACTGGGATTCAATTAGAGGAAAGTGTTACAAGTGTTGGAAAATTAATTCACAGCTGCTTTTAATAATCGGTTAGTTTTGGAGGCGACATTTCTTGTTTATGTTAACCCTACACATTCTCACACACACACACACACACACACACACACACACGCTCATGGACTCACTTGCTGTGAGAAGCCCAGCCCCATCACGGGGAACTTCAGAGTGGCCATCAGAGCAGGTTTAGGAGTTTTACTATGTGCCTGACTTACTGTACACGGACACTACGCGCATACACACACACACACACACACACACACACACACACACACACACACACACACACACACACACACACACACAAAGGAAAAGAGGAGAAAGAGGGTGCAACAAGAGAAATGAAAACACGCCACACTAACAGGATGAGAAGAAAGAAAAACCCACTGAAGAAGAGATTAGGAGATGAAGATTGAATTTGTTCAAAGGTGAATTGGTGAAATTATATGAAATTAATTTTTTTTATCTACAGCCCCAACTCCAAAAAAAGTTGGGATGCTGTGTAAAATGTAAATACAAACAGATGCAATGATTTGTAAATCTCAAACATATCAAATGTTTAAACCAAATAAATGGACCATTTTAAGGAAAAACTGAAACTTTTTTCTTTTCTTTTTTTTTTTTATAAAGTGTTGTGACCATCAAATTCAAAATTACTTTTTTTTCCTTAAAATGTTACATTTCCTCAGTTTAAACATTTGATATGTTTTCTATGTTCTATTGTGAATGTCATATGAGTTTATGAGATTTGCAAATCATTGCATTTACATTTTACACAGTGTCCCAACTTTTTTGGAATTGGGGTTGTACAAGATGCACGGAGACACACTGAGAATGAGGGACAGAGACATGTTCAGTATTGGACAGTGTGACGTGAAACTGCCCTCAGAAGCCTTACAAACACTAATATTCAGAATTCGTGTAGCTTTGGTGGAAGTTACGTTTCAAACACTTCGAGTCGGATTAACAACTGAGTCTCCTTTTTCACTAATGCTGCCTTCTCGAAGTCGTCTCAAAATGTGACAGTGTGCCTTTTACCCAGTAAAGTATCCGCTTAAATTCACACACTCGCCTCCTGATAATTTCCCCAGAATTACCCGTTAAATTCTTACATAAACGTGCAGTTTTATTCCTGTGCGAATGTGAGAATATTCATCTGTGACGGTGTTGAATGAGGAGCTGAACACACTACAAGGAAATGTTTTATGTGTTTGACTACCTGAGAAGGTGGAGAAGTGGAAAAGGAGGTGGTGCACACTTCCTGTGAATCCTCCACTCCAGCGTAAACCCCTCCCTCTTCCTCACCTGGAGCTCTGAGAGAGTGAGAGAGTTGACTCGTTTGTATTTACACAAATTTGTGCATAAGAAAATCGTGAAAGAAAGCATGAAATGAAAGTCTAGATAAACAAAAACAAAAGATAATAAATGAAGTTTCTCCATGGTTATTGCTTTAACTATATGCTACATGTCAAACTAAGGTAACCACAGTAACCAAAAAAAAAAGAGTTTTGCACTGTGCAAACTAACACGTATCCGAGCCAGTCCTACAGAACTGTAATGTAAACAGACAAGCACCTGTAGTTGCAGGGGTGCATGAGGGCCGTGTTCCCAAGTGGACGTTCCACGAAGTGGTCTATGATGATCCCCATGATGGGGCCCGTCCTCTCAAACTGCCTGCGATCCCAACACAACTCAATTCAATTGATCGTCATTTGATCAGTTTACCATGAAGCAAAAATTCTTTGCCTCTAAGAACATCACAACACTGTTTGCATACACAGGACAAAACAGACAGCACTAAAAGGATAAATACTCAGTTTCTACTCATGAAAAGATTCCAAGTAGAAACCATTTAGACAACTAGAACTATTAACCATCCAGAGAACCCTTGGAGAATGTATTTTTTGAAGTAGAAGTGCATATGAGACAGTAACGACGTCTACACAGTGTACACTAAATACACAAACAGGATTAGAGTCACGAGCAGACATTATTGCGGTGAAAAGCTGAGACTCGTAACATCCGAGTAGTAACTTAAAGTAATACCGTAGCAGTTTTCATACTAATCTCCATGTACCAGGAGTACATTACATTACATTTACATTTACATTTATTCACTTAGCAGACGCTTTTATCCAAAGCGACTTACAAATGAGAAAGATACAAGCAAGTACCATGTATCATGTATCATGATACATGGTACACACACTCCTGATACATGGAGTACCATGTATCAGGAGTGTGTGTGTGTGTGTGTGGGGGGGGGGGGGGTTGTCAGCTTTTTTCAGAAAAAGTTTTTCAGCTGAAAAACTCATTCATCTTTTAATACCCGCTTTATTCTGGTCAGAGTGGAGCTGGATCTTGAGTCTATCCTGGGAACACTGGGCACAAGGCAGAACTACACGTTGGATGGGACGGCAGTCCATCGCAGGGACACACACATTCACACCTACGTGCAATTAAGAGTAGCAATCCACCTACATGCATGTTTTTTTTAAGTGGAAACCCAAATGGACTCCACAAAACTCCACACAGACAGTAACCGTCAGTAAGCTCAGGATTGAACCGGGGAACAACAAGCTGTGAGGCAGCTTTGATAATCACTATATGTGTGGGTTTGGTTTCATGAGGATATCACAAAAAACCTTTAGACACACTCATTCTTCATTTTTATTTTCCACATTTTAGAATAATAATAGTTATCAAAACTCTGGAGTAACACAACTCGAACTATGGGAATTATGTTGTGATAAAAAAAAGAATAAATAAATCTAAATAATTTAGTATTTTATCATCTTCAATGTTTCCTCCCCCAGTCCAAAGACATGCATGGTAGGCTGATTGGCGTGTCTAAAGTGTCTGTAGTGTATGAATGGGTGTGTGAATGTGTATGTGATTGTGCCCTGCGATGGATTGGCACCCTGTCCAGGGTGTACCCCGCCTTGTGCACGATGCTTCCTGGGATAGGCTCCAGGTTCCCCGCGACCCTGAAAAGAAGTAAGCGGTTGAAGATGGATGGATGGATGGATCATCTTCAAAGTAAACATTCTTTTTGCCTAGAATTTCCAGAAATGTATTCTTGGCATTTTCTCGACAGATTTCTTGAGGAATTTCCCTGAGATGATTTTTGAACAGTATTAAAGGAGTTCCCACCTACACTGGACTCTTACTGGCTGCTTTTCAGAATATTTCGCTCCGAGTCGTCCGTTTAAACAAATGTTAGTTGTAAATGAAATGTTATTTTCTAATGAAAGAAATGTATATGTTGGCACGATTGTATTTTTGTCTACAACACCGGTTTCAAACATTTAATCATACACCTTCAGATCAAAAGCTTTTTAAGATCATGAGAAACATTTCAGTCACGTGTCCACAAACTTTTGACTGGCAGTGTACCTGGAATTATATTTTTATTGTATTCCCCAGGGATAGTGTTGTCGCTTCACAGCTCCAGAGTCCCTGCTTCAACCCTGAGTTTAGTGTCTGTGCAGAGTTGTGTGTGGGTTTCCTCTGGGTTCTCTGGTTTCCTCCGGGTTCTCTGGTTTCCTCCCACCTCCCAAAAACATGCTGGTAGGTGCACTAGCTAAGATAAACTGCCAAAGGTGTGAATGAGTGTGTGAACGTGTGTGTGCGTGTTGTGGCCTGTGATGGACTGTTGTCACATTCAGTGTGTATTCCTGTCTCATGCCCAAACCCACCGCAATCCCGACCAGAATAAAGCGGTTACTAAAAAGGAATGAAAGAATAAATTAACTAATGTATTCAAGAGTTTTATGAAAGTTTGATAAGACTACAAGAGAACAGCTAGGGTAAGAAGTTTTTCCTTTGTTTCATCCTGACCTTATTAAAATGTAATGGTTGTATTCACGTTATAATGTTTCAGATGTTTACAGACAGACAGATTTTCATTACGTGTGTTTCGAATCAACAAGACTTACGTTATATTCCATTTTCAGTACCGGGGAACATACTGAAACTCTCAGCTTTTGCATATACACTACAGATGTCCTGGATAGAGATTAGACTTTAAAAAACAAACAAACAAAAAAACACGCAGGAGTTTTCCTTTAATTTTTGCGATTTTATGATTACGTATACCATGGCGCTGTTGAAGTCGTGAATCTTATTGGCCAGAAGGGGTAGAGCAGCTCTGACAGTATGTACGACTATAACATAAATGCAAGCTTTACATTAACGCGCTCATTCCAACACTTCTCTATAGTAACACCTCGTTCACAAGACCTTGCATGGTGGACACAACAACAATAAGACTAATAATAAACTGGAATTGAAGAAAACTATGTACAATCCTTGACACTTTCTGTAAGGAGAGGTTTATTTAACATTCACAGAAGGAGTCTCGGGTATCAGTCGTTTTAAGTAACATTTAAGTTTTCGACCATAGGAAACGCTTCACCAGACAGGACAGAGTATTTTTTTTTATTAAGTCTTAATTATAAAAGAGAGAAACATATTGTGAATGATTCCGTTTACATGGACAGCAATAATCTAATTATTGACCTTATTCTGAGTAAGACAATATTGTGAGTTGAGTTGAGTTTAGAATACTCCTTTCATGTTCCTGTTTTACATGTTATAGAACATAGATCGATTAACAGCACACGTCATTACGTCCCCACGCCACACCATCCAGCGTCCCTCCAGAATTTCACGCATCAACATACAGTTGGTCTTCGTTATGGCACCGTATACAGTTTTGAGTGTTTCATTTTTAATTTTACGAAAGCTTCAAGTGCGGTTAATTATTTGTCATGCTATACGTGCAAATAGACGACTGCTTGAAGCCGTGGGCTGCGTCCCAAACCGCGTACTTACCTACTATATACAGTATCTCACAAAAGTGAGTACACCCCTCACATTTTTGTAAATATTTGATTATATCTTTTCATGTGACAACACTGAAGAAATGACACTTTGCTACAATGTAAAGTAGTGAGTGTACAGCTTGTGTAACAGTGTAAATCTGCTGTCCCCTCAAAATAACTCAACACACAGCCATTGATGTCTAAACCGCTGGCAACAAAAGTGAGTACACCCCTAAGTGAAAATGCCCAAATTGGGCCCAATTAGACATTTTCCCTCCCCTGTATCATGTGACTTGTTAGTGTTACAAGGTCTCAGGTGGGAATGGGGAGCAGGTGTGTTAAATTTGGTCTCATCGCTCTCACACTCCCTCATAGTGGTCACTGGAAGTTCAACATGGCACCTCATGGCAAAGAACTCCCTGAGGATCTGAATAAAAGAATTGTTGCTCTACATAAAGATGGCCTAGGCTATAAGAAGATTGCCAAGACCCTGACACTGAGCTGCAGCACGGTGGCCAAGACCATACAGCGGTTTAACAGGACAGGTTCCACTCAGAACAGGCCTCGCCATGGTCGACCAAAGAAGTTGAGTGCACGTGCTCAGTGTCATATCCAGAGGTTGTCTTGGGGAAATAGACGTATGAGTGCTGCCAGCATTGCTGCAGAGGTTGAAGGGGTGGGGGGTCAGCCTGTCAGTGCTCAGACCATACGCCGCACACTGCATCAAATTGGTCTGCATGGCTGTCGTCCCAGAAGGAAGCCTCTTCTAAAGATGATGCACAAGAAAGCCCGCAGTTTGCTGAAGACAAGCAGACTAAGGACATGCATTACTGGAACCATGTCCTGTGGTCTGATGAGACCAAAATAAACTTATTTGGTTCAGATGGTGTCAAGCATGTGTGATGGCAACCAGGTGAGGAGTACAAAGACAAGTGTGTCTTGCCTACAGTCAAGCATGGTGGTGGGAGTGTCATGGTCTGGGGCTGCATGAGTGCTGCCGGCACTGGGGAGCTACAGTTCATTGAGGGAACCATGAATGTCAACATGTACTGTGACATACTGAAGCAGAGCATGATCAGTATGCATTATTCCAGCATGATAACGACCCCAAACACACCTCCAAGACGACCACTGCCTTGCTAAAGAAGCTGAGGATGAAGGTGATGGACTGGCCAAGCATGTCTCCAGACCTAAACCCTATTGAGCATCTGTGGGGCATCCTCAAACGGAAGGTGGAGGAGCACAAGGTCTCTAACATCCACCAGCTCCGTGATGTCGTCATGGGGGAGTGGAAGAGGACTCCAGTGGCAACCTGTGAAGCTCTGGTGAACTCCATGCCCAAGACGGTTAAGGCAGTGCTGGAAAATAATGGTGGCCATGCAAAATATTGACACTTTGGGCCCAATTTGGACATTTTCACTTAGGGGTGTACTCACGTTTGTTGACAGCAGTTTAGACATTAATGGCCGTGTGTTGAGTTATTTTGAGGGGACAGCAAATTTACAGTTATACAAGCTGTACACTCACTACTTTACATTGTAGCAAAGTGTCATTTCTTCAGTGTTGTCACATGAAAAGATATAATCAAATATTTACAAAAATGTAAGGGGTGCACTCACTTTTGTGACATACTGTAGTACATAGAAATACATGTCTTTCACCTACTATATAGCAGATAAGTACGCGGTTTCGGATGCAGCTCTCGTTTGCCATCAAACGGTTGAGCACTGCCGTGTGTGTACGTGTCCTGTCGCAAAATGCGGTGAAAACTCTCACACGATGTTAATAGTGTGATTAAGGTGTGTACATGTCTGTAATGCACGTCGAAAATGTGACTAAAACAGGAATACTCCACATTCTTAATTCGATTTGTGTTTACTTCGAGTGTGACTTTAATTGGATTAAGGTCATCAATAATCGCTGTTTACAAGCTAGATTCTTAATCAGAGTATCATCTTGATCGGGTTCATATCGGATTTTAACGTACTGAATGTTCCACAACATCGTCCAACTATAAAAGAGTCAAAAGTATGACATGTTTTTCATTTAAAAAATAAAAAGATAACTGTTGGCAAACTGCTGCGGTGCAAGAGGAACGAAACACTTGCTGTTATAAGAAAAGTAATGAACTTCGGGGTGGTATCAGTAACTCTGCATCACATTGCATCACACCATATATTCATTTTATAGCACATGCCATAACGTGTGTTTTATTCCTTCCTTATCTGAATTCTTTGTATGTTGTTTACATTTTGAAAGTGAATCTAGCTGTCTTTTGGATTATTTGTGTAGATTCAGACAGAGGCGGTGTGTACCTGGAGGACATGAGAGCCAGATTGGTGCGGTATGCACAGGAGAGTGTGAGGGTTCCTATGGGAGTACCTACAACTCCTACACGTACTGTCTGGAAACCTGTACAAAAAAGCGTAAAGAAGAGTAAGAGTAAGTGTGAGAGTGCGAGTGAGAGTAGGTGAGAGTCTGAACTCCAAATAATCCAGAATGTAATCACATACCTTGCAACGCTCTGAAAGTCTTACCTTCACCAAGTCCTGTTAACTGTACATCACCAAAATATATCCTGCCAATGAAAGGCAATAATTAAAGGACCGGATCAATGCTGAGTCATCAACTGTAAATAAATCAAGCTTAAAGAAGCGTATAAAAGGAATCACGTGTGGATGGTGGATGCGTGTATACGTGTTATACCTATACAGGATGACATAATCGTGGCCTTGTTTGCGTGACAGTTTGTAGGCAGGAGTAACTCTCGTGATGGCCAGGAGAGATTTGAGAAGCAGGGACAGACGCGTATAAACCGTGTAGGAGACTTTAATGTCCTTTTCACACCTGAAATAATCAAATGTGAATTCTTTCACAGTCGGCACTCAGTACAGTTACTGAAGAGTATAACGTGAACTATAAAGTCAGGTGGTATACAGCTGTATACGTGATCAGTGGAAAATGACTCACTTCTCGTTCATCTCCAAGCACCATGTTTCCAGCTCCATTGAATCCCCCTGCACAGAGGACAATTACGTCATACTGCGAAACAGTTCTCACATTCCCTTTGTAGGAATGCCACCCTGCTCGTGAAAGAAAACTCTTTCTATTTCAGACTGCTCAAACGTCAGTGTCCTGAAAAGGGAAAGTAACAGCCGCACCGAAACCTTGTTTCTGTGTTGTTATAAAACAAAGCTCCTGTATATTAAACCTCTGACTCACACCTCAGCACAGGGCTTTCCGGAGAAAATGAGAGGAATCATTAATCACAAAGCACCTAAAGTGATTTTAATCAGAACTACAGCATAGGAATTGGCTGTAGAAAAATGATTTGTGTGACTGATATGAAAGATCCAAGTCAGGTGCCGGAATAAAAGGACAAATATCACGTCACTGGAGCTGCTAACTTAACTAACGCAAGTTCCAGTAGAAGTGCAAAGCTTCAGTGTGTTATGATAGGATTATAAACTGATTATGCATTACTTTTTTTTTTTTTAACAGCTTTTAGAACAGATTATCTTTTTCTTCCATCGCGGGAAAAAAATAACACGCCTAATGTGTATATAATGGGGCTGTGAGAATTTTATATTCTGAATACTGTTCAAACTTTTATCAGGTGCATGTATTCAAAGGCAAACAAATCTCCACTCAAATGTTTAAGAGCTGTTACTTTCCTAACTTTCATCAAAAAGTTATAATTTTTTTACTGATGCTTTTATCATTTATGGAATACGTTTTCACAGATTTGTGGATTATATTACAGCGCCTTCCACTAATATTGGCACCCTTGGTAAATATGAGCAAATGTGAATCATTGTCTATTGTTGAACCTTTTGATCTTTTGCTAAAAAAAATTCACAAAAATAATCTGCTCTTATGGATATCAAACAATTGCAAACAAAACACAGGTTTATCAAAAAAAAAATTTTTTTATTATTGACACCCGTATGAATTCATATGAGAAAAATATACTTACCATTACCAAGTATATTACCATTGATATTTTCCTTTTTTTTTTTTAGTACACCTTCATGACTAGGAACAGGAAATTGTTCAACCATGACTTCCTGTTTCACAAGGAAATAAATATGAGGCAACACAAAGGCCAAATTCCCTTAGTCATTCACAACAATGTGTAATTGGAATATAGCTGTGATGTGTGGCAAAAGATTATTCACAAAATGGGAAGTGGCTATAAGAAAATAGCACAAGCATTGAAAATGCCCATTTCCACCATCAGGGCAATAATTAAGAAGTTCCAGTCAACTGGAAATGTTATGAATCAACCTGGAATTGGACGCGTGTCTATATCGTCTCAACGCACTGTGAAGAGGATGGCTCGAGTAGCCAAATAATCTCCAAGGATCACAGCTGGAGAATTGCAGAAGTTAGTTGTGTCTTGGGGTCAGAAAGTCTCCAAAACTACAATCCGAAGTCACCTACATCACCACAAGTTGTTTGGAAGGGTTTCAAGAAAAAAGCCTCTACTCTCATCCAAAAACAAACTGCATCTTCAGTTTGCCAGACACTACTGGAGATTTTTGGCAGTAAACACCAGAGGTGGTTTTGGCGTACACACAGAGAGGTAGCCATATGGAAAAGTACCTCATGGCCACGGTTAAATATGGTGGTGGCTCTTTAATGTTATGGGGCTGTTTTTCTGCCAGAGGACCTGGACATTTTGTTAGCTACGTGGCATCATGGACTCTATCAAATATCAACAGATATTACATAAAAAGCTGACTGCCGCCGCCAGAAAGCTTCAAATGGGCCGTGGTTGGATCTTCCAGCAGGACAATGATCCAAAACATACAGCAGAATCAACACAAAAATGGTTTACTGACCACAAAATCAAGGTCCTGCCATGACCATCCCAGTCCCCTGACCTGAAACCCATAGAAAACCTGTGGAGTGAACTGAAGAGGAGAGTCCACCAGCGTGGACCTCGAAATATGAAGGATCTGGAGAGATTCTGTATGGAGGAACGGTCTCAGATCCCTTGCCATGTATTCTCCAACCTCATCAGGTATTATAGGAGAAGACTCAGAGCTGTTATCTTGACAAAGGGAGGTAGCACAAAGTATTGACTAAAAAGGTGCAAATAATTATCGGACCCTTTAATATTTAACAATTTTTTTTTTTTTGATAAAACTGTGTTTTGTTTGCTCTCATGGATATCAAACAATTGCAGAGTATTTTTGTGAATTTCTTTTAAACAAAATATCAAAAGGTTAAACAATAAAGACATGTTTTCACAGCCTTCTTTGCTCATATTTACCAAGGGTGCCAATATTAGTGGAGGGCACTGTAGACAAAATCGAGTTTTAATTTATCTTGGGATTAGTCATCAAGTCTTCATCCTGATTTCGGATCACATAAGAAGGATCGATTCACTGATTCCTGGCATTGAAGACAGAGTCAAACCCAAAGCTTTGGAGTCGATTCCACACCAAAAATGATTCACCACGATTTACCATTTTTTCCCCCAAATTTTTCTGGTTTTTAAACAAATCAGGGCTTGAAATGCAAATAAGACTTGTATGCAAAGTAAGTGCGCAAAACCAGTAAGTAAGGGAATTCTGTCACCTTGTGTGAGTTCAGGTGTCTCATTTGGATGACACAAGCACTAGATAACACTCGCATGCTGTGACATATTATCAGGTAGATGTCAGTAATATATTGCAGTTAGAGACGTATTATTTAATTAAGTCAAGTTCAGAGTTCTGTATTAGTCGACTAAAATGCTGCAAAATAAAAAAATTTTTAAAAAATTATAAAAAAAAGACTTAAATAAAACCTTTGCTGTTTTTTACGATATTTTAAAAAGAATTCAATTCCTCGGTTAATAAAAAAATTATAATAATAAAAAAATTAATAATGATTATCTGTTTTAAAATAATTGTTAATAATTGTAGCCCTACTATCTGCACTAAAATTACATTATCAGTCACGCTTTTGAACAGAGAGACGAGAAAAGGTACGGACCAATGACCTAAAGGCAAAAGTAGAACATTCTGGACCGATCAGTTCAGTTTTCCACTTTAAACATCAAACGAACGCTTGCTGAAAAGCAAAATAAAGAAAAAAACTTGACTTTCAAGTCACATTAAACCTGAACATAACATTACCTCAAGCTCTTGACCTGTATCTGCAGGATTTGACGCATTGTGCTGCTGCTACATGATTGACTGATTAGATATCGGCATGAATATGTAGGTGTACTGGTATTCCTAATAAAGAGGTACATCCTGAAAAACAGTGTATTATGCTGTGGCTGGCAAATGAACACAAAAGTGAACGTTACAGCATGAGGACAGCTGAACGACAAACTCTCTCTGGCTCCTTATTATATCTTATTGTCTGTGTTAAGATTCACGCCATCAAAAAGGTCAGAGCAGAATTCCCACATCATATCTGTTTCTTCTCCAGCATGCTTTAGAGGACAGGAAGAATCACCATCTCTGACTTCATAGCTGGAGAACACAGCATCATGTTCTTTTACAGGCACATTTACCTCTGATGTTTTCAGGGAAATTTCCACACACATGGAGCGCCCGACACTGGGCAGCTGCCCAGCCAGAGCTTTCTTAGCTTCATGGGTCACCTCTGGAATGTCTTTAATTGCCAGGGTGAACTAAATTGAGTGAAGAAAACACACACATCAGATGCAGGGCAAACGTTTCTATCCACAACAATGTCAGAAAGGGTGCAGGGTTTACCCAGTCTGAGCCTGTGGGGGAAGAGGAGGAGCGAGTGCAGATCTTCTCGCCCAGACGAGCCTGCACTATCACCTGCACTGTCTATTTACACACACACACACACACACACACACACACAAACACACACAAACACACACAAACACACACAAACACACACACACACAAACACACACACACACTTCATCACAACTTTTCTTGACAGTAATGTAATTTTTGGTATGGTATAGATTAGGCACAGCATGGTTAGGAAGTAAACAATGGTAATAAAGACCTTCAAGACGAAAAATTTGATGAATTTGTCCAAGTCTTTCCTGTCCTGTGGGCTCAGATCGCTGTCCATCATGACCCGAGCCTGAAAGACAAACGGGTAACAGAATGACTGTAGTCGTTTGTTTTACCATGTGTATGAACATTGCTTTGTTATTTAGTGCTCAGGCAATGCTGGATCTGCTGTAGCTACCATGCCAATAATAAAACGAACTGACTTGAACAGAGACGATTTGGCTGATCTGTCTAGACCACAGGTTCTGAAAAGGTTCCTGGTCCTTGAGTACCCCCTGTCCTGCACATTTTAGTGTTTTCCCTGCTCTAACACACCCAGGTCAACTCAGAAAGCGGTGAATTAGCTGAATAATTGGATGATGTGCGTTACAGCAGCTCCAGAGTCCCAGTTTGATCCTGAGCTCGGGTTATTGTCCGTGCAATACAGGGAGTATGAGAGTGGGGGAGTGAGAGAGTGGAGGAGTGAGAGGGGGATTGGGGGAGTGAGAGTGAGTGGGGGAGTGAATGAGAAAGAGAGTGAGTGAGTGAATGAGAGAGAGAGAGTGAATGAGAGGGGGAGTGAGAGAGAATGAGAGGGGGAGTGAGTGAGTGAGAGAGTGAGTGAGAGGGGGAGTGAGTGAATGAGAGAGAGAGTGACTGTGTGAATGAGAGGGGGAGTGAGCGTGAGTGGGGGAGTGAATGAGAGGGGGAGTGAGTGAAAGAGTGAGAAAGTGAGTGAATGAGAGAGAGAGAGTGAGTGAGTGAATGAGAGAGAGAGAGAGAGAGTGACTGAGAGGGGGAGTGGGGGAGTGAGAGAGTGAGTGAGAGAATGAGAGGGGGAGAGGGGGATTGGGGGAGTGAGAGTGAGTGGGGGAGTGAGTGAAAGAGAGTGAGTGAGTGAATGAGAGAGTGAGTGAGTGAATGAGAGAGTGAGTGAGTGAATGAGAGAGTGAGTGAGTGAATGAGAGAGTGAGTGAGTGAATGAGAGAGAGAGTGAGTGAATGAGAGAGAGAGAGAGTGAGTGAATGAGAGAGAGAGAGTGAATGAGTGAATGAGAGAGAGAGAGTGAATGAGAGAGAGAGAGAGTGAGTGAATGAGAGAGAGAGAGAGTGAGTGAATGAGAGAGAGAGAGAGTGAGTGAATGAGAGAGAGAGAGAGAGAGTGGGAGTGGGGGAGTGAGTGAGAGTGAGTGAGAGGGGGAGTGAGTGAAAGAGAGAGAGTGAGAGAGTGAGTGAATGAGAGGGGGAGTGAGAGAGTGGGGGAGTGAGAGAGTGGGGGAGTGAGAGGGGGAGTGGGGGAGTGAGAGGGGGATTGGGGGAGTGAATGAGAGAGAGAGAGTGAAAGAGGGGGAGTGAGTGAATGAGAGAGTGAGTGAATGAGAGGGGTAGTGTGAGAGGGATTGGGGGAGTGAGCGTGAGTGGGGGAGTGAATGAGAGAGAGAGAGAGAGTGAATGAGAGGGGGAGTGGGGGAGTGAGTGAAAGCGAGTGAGAAAGTGAGTGAATGAGAGGGGGAGTGGGGGAGTGAGGGAGTGAGTGAGTGAGAGAGAGAAAGAGAGTGAGTGAGTGAAAGAGTGAGAGAAAGAGTGAGTGAAAGAGTGAGTGAAAGAGTGAGAGGGGGAGTGAGAGAGTAAGTGAGTGAGTGAGTGAGTGAAAGAGTGACAGAGAGTGAGTGGGGGAGTGAAAGAGTGAGTGAGTGAGTGAGTGAGTGAAAGAGTGAGAGTACGTACAGGGGGTTACTCTAGGACCAGTCAGCTGTTATGTAAACAAATGGTCTGCAGTTTTGATTCCACAGAGTATAATTGATGCTCATCACGACTTTTTTGGATGGCGTTTGTCCTCATAAAGAACATTCCCTGGCTCCACCCCAGACTGCCCACAGTGTACTGTACAACAGCCATCAATAACACACAGCATGTCAGTAATGGGATATCCATCATTACAGGGCTCCTGATCTGTCAGGGCACTAGAAACACATTTGAGTTACATTCCATATCAACTAATGTCTTCTTCTCTGATCCCAACAGGAACCGTGCACACAAACACAACCAATCTGAACGAATAAACTCAACATCACTGCTAACGCTGTCCTGCTAATGCTAGCTAACAAACACCACACACGCATACTTACTGTTCATCACAGATTTCACATCCGCTGCTTAATCCTCAGATCTGTTGCAAATCTCACATCAAAAACCGCGGACATATATCAAATGTTCAAATACTATCTGAAGGAATGTCACTGTAAAGGATCGAGTCATGTCATCACAACGCTACAGCATGCTAAGGCTCCCATTTTTGTTTATATTGTTGTGCAGCTAGGTCAGAGAAATGACGTGTACAAGCACGGGATTGAAATCAGCAGATTCGTCATATTGAATTAATGCAAATGTTCTCATTCAAACCAGGAAGCCGTTTTATATTACGAATTGGGGTTATTTATCAAGACAAAAAGTAACAAACAATAATTTGTGTCGTTTTATTTTCATTTCTGTAAATGTATACACGGTTTTAGCAGGCTGTTTAAACTGCGCTCATCGAATAGCGAACATGACAGCAGAAATGTTTGTGCGAAGTTTGCGCAGAATCTTTGATATAAAACGTTAATTATACCCGAAGTGATTTATAGAAAGAAAATTGTTGGTGATTGGAAATATCCGTGTAGTAGTTAGTTAGCTGCAGATCCGGACAAGTGTGAAATGTGTGGAAAGTGTGGATGCAGATTTCAGTGAGCGGCGGAGTAAACAAACTTAGCAGCGACTCCGGTAATGTAGCTGTTAAAGCTTATAAATCCACGAGATTGTTTGTGAATAGTGTCGCTTTGTTTAGCGGGGTTTCCCCCACCCATTTAGACATGCGCATTCTTTAATTTGAGCGTTTATTATAAGTGTATATATATATATATATATATATATATATATATATATATATATATATATATATATATATATATAGATAGATAGATAGATAGATAGATAGATAAACAAACGTAATATGTAATATATAATGTTTGAACGTGTAAGTCAGTGATGTTCCTGTTAGCGTGTTGTTTATTAGCTGAATAGAGAGCTGTTCAAGTGAGAGCAGGGATAGGTACAGTAGGTTACACACATGCTGGTTAACACTTTTCAGCTTGAACCCCTTCTATTATTAAATATTCACAACACATCCCCTTATAATTGAGGGTTGCATATTTACTTCATGAGCACATTCCTGCATTTAAAATGTTTATTTATTCATTGGAGCCACTAGAGCATTTATTTCTCTGGAACCTTCCACCCACAAAACCCAAATCAGCTGCACTGTGTCCGAGTGCATCTGAAACTGTTTTAACATACTAGCAGCACTTTTACTAGTTTTATTTTCACGTGTTTAATTTCCATGTTAGATTAGCATATTTATGCCTTCACATTAAATACAGTTTGGTTCAGTTCAAGTGAAGAGTCATTTAGTCTTACAACTGTAATACCTGAACAGTAAGTCTAACCTCTTTAATAATAGTTGATCATTATCTCCAGCATTGTGATGCCTGAAAGAAAACCATAACCTTATGGACCACCTGTGCGTCACATACAGCTCGGGGTCTGAAGACTTTACGAAGCTCACATTGGTGGTGATGGGTTACTTGAGGAACGTCGTAGTTTGGTGCAGTTTTGCTGCGATGGGGTCTGGACAGCCTGGGACGATTTAGGGTGTTTTCACATGTAGTTCGTATTAAAAGAACCGAACCCAGTTCACTGAAACTGAACCAGAAAGGGAAGGAGCCAAAAGTGACCTCAGTAATTTTGGTGTTCACAATATAGTGGACTCAAATGAGAACCCGGGTCTTTTTTTGGTCCTCTTCAGCGATGAAGTGACCTCAGACCATTTCTTGTTCACACCACAACTTCATAAGAACTCAGACCCCAGCTTGCACCCAAAATTTTATCCAAGTCATCATAGAAGGGACAGGCATGTTTAATCACGGGTGCTCATGTACTTCTGTTGTCGTTTTTTAAAATGTATTATTATTTTTTTAGATATACTTTTACCCGACATTGTAGCGCTGTTCTGTTATAGCCTCTTCCCTTCATTTTTTGAGAAAACAAAAGAAACACTTTTATGTTCCTATGTGTTGAGGATAGTTGGCGTTTAATGCAAACCTCTTTCCAAATTTCAACAGGTGCACAGCTCTTCTCCTGAGACCACACAATCCCTCGACCTGATATGCTGAAAAGTGGACTGGGACCTCATTGCTTTCACATATCACGAAGAAATAGAAGCACAAACGAACCGTACACGGAGCACCTCCGGAGGTGGGTCTGAGATCACTTGGGTTGTTCACATATACATGCTGAACCGCTCCGAGAGCGTCTGGAGGGCTCAGACGAACTAGGTGTCGAAATACCCTTAGAGGACGGTTGATTTCAAATTTGTAGCAAGAAATCTTCCATCAAAATCCGAGCGAGTTTTTCACCTGAACGTTCATATAAGCACACAAGAAACTCACAAGGCACACAAGAAACTCGACTGCAGAATGGTTTTAATGAAGACATTTAGTGTTTTGCAATGCCCAGTTGAGAGTCCAGACCTTACCAGTTTGAGGGCTGTTCATGCAAGAAATCCCATAAACATCGACC
Source organism: Ictalurus furcatus (assembly GCF_023375685.1). Classification (NCBI taxonomy): domain Eukaryota; kingdom Metazoa; phylum Chordata; class Actinopteri; order Siluriformes; family Ictaluridae; genus Ictalurus; species Ictalurus furcatus. The sequence continues at coordinate 5,665,007 of NC_071281.1, forward strand.
AATAACAATCTAAAGGTTATTGCTGCTAATGTAATTTGTGGTTTTTCAAAATGATTAACTAACACGTCTGAGGGACATTGCAGACAATTTTCTCTCATTTCTTTCTTAACATTTACTCATCCATATAAATATTGAAATTCTGCGGCCGCTAGATCGGCGAGCATATCCTCTACGCAGTGTAACACTGGTAGGAATTATTGCGGTAAACGCTAAATGATCCAAGGAATTACGTTACTGCGCTTGTCATGTTTCCAACTCGGGTATGTTTTCTTACAGGTCATTTCATTCCTAATGGCGATCCCTATTGCGATCCTGGACTGTGACCTGTTGCTCCATGGCCGCGGGCACAAGACGCTGGATCGATTTGACATCGAAACCGTGCCGGACGAGTTTCTGTTGACGACGTTTGGTTTCCCACGTGAGTTCATCTATTACTTGGTGGAGCTGCTGAAGGACGGTTTGTTAAGACGCACGCAGCGGTCGCGAGCGATCAGCCCTGATGTTCAGATTCTTGCAGCTTTGGGTTTCTATACATCAGGCTCCTTCCAGAGCAAGATGGGAGACGCCATTGGCATCAGCCAGGCTTCCATGAGTCGCTGCGTCTCCAACGTCACCAAAGCTCTGATTGAGAAAGCCCCGGAGTTCATCGGCTTCAACAGGGACGAGGCCACCAAGCAGCAGACTAAAGAAGAGTTCTACAGGGTGGCTGGGATTCCTAATGTTATAGGAGTCGTAGACTGCGCACACATAGCGATCAAAGCACCTAACGCAGAGGATTCATCGTATGTTAATAAGAAAGGCTTCCACTCCATTAACTGCCAGCTGGTTTGTGACGCCCGAGGGTTGCTGCTGAGCGCCGAGACGCACTGGCCTGGCAGTCTGACCGACCGAGCTGTTTTTAACCAGTCTAGCGTGTGCAAGCTGTTTGAGGAGCAGGTGACCCACGAGGGCTGGCTTTTAGGTGAGAGGAACAGAAAAGAGCCTCCTTGTAGATTATATTAAGTATCTAAGTATGTGTTTATCGATCTGACATGGAAAATTGCTTTTCAAAGGCAAGAGCGATCACAGCCATCAGGATAGAAATGTTGTGTCCCACTCCTTTTAAGTCCCTACCCTGTTGTTCGCGATAAAAGCACATCGTCTAAAGCACTTTGTCTACTTCACACATCCCACTTCCAACTTCTCTTATTGTCTGTGCATTCCACAAGATTGTGCTGTTTCCCCCTAATTGTCTCATTAATCAGTCACACTTGGGTGACGCTGCTGTTCTTCACGTTTAACATGTTTTTTTGTCTTTTTGCAGGAGATAATCGCTATCCTCTGCGGAAGTGGCTGATGACTCCGGTTCCGAATCCTGAAACTCCGGCGGGTTACCGCTACAACCTGGCTCACATGACCACGCACGAGATCGTAGACCGCACATTCCGCGCTCTCCAGACACGCTTCAGATGCCTGGACGGAGCCAAAGGCTATCTGCAGTACTCGCCCGAGAAGTGTTCTCACATCATCCAAGCGTGCTGCGTTCTGCATAATGTCTCGCTGCAGTCTGGACTGGACGCCTGGACCTTTGAGAGGACCGAGGCCACTGACCAATCAGAAGAGAGCAATGATCCCACAGAAAAAGTGGACCTTGAGGCACTGAGAGTCCGACAGGAACTGATCCAGAATCACTTTAGCTAGAGGATGTCTTGGACTGGAGAGTGCGCTATGTATTTTTTTACGACTTGATGATTTAGAAGCGAGGCACCTCATAGGAACCTAACCATTTTGTGCTTTGTATTTGCTGAAGGGGTGTAAACAAATGTGAATACATTCTTTGGATTGAACAAATGATGTGTACTGATACACATACAAATACACATGCGAATAGGTGCAGTATTCGTATTGGTTTTTTAAAAAATTTTAATAGGAAGTTTGCCAGAAAGCTACGTGTTGTGATTAGGTGTGTGTGTGTGCGCATCAGGACTGGGATCCCTAAAAAAAAAAGTGCACAAATTGATGTGACATCAGCTCAAAAACATTCATGCATTGGACACGGGAGACCAGTTCTTTTTCTCAGTTTTTAATGGGAAACAGGTTAACAGTGGTGTGCACACATTTCTGAATTATTTATACAGCCGTCGCTCCATATAGCTCACACACATACACACACACACCACATACCACATGCTGTTGATCTCCAAAAATGTAATTTGCTTATTTAAAAAAATATTAACTGCATTTTTGTGTGTTTTTCATTGTTATTAAATAATCATTGGTATTAAAAGAAATCTTCCTGGAAAATCCTGCTGTAATAATAATGAAATATCACATACAGGACCCCAGATTTATAGTAGATTATGAGTTCACGTGTCCAGTGAACTTTTCTGATGTTTCTGGAATGCAGTTACATTTGGATCCGTCGTCTCATATTCATCTTTCGATCTCAAACCCAAACATCTTCAATTTATAGCGACAAACAGAACAACAGAATTGTCCTTGCTGTTCCGGTACTTTCAGAAGGGACTGTATTCTGCAAATTGCTATTTGTTATTATAATATATGAATTAAAAAAAATTTACTTCTCTTTCCAGGGAACAGTGCTAGGGTCCACATAAAAAAAAAAAAAAAGAAACCTGTCTGCACCATGCCCACTTCAGTTTTAAATTTGAACCTGAACGAAAGTCAACGTTATTGTAACTGTTTTGCACAGCGCATGGCGATGGATAAAAGCGAAACAGCGTTCCCTCAGGAGACTGCTGTGCAACATGTAGTAGACATAGATATCGATGAGGACTAAACGACAAGACAAGGATACCATAAGGTACACAGAATCATACAACATTTAACATATATAAATATTTGTAGAACTGAAGAGATACAGACATATAAATAATTTCATTACATTAACGCACTAGTTTGTAGTTCGCAGGTTAACACCAGACGTTTCCTTGTTGAAGTATTTTTGAATCAGATGCATAAGCTCAAATTTCTTCAGTACTCTTTGTACTCACTGCCTTGTACTGTACGAAAGCCTTGATAAGCATTGCCTCATACAGAAAGAGCTACAAATATGAAATTTAGGACTTCTTTCTAGCCTATTGATTGCCTAAGCGCCACAATACCAAAGGAAAAAAAAAGTTGAATACATAACCAATGATGAATCGAACGTACTAATTTTAGCTGCAGGTAATGAGCACTTTACGGACCACGCGGAACGTTTCTGCCATGTGAGGCCATAAATCAACCACATCTTTAATCAGAGCGCCAAAGAGAGTCCTGCAGATAAAGACAGCAAATGACTCCAGCACAGTCTCGGAAGGAGTGATGAATGTAGAGAAGGAGGTGGGAGGGAGAAAGAGTGGACACTTTGTCCTGTTAGTGAAGCTTGCAGTAGGCAGGCAGATAGTAGCAGAGTAATATTAGGGATGGGTGTTGTGTGTGGCCCTGTCCCAAACCCCACACGAACGCTCTAAAGTCTTGGCAAGTGCACTTCGGTTTTCTGTCATTTATCAATAAGCTCTGGATGTGTTGAGACCTCGAGGTTGTCGGGGCACCAAGCGAGGAACCTGAACGGCTCTACAGTGTATATCACTCAGGACCCATACATAAAATGTAAGTAAAATGATTCTTCTTTTTTTATTTTTACAATGTACAACTCTTGAATGGATTAGTGAGCGATTGGTGTTGAGATGTGGTTTGATGTTGAGTATGTTGTTAAATATCCTGTTGGGTGAGCTGGATGTAATACGGTGATTAATATGAGTGTATATTAATACATTCATATTAATGTTAATGTTAATGGTTCCCAGCCAGAGCGACAATGACAGAGGCAAGAAAAATGGCGAGAGCAAAACTGGTGCTGCTGGGACGAGAGAACTGTGGAAAGACGGGTAAAAGCAAAAGCTTACATGGTGGAACTTATGGCCTATTAATAATGAATTGTTCTACTATTAATAATATATCATCCTCTTCCTTTTTTTGTCACTTTCTCTCTACTTCTCCCGCTGTTGCTGTGTTTCGCTCACACTCCTTTTGTTTAAAATCCAGCTCTGTGTGTGAGATTCATCACCAAGCGCTTCATTGGGGAGTATGACCATAAAAAGGGTAACACACACAAACACACACACACATACTGATTCACATTCCCATTAGACAGTGTTTTCGATCTTCTGACCGTCTTGTTTGGTTTATATTCTGCTTTTCTCTCTCAGAGGTGACCTACAGGTGCCGCAAAATAGTGGACAAGGAAGCGACGGACTTGGAGATTTTAGACACGGTTAATAAGGTGCAAACTGTTTTATAATCTGAACCACACAGACCTCTGACATTGTATTATAATTATACCGCAGGCTGTAAGGAACAAATGAGCACATTAAGTGTGATTTACAATAATTACAGATAAGTCAGAACGCAATGCAGTATAAAAGTCCAAACCAAAAGGGCAGCACAATACAACACAATCATGTGTTCATTGTTAACATCATCTTGGCCTTTGATTGCTGCTGCTGCAGAGGGTCATAATATACAAATGAGGCCTCATTCACTAACCATTCACTTCATTCTTATTGTGCGCTTTGAGCCTCCTGACCTCCTCATACCTTGCTGATAAGTACTTCTGTGCTGCTTGGTGAATTATGAATCATTCACACCATTGAACAAAACGATTCCAAAAACTATGAAGCATATTAAGCATGGGATTAATACGAGCACTGCAACACAGTTAACAATCGTAAAAAGTATTTTGTTATGCATTGCTAATAATAGACTAGGTCAACAGGTCAATATTAAGTCATCGTATAAACTAAAGCAAGGATTAAAGCTTTAGGTAAATGCAAGTTTAAATTATTCTGGATAACACTGACACTCGGGTGTCAATAGAAATTATGTAGTAGAGGTTTAACACTATGTATGTATGTGTATATTATATATACCATTATATATATATAATGGTTTCAGGTCATGAAGCCCAAAGTCTACAGTCTTTCTGGTAGTAAAGTCTGTATCTAAGCATTTCCTGCTTGGGGTTTGGTGTTTTAGGGTTGTTGTTGGTTTTTTTGGCTCATTTATTTATGTTTTTGAGTTGGTCATGCACTCTCTCACTTTTTACCCACCACACTTCTTCTCCTGTGTGAGGGCTTACCTTCCTCCATCACCTATATGCCCGGGATCATTCCTCGCTGTCACACAGACAGTAAGCAGAGCTGTTTTTATCATTCCAGTCTTCTCAGCTCTTATTCTTTACTGAGCATCAGTGTTTAATTGGAGCGGATTGTGTTTAGATCTTTCTAAGTAAACACTAGAATTACAGTCACAATTAGAAGTTACCATTTCAAAGTTTGGAACGATGCTGGAGTGGAGTTATGACTCCTACAAGTCCTGGGCTTGATCAGCTCCATCTGCCACCTACTCTGCCCCAAATCTCATACTTCATCATAGATTAGACCCCTCTTGTCATTGTGCTCTGTGTGTGTGTTTATGTGTATGCGTGTGTGTGCGCTCAGGATTGTGTTGGATCTGGCGCCACTCCTCTCGAGAGTTCTATTAAATGGGGCGATGGCTTTCTGATCGTGTACTCAGTGACGGACCGCAGCAGCTTTGAGGCTGTCGCACGCCTCAAGAGGCTCATTGATCACACCCGACAGAGCCTTGGTAAGAATGACCTCAGACCAGATTCACTCTGGCTTTATTCATGTCAAGTGAGGTATTTTTCCAAAGGTAAATAATTCCAAGTTAAGTTGGAGCTCTGACCAGCAGTAAATATCTGTGTAACCCATAATTGTGTGGTGTAAACATTCAAATGTCGGCGACTGTAAGGCCGTGTGTGTTTGTGTATGTGTGTGTGTGTGTGTGTGTGTGTGTGTGTGTGTGTGTTGTCCATCTTTTATGATACCATAAATACCCCTTCTACCTGCTATTACTTTTTATGATGGTCTGCTCTGATGGTCTCCTGCTTTAGGAGTACAATGTGCTGTAAACAGCTGTTTGTGTGCGTGTGTGTTTCCATTGCTTAGGAATCCCCACAGTGATTGTAGCAAATAAGAATGACATGGAGAATGGACGTGCTGTTAGGACAGAAGAGGGACAGGCTTTGGCCAGAGACCTGAGGTGCGTGAATCCCACTAACAAACTGCGACACAAAAGCATGACTTTAGGATGTAAACAATTGCAAGTAAACAATTTGAAGGGGAACTTAACGTGTTGAAATGAGAGGAAGTTATGTGTTGACATATTGAATAAGAAACAGAGAGAATAACTGAGAGAACAGTTAAATATGTTGCTTTAGAACATTTAAAGGAATACTTCAGCAGTTTTAACATGACCTCACGTAATAAGGGAGAACCGGCGGGTGGGTAGGAATTGGCATAGGGAAAATATGAGAAAATTGGGATGAAAATTGGGGAGAAAGTAGGGAAAATATTTGTCTGTGGAAATCACGCATACAATGCTGAAGTATTTCTTTTATCCCTGTCTCTCCCTATGATTATGTGTGAATGGTTTATAATATACAGTATATGTTAATGCATTATTATTATTATTATTATCATTATTATTATTATCAATAGCATTTTTGTCTGATTTGGTACACCAGGTGTAGTTTTTTTGAGCTCTCCGCAGCAGAGAGCTCGTCAGCGGTGGAGGCAGCATTCAGCCAGCTGATCCGTGAGGTGCGGGTGGAGTTCCATCGCCACCTGTTAGCCATGGACAAGCGTTCACGTGTGCTCCAGATGCGCCATGCACTCAAGAATAAACTCACACGCAGCAAAACCATGCAATGGTGATACAGCTATGAGGGTGTTCCGCTATCTAGGTCTACTAAATACCAGATCACTACTAGTCCATCAGTAAGGAAAACGACTGGACTTGTTTAATGTCTTGAAAATGATACTTAACCGAGTCACTTAACTGAGTGATGGGAAATTCCCATGAATTTACACATGTAGTCGCTAGTTTAGTAGGTACCTAACATACCTTCACCATATTCAGTAGATAAAGCACTTTAGTTATACAACTACTGACTGTAGCCTATCTGTAGCCCTTCTCTACCTTCACAACCGGTGGAAAGGGACCACCTCTGACGTTATTTGAGTGGTGGACCGATTCTGTGGGAATTTCAAGGCCACATGATAGTCATTAAAGTGCTAAGTCACTCAATGTGTCCTCCATACAGTAAAAATGATCAAGCTCGAATGACTGAACGAGGGGCGGTATGTCAAGATAACAACAGGACAAGATACAAATATGAGCTGCGAGGTAGTTAAAAGACCCCCTGCAGCTGTATCACGAGGTTCTGTACCTCACAGTTAAAAGACACAATCAATATGATTCCTGCCATCCTGTTGTGGAAGTCTTTTGGAAGGAAAATACTCGCTCCAGGGAAATTTCAGGCACCAGAAAGGGAAATAGTGTTCTAATGAAATACTGTGTTAGAACTTTTACAGGTCTATTTGACTGTTTGAGTCCTCTTTTTGTGTGTTGGTGAGAAGAAATGTCAGGTGGAATACATTTTGTAGCAGTTATGCTGCTTGATTTGCTATAAATCTGGGGAAAGGGCTACTCTTATTACATCCTTTGAAAGCCTCGTATACTGTGTATATGTGTGGCGGTCTGGGAGAACCCTTTGGATTCCATTGTGATTGAATTCTGTTGGAAGAAAAGAAAAAAAATGATTTCTGGGGGAGGGGGGAATTGGATTTTTCTGCCTTTAGCAGACTTTGACACCTACAATGTAAGAAACCACAAATATATATTTCACAAAAAAATGAGGTGGAAATGTTTTATTGACTTTTCAGTCTTGCCTAGGCTACCTTCCTGCAAAAAGATCATGTTTGGTACGGAGCCAGTTTAACCAACACTGCCTGTGTAAAGATGTCTGTTCCACAAGTTGTTGCATAGCTACATGCCATAGCTAAAACTTTATTAACGTTGCGTGATCAGTGTCCATGATGGGAAAAAAAACCTTCTTGATCTGAAAAGATCTGCAAGGCCTGTTTTATCAGTAGCCAGAGATGCCTTAAAGCGCACATATTATGTGTTTTCAGATATTACCCTGCATGTAGTGTGTTATAATAGCTGGTTGTGAATGTAAAAAGTCTGCAAAGTTTCAAAAATCAAAGCGCACGACAAACTGAGTTATTGACTCCCAAAAGAAGGAAGCGATTCTGAACAGCTGAAACGAGTCGTTAGTGATTCCAGACTTACTTCCTATACTAACCTATGTAGGTTTGTAACAAAAAATCCCGCCTCTGGTCTTCATTGGCTGCTCGCTGACAGCGGTAGACCAATCACAACAGACTGGGACATCTGACCAGTCAGAGCAGAGTATGCTGCAGTTTAAATTATGAGCACATTAAAGTGTTTTTTGACCTTAGATGCATGTAAATCTATTGTATGAAAGCTTTAAAACAAAATTATGCACGTTTCAAAACCATAATAGGTGCTCTTTAAAACTGTAGAGATGACATGGCTAAGGCTTTACTTTACACCTTAGTACAGTTTGCTATACAGCAAGGAAACTGTGAACCAGATTTTTAAAAAATTAATTAATTTGGTCCAAAGCATAGCTCATAGTTTAATTGTTTATTGTGTGGTCAATGATTTCATCAATGACACTGAGGGATAAAAATGTCTTTTGAGAGAAAGAGAGAAACGTAGGGAAGACTATTCTTTACTAGCTGAAAGTCATTTGCTCCTCTGCAAGATATGTACTTTATTTAGTCTAAGACATGTTCGAGAGATTTATGTTTTATATTATTCCATATCTGTTTATTTGTGTTCTAGCTGCATCAGATTGTTCTGCTGGAAACGTCTTTGAATAAAGCTTACAAGGCAATTTTTATATTTTTTGAACTGATTTGTTTTGAATTGTCCAATAATTCTAACACTTGTGTTTAGTGGACTTGCATCAGAACACTAATTACTATAGCTCTAATCCAAAAAGAAATTGCAAGACAGGCTGGAAAGCATCATCTACATTTGCAGCCATTATGACAAAGTAAGCATGCGGTGTGTGACTGACAGCTGGGTTTAAAGCGGTATTTATTCATAGGGCTCTCATAGATTGAAGTAAGTGACAGACTAAAATGTCATTTTAATCTGATTAATTACATCAGAATAATTTAAATAAGATCAGCATTATTCACATGATTCCCTTTGGATCACGTATCTACTCTTACAGGTTAAGGCAGGTTATTTGGTTAAGTTGTGCAGATATGCAAAGTCTAGAAAATCCGTACAATTTAAACACACTCGTTTTCTCATCTGATAAAATATTGAAATGTAGAAAATGTTTTCAAAAAGATATGCAAGTGATATAGACCCAAGACCCTAAGGGTTTAAACGGGTTTTTAAATATTTACATGTGCTCTATGCATTAACACAGCCTCCCTAATGCATCAATGTGATTACATTCCATGTATCCGCTTTCCAAGATAAAAGCGCATGAGCTTTATAAATGAACATAGAAAGTCTGAAAAGTTTTAAAAAGCTACCTTAAAAAGCATGAAAGAGTGTGAAATTTCTGCATGAAAAATCCCATCCTCAGTTACTATGCAAATATACCACTGACACATAAGGTTATTAAAGTTATTAATTTTTTTGTTTTTTTACATAGAAGGTGACTAAAATATTTAGCTCTGTCCACCCTATCTGGCGAGTGAGGTCAGAGGACATCCATCCAAGGCTTCCAAAAATTCCTATCCTGCCCAGCATACAGTTTGGAAACGAGATATTTCTGCTTTAAATGTTAAAACTGAAATGTCTCCTTTAGATACTACTTATGTCATATGTCCTTACCTTTCTTGGTGCCTGGACTATGTACTTCAGTGTCTGTGATCTTCAAAGGATCTTCTGCAATGTCTTCTGGAAATATCCTTCAGGAATCAAAGTGCAAGTTTGTTGTTCATTAGAGGACATTCCATATATAAAGTACCTACTCTGATATCACACAGTCCTGAAGTACCTCACAATGTTAAGGCATATGATCATACTCCTTCTACATGATGCAAGTCTACACGAAGACACCTATCTGACATCCTTTATCCCTGAAGCTTTGCCAATACAAACGTTTCTATCTACCATTACCACAAATGGACACAGATGGAATCTGGCACTGTCTTTTGAAACGAGGGTTTCTCTAAGAACTTCTTCCAGTGCTCATCGTTAACCCAATAGAGAGCAACCCTCCCCCACACTTGCTTAGCATAACTTACTTAGTGGTTAGCATTTTTGCTTCACACCTCTAGGGTTGAGGGTTCGCTTCCCGCCACGGCTCTGTGTGCGCGGAGTTTGCATGTTCTCCCCATGCTTTGGGGGTTTCCTCCGGGTACTCCGGTTTCCTCCCCAGTCCAAAAACATGCATGATAGGCTGATTGGCATGTATTGGCCGTAGTGTCTGTAGTGTATGAATGTGTATGTGATTGCGCCCTGAGATGGATTCTCACCCTGTCCAGGGTGTACCCCGCCTTGTGCCCCATGCCCCCTGGGATAGGCTCCACGACCCAGTAAGGATAAGTGGTACAGAAAATGGATGGATGGATGGATGGATCTCCACCTGCTGAAGCACTGCTGGTTTACCAGAAAATCTTTGTGACCATCCAAGTGTATTTTTTCCTCAAGTCCTTTCTCTCAAATGCTTCTGCAGCTGATTTCATTGCAGCTTTTCTTTCCTTCATATCAGTTGAGTCAGGTAAACATCTTGCAATTGAAGACTGGAACATGGTCCATTTGCCATTCCTGCCATCACTCAGTACCAGGAATCAGTACTTTGATAGATGGAAGTTAAAAATGTCTAGTTCAGTCAGACTCCCATGAGCAACTGAAAGACACTGCTGGGTTTGCCAGGTACATTTGTTCATGACTGGTGATCAGTTGAGAGCTCTTCCCTTCCTTTTACTTGAGTGTCCAAAATATACACCCTCAAATCAAATAATTGAAGAATTGATCAATGACCGTTACACCAAGTAATCTAGAGAACTTATTTGTGCTTATTTATTATTGACTTATGTGACTTGCACAAACATCTAATAACATTTCACTGCCCGGGTTCAAATTCTGTGGGACTATGGACTAGGGGGAAGACTCGAAGCCTCATCATAATAATAAAAAACAATTCTTGGCCACTGGGAAAAATTTTAAATGTGTAACCCTCACTTTGAGACTTGTGACTTTCCCCACACCCACCTTGGCCATTCTCCTAGGGGAGTTCCAGAATAGATGAGAGACCACACCTGGTTTTGTACAGAGCCTGTACTGTGTGGATTTAAAAACCAGTTTTGTGCTTTATCCAAAGTGAGTGTCACTAGGAGGATCTTAGCTGTGACGTGGACAGTAAGCAGAATGATATGTCAGTAGGTAAGCACACATTTTATTGTTGTCTGGTTTCAACTAAGATTAGAATGTTGCCATTTGCTGCATCTGTGGAAGCTTATACACAATTGTATTGTTAAAACATTTATTGAAGCATGATTAGAGGCTTTTCTTAAAGCTTTGATTGAAGAGTTACATTTGTATCCGTTAACCTGGTTCACTGTGACAAAACATTGTGATTTGTCTGAGACATGCTGTCAGGGCTCAAGCTGGCTTCTGCCCCTATTCAGTCACATTTCTGCTGAATTACTGTGGAGGCCAGGCAGTTTGGGACTTTTCTAAACTGCCCCAAGTGCCTTTCCAACTCTCCACAAAGGTCAGTAACCTTTCAAATGGAAGTATAAATCAGGATTAAGATCAATTATGTCTAGTCAGTACCTTAAAACTGTCCATCATGTGCTTTTCACCTGGCTGTCAGTGAATCTGCCCCTCACCCAGCTTACAGGTGGTGAGCACACAAGATGCATTCACTGCACTGTGGAGCAAATCCAAACGACTATTTTATTAGTTTTCTATTAGTTAATCAAGCATAAAAACATAGTACTTATTTTGAGTTAACAATGCAAAGAGCTGAATACAGCCACAAGATGGTGGATCATTAAGATATTTGGTAAAAACATCCCCTTTTCTTTTCCTCTATATTCATTCTCTTAGTGAGGTAATATCTGTACCTGACTTAACATTGTTATGCTGATGACACACAACGTACCTTTTCTTTCTCACCATCATATTCCCAGGTTACTATCAGTATCTCAGCGTCTCTGACAGACATTTCATCTGATCAACTACAGCTAAATCCCAGCAAGACTGAGCTACTGTATATAACTGTAAATCAATGTCCATGCCTTGATTCTGCCAAGTCCTTGATGACTCCTCCCAAAAATACTGTACACGAAACCTCAGAATAATGTCATATCATTCTGAGCACATCGTGAGAATTTGACCCTTTCTCTCCATGTAGCTCCAGCAGCACTAATCGTATTCACCCGTGTCAATAATGCATTCCATCCACTGGCTTCGTATGTCTGTCTGACCTAGGCCTAAAATTTCTAGTGCTTGCCTACAAAGCCAAAAATGGACCAAAGCTTCCCAACCCCTAATGGAAATGTTAAACTCCGGCACATCGTTTGAGCCACATGTATGGAACAGCCTGACCGGCCACCCTTCACGTCACAAGAAAGACATGCATTAAGCCTCTTTTCTGAATTAGCGCCCAGGGAATGTAATGAACATAACATGTTATCAGGTGACCCTGTGTGACGTTTTACCAAACTGTACTGTAACCGCCCTTACACAGATTACAGCATTACAGAATGTGTATCGCTGTATTATGACCAACATGTAAAGTCTGTAGAGTACTCAGTGGGACGTTGAATGATTAATGTCAATACTCACGGGCATCCTTGGGAAGCTAATTGGGCAGGACCATTCTCTATAAAAAGCAAGTGTGGCTCTTAATTGTATTAGACACTGCAGAAGAAGGAGAAACATACATGAGAAATGTGAAGGTCTTTACAGTACTCATTATTTTCCACATGAATGACACAAGAACTGCTTATTCTGTACATGCTACTCATCTCTACACACAGTACCAAATCTGTGAGGAATGAAAGCATGGAATTTATTCCTATTTCTTTTTTTCTGTAAAGCAGCTTTGTGATAATGTCTAAGCTCTATACAAAGAGAATTGAACGGACTATTGGGCCTTCTAGTTTCTAATTACATGGACCGAGAGTAAGTGTATGATTTATATAAGTTTTTAGCTTGATGCTTCCATCAAGGGTAGTAAGTATATTTTATATACAGTATCTCACAAAAGTGAGTACACCCCTCACATTTTTGTAAATATTTGATTATATCTTTTCATGTGACAACACTGAAGAAATGACACTTTGCTACAATGTAAAGTAGTGAGTGTACAGCTTGTGTAACAGTGTAAATTTGCTGTCCCCTCAAAATAACTCAACACACAGCCATTAATGTCTAAACCGCTGGCAACAAAAGTGATTACACCCCTAAGTGAAAATGTCCAAATTGGGCCCAATTAGACATTTTCCCTCCCCTGTATCATGTGACTTGTTAGTGTTACAAGGTCTCAGGTGTGAATGGGGAGCAGGTGTGTTAAATTTGGTGTCATCGCTCTCACACTCCCTCATACTGGTCACTGGAAGTTCAACATGGCACCTCATGGCACAGAACTCTCTGAGGATCTGAAAAAAAGAATTGTTGCTCTACATAAAGATGGCCTAGGCTATAAGAAGATTGCCAAGACACTGACACTGAGCTGCAGCACGGTGGCCAAGACCATACAGCGGTTTAACAGGACAGGTTCCACTCAGAACAGGCCTCGCCATGGTCGACCAAAGAAGTTGAGTGCACGTGCTCAGCGTCATATCCAGAGGCTGTCTTTGGGAAATAGACGTATGAGTGCTGCCAGCATTGCTGCAGAGGTTGAAGGGTTGGGGTCAGCCTGTCAGTGCTCAGACCATATGCTGCACACTGCATCAAATTGGTCTGCATGGCTGTCGTCCCAGAAGGAAGCCTCTTCTAAAGATGATGCACAAGAAAGCCCGCAAACAGTTTGCTGAAGACACGCAGACTAAGGACATGCATTACTGGAACCATGTCCTGTGGTCTGATGAGACCAAGATAAACTTATTTGGTTCAGATGGTGTCAAGCGTGTGTGGCGGCAACCAGGTGAGGAGTACAGAGACAAGTGTGTCTTGCCTACAGTCAAGCATGGTGGTGGGAGTGTCATGGTCTGGGGCTGCATGAGTGCTGCCGGCACTGGGGAGCTACAGTTCATTGAGGGAACCATGAATGCCAACATGTACTGTGACATACTGAAGCAGAGCATGATCAGTATGCATTATTCCAGCATGATAACGACCCCAAACACACCTCCAAGACGACCACTGCCTTGCTAAAGAACCTGAGGGTGAAGGTGATGGACTGGCCAAGCATGTCTCCAGACCTAAACCCTATTGAGCATCTGTGGGGCATCCTCAAACGGAAGGTGGAGGAGCACAAGGTCTCTAACATCCACCAGCTCCGTGATGTCGTCATGGGGGAGTGGAAGAGGACTCCAGTGGCAACCTGTGAAGCTCTGGTGAACTCCATGCCCAAGAGGGTTAAGGCAGTGCTGGAAAATAATGGTGGCCACACAAAATATTGACACTTTGGGCCCAATTTGGACATTTCCACTTAGGGGTGTAATCACTTTTGTTGCCAGCGGTTTAGACATTAATGGCTGTGTGTTGAGTTATGTTGAGGGGACAGCAAATTTACAGTTATACAAGCTGTACACTCACTACTTTACATTGTAGCAAAGTGTCATTTCTTCAGTGTTGTCACATGAAAAGATATAATCAAATATTTACAAAAATGTGAGGGGTGTACTCACTTTTGTGAGATACTGTATATATATATATATATATATATATATATATATATATATATATATATATATATATATATATATATATATATAATCCAAGAATCTATCCAGTACGAGTCACAGGAGAGGTTGTAACCATGTCATTAAAAACCTGGAGCACAGCTTGATGCAGAAACAGACAAATGAAACAGTGATTGACTTTATGGTTTTAATTAGCAAAAATGGTAAAAATTAATAAATACAAATTGATCAAATGCTCCTAAAATGCCCATCCCCTTCAACATGAAGAAAGATGTGTAAATGTGCATTAAATAACTTCCACGAAGAAAACGATGAAGTCTATGAATGAAACAAACAAACCAACATCAGGCAGCACCAGACAACAAAGACCAACAAAGACCAGATAACATATAAACTGTAAAAAAGTAATTCATCACATCATACTTTAAACCATTATGAAAAAATATTCAACACGTCTTTACTGAACACTTCATAATTTGTTTGGCACGAGGGGTGTACCGCTGTGAATTTGTTGTATTTGTTTGTGCAATGCTCCTTAGTTGATTACCTTCCTGAATTCGTACAGGTGAGAGGCCCTTTAATGAGGTAATGGTATAAAAGGAAGGCGTGCATGTTTGTGTTGAGTCAAAACGTGACTGGGAACCTCAACACTCAGCCCACGCAGCCTAAAGTTGGACTGTGATGCACTGCCTCAGTGTTGGGTTTTTCAGTAGTTTCACATTTTTAAAAATGTATTTCTTTATTTTATTTTTTAAAAACACTTTAGGGACCAATAAAATGACACAAACACTTATTATTCTCTAGTGTATGTAACATATATGCAGAGACTTTCCACACTTTCGGACACTACAGCTTTAAAACATCCAAACACAAATAATCAGTCTTTTCAGCAAAACCTGACATTTGCTGGCCAACAAGGGCTGAAGATGTCATTTGCAAATATCCAATTTAATGGGCAATCCCTTACCAACCCCTAAAACACACTTTTATTATATCAGACATTTCATCATCGTAGCAAATTTAAAAAAAAAAAAAAAAGGAAAAAAAAAGAACAATTCTCTGTAGAAAAATGCACATCAATGTTCACAACTGAGATCTCACAGCTGTAGTGAGACTCAACAACAGTTTTGTATGTATTCTGTAATCCCCTCCCCCCTTCCCCTTCATTATACAGGGCTTAAAGCTGCCCACAAGTTTTTGTCCATTAGGTCCCACTCTGGCAAATTCACACACGTCTGTATAAACGTCACCTGCAAACAATCGTTTATTCATCTGGAAAATGTTCTGTTTCCCGCAGGGCTTTAGAAAATTGAAATGAATTGGCTCGGTGCTAAACGCTATTGTGTAGCAGGTCAGAAATGAAGCTCGGCTGCGTTGAATCAAACCAACTAAACCATGAAATGGACGCAGAAGCACTCCAGAAATAAAAACAACAACAACAATAACAACAACAAACAAACAATTACATTGTTTTAACTGAAAGTTTCAGAATAAAATTACAGGTACTTGTAAAAAAAACCTCAAATCAGGCACTGGCCAAAAAAAAAAAGCATATGATACACAACTCAAATCTGATGATAGTGCAACAGAAAGCAGTACGGACTCCTGGAGGGAAACACACACAACACACTGCCGAATCACATGGACACGGAAACGTTCCTCCAACTGGGACGTCACATTAACCAAGAAACCAGAGCATGTTAAGGCAACCGCTTTAAAACTCTACTACAGGCCAGACGGGTTGACTGCCTGAGTAGTGAAACACGCGCACACGCACACACACAAACCCCCCCAACACACACACACACACACAAAGCTGATACGAGGACACAACCAGTACTATTTATATTTACACAGTCCTGCATCACATTTATATCTGTAATTTGCATCTCTGCATGATCTTTTGTGCTTCATTATGGACATAAAGCTTCATAAAGCCGCCATACCCTTGTATAAAACACACACTCTTGTATTTATAATGGTCTGACACTCACATCTGTAGACGTTCAGAGATATGATACAAATGCAGCATGTCTTTGATCACTCACTCTATAACATGATATGGTGGCAGATGAGTGGAGCGGTGTTGGGTTCATTCATGTTCCTGTGCTGTTGGGTTCTTAGCTAAACCTCGCCCTCCTGTGCTTTTGCTCCGAGTCGTCTTAACAGTGCTGCCATGTGGAAGGCGAACACTTCAGCTAATAAAACAATACAAAATAGAAAGCCCTTGTATAATGCTACATAAGCATCGTTTCACAAAGAAAACATTTGATAAAATGTGCATAAACCAACAGTTAAGTACCACAGGGCCAAATAACCCCACCGGTGACAAGCGACAGAACACCATGTCTACCGTCAGTGCGCTGCAGAAACCTACACTAACTAACTTTTACTTAGTGTCCAGATGCCGTCAGCCCTGTGGTACACGATAGAGAGAATCTAACCACCATGTCCTCGTATAGTCTGATTAGAGAGTCTTTCTGTTAATGAAGTGATCGATTTATTATAGTCTGATTTGAAAAACCGATTTGGGAAAGAGATGGAACATTCCATGTGAAATCCTGTGTTGTAAAGTTTGTGTTTGAGATCTGCCTCAACACTCAGACACATGTCGTTTCGATCACTAGTAAAGGCTGTGTGTGTCTGACGCTTTATTAAGAGTCCTCAATACTGATGCTACACAAATACAATGCTGTTGTTCATACATCTATTTAATCGCCATAAAGTAAAAAATACATGTCCCTGTGGCAAACAATATTTGGCAAAACAGAGCTGAGTAATTTATTTGAAAAGACAACGATTGAAAAATATACTTACAGGATCGCTGCACATGGACGTTATAAATAGAACAAATACATCTAATAGGTGTGTGGCTTTTTGAACACCTGGAAGACCTGCTTATAAATCATGATTCATGTCTTTCTCATAGCTGTTCTGCTTTGGAGCCCAGAGGGGGAAAAAACATAAAAAAGCCCTACACCTGTACTGGACTGATTCTATCACTCGATCAGCCTTATTACTCTTTTTTAAAAAGCAGTAGGACCAGAAGTAGACATGTACCGATATACATTTTTCATATTGTGATATCATTTTTTTTTATCATTGTTTATGATGTAATCACAATATCACATTTAATAATTACTACATGCTTACCTGTATCTGTCTTGTCGCACTCCATTTTAACTGGAAATAGCAGGGAGAAGCTTTAGCAACCTCATATTCCTAATGTCGAAGTTCTTGTGCATTTATTTTACAATCAAGTTGGTAAAATAAGAAATCCCTGGATGTGATGGACTGACATCGCATCCAGGGTGTCTTCCTGCCCTCATGCCTGGGGTTCCTGGGTGCTCCAGATACACTGACTCTGACCTGGATAAAGTGATACTGGAGATGAAGGAATAAACTAATGAACAATGCTAATAACAACATTAGCTTTACACATAAGGTTAGTTTTTCTATAAAATAATGAGATGACATACTGTACTAGCTGACCAACAGCTAAAGAACGAACTGTTTGCCTACCAGACTGTTTTATGATAGCTAGCTAAAGTGAACAATGAAGGATTTCAGTCAGCACATTTGAAACGTTCATGATAAACGGAATAATGTGACTGCTTTCACACCGAGGGTTAAATGTGATGCTGCCTTCAAAACTGGCCAAAGTAAGGTCCTTCACTTGGCTGTCCTCATATTAACCTCGTCCCAAGAGCAAAAAAACAGGCATAATAATATTATTGCCTACAACAACAAGATCGTGCACGTTTAATATCCCAATAATATATTGTATATAAGTATTGTATATTATCGGCACATGCCTACTTATGTCCTAACTCTAATGTTTTAATAGCTGTAAAAAGCCGTTGCTCAGTTGTTCTGTACGCTTCCCAACCAAGAGGTGCAATGGCATCTGTAGCAGGCACACGTTGGTGTGATATCTTAAACTCTGATAACTCTTTAATTTATTTCTTTCTTTATATTATTATTGATTATTATTTGTGTTAATTTTCTTTTCAGGTGCTGGTACTTTAGAACTTTTAATCCTGCTTCATCCAAAATGGCACTGTGGATTCTTACAGACAAGACAACACAGGAACAGAAACATTAAATGGCAACTTAGGACACTTTTAGATCGGAGGTCTATGGGGTGTAAGGGGGTAGAACGGGGTGCACGCTTTAATTTCGATACTATTCTATACCTTGTACTACCTCTGGCAAGGGCATTACTGTAGGCAACGGAGGCTCCACGCTTCCTCTAAGGTCCCTGATGCTGTTTTTATTTAGGTCTCCCATGCAACCTTTCTCACTGGCGATATTTTGGTTTTGGCTTTCGTCATATCCATCCTCTGGCTCCAGAGTCCCGTTTGAGCTGGCACACATGGTGTTCTGGCTGTGTGTATTGCTGAGTGTTGGAGAGGTGTTTGTAACAGAACCGTGTCGGCTAACGGAAGTGATCTTCGTTTCACTGGTGTCCCCGGTCGTTTTCTCAGCGCTTGAGATGCTGCTGTTGGTGCTTGCGGGATTGTTGTGTAGGTTTGAGGCATCTCTGAGATCTGTAAAGGTGTTGCCTACATCAGAGAGACTACCCAAGCTTGTGCTGTTCTTTCTGTTTGGATGTTGGTTTTCCTCCGAGCTGGGACTGATGGTGGGTTGTTGGGTCAAAATAGTGCCTGGATTTCTGCTGCTAATGCCCAGGGCCAAGAACTGGGGCAGAGAGGGCAGTTGGATGCCCCTAATGAGACGTACTAGATCCTTCACCTTCTCTATTGAGGCCTCCATTTCCCTCTGTCGGGCCAGAACACCATTCCTGCTCTCTGTACATATCTGAAAGAGGCAAGATCGAGAAAAGATATTGCGAATTTCAAATGTCATCGAACGACATAATTAGTCACTGCGGTTGGAAACCTTGGGGCTGGAGAAATAAACGAGACATGATCTCACCGTGATGGAGTCACTGAGCTGTTTAGCTTTGAGCTCTAGCTCCTCTCTCTCCTGCTGCAGTTCAGAGCTCCACTTCTCCAGCCTTTGCTTCTCCTGTTCTCTCTCTGCGAGACAAAAGAGGGAAGTCATGCCACATATTCGAATCATTAACAGTTAGGAAATGAAATAGTGTCAATTATTACCAAAGACCTGCCAACCCCGAAGAGAAATAATGCATCCGTACTTTTTTCATAAATCGAAGTCGACTTTGTCGAAGTCAAATATGTCATGTACAATAATTACATAACGGCTGTGGTTCAGGTGGTAGAGCGGGTTGTCCACTAATCGTAGGATTGGAGGTTCAATTCCCGGCCCACATGACTCCACATGCCAAAGTGTCCTTGGGCAAGACACTGAATCTCAAGTTGCTCCTGATGGCAAGTTAGCACCTTGCATGGCTGCTCTGCTACCATTGGTGTGTGTGTGTGTGTGTGAATGGGTGAATGAGAACCAGTGTAAAGCGCTTTGGATAAAAGCGCTATATAAGTGCGCCATTTAATAAGAAAATGCGCATTTAAACGTTTCTAGTGTCTACATCTTAACTAACACTAAACCCCTAGGTACGCTCCAGTTTCTACCGTGTTGTGCTGTTTGAATGTGCCACTGACCAGGAAGGAAAGCAAACAGATTACTGATGTATGATGGGAGGAAAGGAGTGGGAATTCCAGGGGCAGGGGTATCAGGTAATATTGGAGACTTCAAATTACTTGCACATCTGTCAATCATTCCAGATTCATGTGTCGACTGGCTCGGTTTTTATTTGGTGGGGTAAAAAGATGACTGCTCTTTCTGTGTATTTCTGAGTAATACCTCCGAGGGTGAAATGCATAAATGTTGGCAGGTCTGCTACGAGGACTCCAGGAAACCTGTTACCTGCTTTGTAAGAAATGTAGGAATGGACTATGGCAAGAGTTCCAGGCCACTCTATCACTTCATCCTTCTTCAGAATCTGGAAATGATTAAAAACTACTATTGGCAATCAAAGCACACACCACTATAGCCTTGGTATAGAAACAAACAAACAAACAAACAAAAAAGACATGAATGCAAAGAAGTGGATGAGGAAAATGCAACATTGAAAAATGCAAATACCAGAGAACAGAGGACATTACAGTGAAGCATGTTAAACATGTCCAAAGCACAGAACAGTCAAGTTAACGCGGTCTGAACTGCTCATTGTCATTGAGCCTTTGGCAAGTGTAGATCTTCAAGGACTGCGCCAAATCCCTGTTTGCTAAGGCTTGGACAATAATCTATATTTTTTAAGGGAGAGCATGGGGCAGAAGTTCAGTGGGCAAAGGTTGCAGGCTTGGGGAGGGGGGGATTTACCTGCTTTTTGCATGAGGGGCAAATCCACATGCCCCGAGGCACAATGTGGAGGGTCAGCGCCAGGCAGTCCTGGTGATAGACGCATGAGCAGGCGTCACACATGAGTAACTGCCCACTGCGCCTACACACCATACAAAGCATCATGGATGTCTCCCTGCCACACAGAATCCACCAATCACAACAATGACCGCCACATGTTGGGCCAATCACACAAGTGGAGGTGGGACTTCTTTAACCAAAAGTCAATCTGAAATGTTTTCATTCAACTAATCTATGAAACCGTTTTCAGCAAGGTTTAACAGGAGTCCTGATACTGCAAGTAATGTATAATGTTTTACAATTTACAGTGTAACTCTTGTAAATTACTATTTGGGAACATACTTTCTATACAAAAAGATTAACTGATGTGTGGTGAAATACAGTTCAATTCAATTCTATTTACATAGTGTTTTTAACAGTGGAAATCATCACAGAGCAGCTTTACAGAATCCGGATGCAGACCTAGTTTTAGATCCCAAATGAGCAAGCCAGAATGCGACAGTGGCAAGGAAAAGCCTCCTGAGACAACCTTGATATGAACCAGACTCAAAAGTAAACCATCCTCCTCTGGATGACACCGGATAGTGCGATTATAAACCATTACAGTGATGTGAAAAAGTATTTGGCCCCATCCTGATTTCTTCTGTTTTTGTGTATATTTCATACTAAATTGTTTCAGAAATGAAAACAAAATCTAACATAAAAACAAAGGCAACCTGAGTAAACAAAAAATACAGTTTTAAATTATAATGTTATTTATTAAAGCAACATAGTTATCCAATAACAACTGGGCCTGTGTGAAAATGTATTTGCCCCCATAGTTACTAATTCCCCAAATCTATGAAACTGCATTCATAATGGGGTTCAGCTGGACTAGACACAACCAGGCCTGATTACTGCAAACCCTGTTTAATCAAATCAACACTTAAATAGAACTTTTTCAACAGCATGAAGTTGGTTAAAAGGTCTTACCCAGTAACACACTGTGCCAAAATGGAAAGAAATTCCAGAAATGATGAGGAAGAAGGTGATTAAAATACATCAGTCTGGGAAGGGTTACAAAGCTATTTTAGAGGTCTCTTTTAGAGACCTTCCAAAATTCCTCCAAGAGCACAACTACTTCTCCAGGAAGTCACAAAAGAGCCAAGGACAACATCAAAGTACCTACAGGCCTCTCATCAATAAAGGTCACTGTTCATGACTCCACTATCAGAAAGACACTGGGGAAAAATGGCATCCATGGAAGAGTGGTGAGGTGAAAACCACTGCTAACCCAGAAGAACATTAAGACTCATCTGAATTTTGCCAAAACACATCTTGATGATCCTCAAACCTTTTGGGAGAATGTTCTGTGGACTGATGAGTGGAAAGTGGAACTGTTTCGAAGACAGAGGTCCTGTTACATCTGGTGTAAACCAAACACCAAATTCTACAAAAAGATCATCATACCTACAGTCAAGCGTGGTGGTGGAAGTGTGATGGTGTGGGGATGCTTTGCTGCTTCAGGACTTGGGCAACTTGCAATAATTGAGGGAAACATGAATTCTGCTCTCTACCAGAAAATCCTAAAGGAGAATGTCTGGTCTTCAGTCCATTAGTTTAAACTCAAGCGCAACTGGATTATGCAGCAAGACAGTGATCCAAAGCACAGGAGTAAGTCTGAGTCCTAGAAGTAAGTGAAAGACTGCTCTCCAGTGTTCGGAAGTGTTTGGTTGCAGTTATTGCTGCTAAAGGTGGTATAAACAGATTTTAAGTTTAAGGGGGCAATTAGTTTTTAGGTTTTGGATAACTTTTTTGCTTCAATAAAATAAATAAATGAATAAAAACTGTATTGTGTGTTTACTCAGGTTGCCTTTGTTTTATGTTGTATTTCGTTTGAAGATCTAAAACTATTTAGTATGAGATATACACAAAAAAAGAAGACATCAGTATGGGGGCAAATACTTTTTTCACAGCACTGTACTCTTCTACAGTTATAATGACTTATAAAGCCACTGTCAGTGGTCATTCTAGCGTCATTTATCTATACAGCTTCATGTGTCACATAGGGAGTGCTGGGTAATCCTGAAGAGAACAGGGGAGTGTATCAGTGGGTGCAGTAGTCTCCCATAGCTACTTACATCCCCTACTGAGCTCAGGCTGAGACGAGGGCTGGATGGGGATGGATGTGATGAGAGGGATTGTGGAAAGATGGGGAAGTGAGGACCCACACACGCTGGGTGTAGGCTGGTGGGGGTCAAAGGGCTGATGCCCCTCTCCACCACACTGCTGGGTTTGGGTGGGCGACCTGGGTGAGATGAGATAGACAACGAAAGGGGAAAAAAAAATAAAATGGAAAGACAAATAAGAAGAAACACTGGTATGTCATACCTCTGATGAGCCGTCCTCGTTGGCTAGCAAAGAAACAGGAGTAGGAATGGGAAGAGAATGTTAGACAGTAGAAAACTGCAAAGCAGGGGTTCAACCTCAACAAATCAGTACGTAACAATCATTTGTTATGTACCACTTATTACAGTGCCAATATCATTAATGCAGTGTCATTAGTTTATTCACATGGGTTAACAGGTACGTATAATCATTAATAATTACAGTTCATGATTTCCTTTCACAGGTAAATGCCTCGATTCATTTCTCATCCGACTAAATTTTTAAGAGCACTCCTGCTGCAGGTCATAGAGTTAAGCCGTACAAAGGGAAACGGGACTCTTTGTACAATGTAAAAATGGTTGAGGATGGTTGTGTACCGAGTGGCAGTTATCATGCGTAGCCTATTCAAAAAGTATCCTATGTGAACATTAAAAACAAAACCTTAAACAAAGAAAGAAAAAATGCGCACATCTTTGTCAGATCTCAAAGCTCAGGCTCTGATGTTTAAACAGTATCTTTAACAGAGAATGTGTGGGCAGCTGACCTCAGAGCAGAGGTGCCATGTGTGCACCCAAAGATATTCACAAGTGTTATGTACAGAGAAACCCATGCATTAGAGCAATTATGATTAAAAAAAACATTTTTGGCAATTTATCTCACTGTTATTATTATTGTTATTACCGCTTGAATGTAAACACTTAATAATAAGTACACTCAAACAAACTGAAGTCTGTGTCATCCCCTTGAGTTTTAGCAATACGAAATGTAATAATCAAGACAAACCTTTTAAATTACGTTACAGGAAACTGAGATTTCTACATGTAAACTGAAGCACATACATTAGAAAGTGACCATTTGTAATGGAACGAGAAAACGTACAAATAATAAACTGAATTAGAACGCAGGGTGGACAAGATAATGGAATTATTGTGCAAAGCTAAAGGTTCGATTGGTTTTAAAGCCAAGAGAGAGAGAAAGAAAGAACTCAGTTAAGATAAATACAGCGATCCTGACTTGGATGAAAATGATTTGCAGAAAATTTCAAAAGTGCTTTGGGTTGTAAGGCATGTAGAAACATCTGGCAAGCTATACAGCTCGTAAGCGTGTAAGAAACAGTTAAAGACAACAAATTGCCCCTCAAACAACTGCTTTTAAGAAGCCAGCAACACATTTTAGTAAATTTGAACGTACAACCAGTTTAGATACAGTATAAAGATACTTCTCCCTCATAAAACTAGAGAACCAGCTTTCTGATGCTGTGCATAAATAAATACCTCCATGTTTTGACAGTAACACTCTGCAGCCATTCTGCTCAGTATCCCTCAAAGTGCAGAGGCATTAAGCAGTGCATGTAAACAAACCTATTACATAAATCAATTACAGACTGTGTGTGTGTGTGTGTGTGTGTGTCAGTGACTGCACATTGCTGGTAGTATAATTATGTCAAAATGGCAAAAGCTGTGCATATAAAAAAAAATAATAAAAGAAGTCAAATATAGTGCAGTGTGTGCACACAGCGAGTTATAAACTGATATACTCACCTCTCTTATTGTACTCTTGATTAGCAGAATTCAGGTAAGACACTGTGCTTTTCTTACGCTGAAACACATAGACAGTTAAGGAATTATCCTCCACATGTTTTTATTATACATACACTTGTATCTGTATGTGTGTGTATGTGTGTGTGTATGTCTGTGTCTCTGTGTGTGTGTATGTGTCTATGTGTGTGTGTGTGTGTGTGTGGGGCGCACGGTGGCTTAGTGGTTAGCATGTTCACACCTCCGGTCACACCTCCAGGGTTGGAGGTTCGATTCCCACCGTGGCCATGTGTGTGTGGAGTTTGCTTGTTCTCCCTGTGCTGAGGGTTTCCTCCGGGTACTCCGGTTTCCTCCCCGAGTCCAAAGACATGCATGGTAGGCGGATTGGCGTTTCCAAAGTGTCCGTAGTGTATGAATGAGTGTATGAATGGGTGTATGAATCACTGCGCCCGGGGGCCATCTTCAGTTGTCATGACTCAGTCTTGCTACTGGATCATGGCGGTCATCGGGAAGTGAGAGTGAGGCCGATGCTGCGCAAGTCTTCCTCACTTTAATCCAATTCACGCGCAAGTCGAGTTCCAGTTTGTGTTCTCCATAACGGAGGCGGAAATGGAAACTTCGGTCTTCGTCGAAACCAACGGACGAACTCCTGTGTGTGTGTGTGTGTATGTGTGAATGTGTGTGTGTGAGTGTGAGTGTGAGCGTGTGTGTGTGTGAGTGTGAGTGAGTGTATGTGTGAGTGTGTGTGTATGTGTGTGAGTGTATGTGTGAGTGTGAGTGTATGTGTGTATGAGTGTGTTACCTCTGGCTCAAACACTGCTCCACTATACACGGGATTTGCTGTTGTTCGTCTCTTTCTCTCTTGACGTTTGCTCTGAATCTCTGCACATGAGAAACAGAGCTGAGGTGAACACAGTGAGACAGTCGGAGACAGCTGATTGCTTGAACTGTACCGAGTATCATTCTGTATCAAATGCACGGGTAGAATGTGTCTTCATACTACAGACACGCCAAAATGGAGACCCACACACACACTCACCCTCCAGATAGTCGTGTGTTACGAGCCCCAGAGACAGCATGAAGGCCAGTTTCTGTAAGGAAAACACAGCAGAAAACATCAGTTACTGATGATAAATGACACGTTAGCAAACGAGGAAGAGATTCATCTTTTACATAGCAATATTCTGGTGGGACGCAACAACAACAACAGAAAAAAGTCAAAACCTATTCTCATTGATATGTGAGTGTATCGTATGCTTGTGTGGTCAGTCATCTTTAGTCAGTCGTCTTAGAGTCAGTAGATAGAGTCAATAGAGTCAGTAGGTAGTCGTCAATAGAGTCAGTCATCTTTAGTAAATAATTAGAGATGTACCGATACTAAATTTCTCAGCCGATACGATAACCAATTATTCAGAGTGATATCAGCCGATACCGATAGTTGTGCCTTTTATGCCTTCTCTTAAATGAATAATAATTAATTCCACAGTTCTGATGTTGTTTCACAGTAACTGGTCTCATAAACAGAAAACACATTACTCCAATTAACATGAACACATGAACTAAATTCTGAAGATTAAAGTAAGATTTCTTAACTTATTGAATGTTATTAATTCATATTAACATTGACTGAAGTCTAAAAAACCTCCTGTTAGTCTCGCACTCATTCACCACTAACACAAGCATTTCTACTTCATCATTAACATCAAACTGGTAATATATATAATATCAACTTTTTTATATATTAACATTAACTGGATATGAAATATACTACTCTACAAGTATGTTTTTCTGTGCAATATATACCTTTTTGTCAACGCATCTTTCGTTTACTCTATCGAGCGTGAACAATTGCCTTTATCGGCCGATACATCGGTGCGTCTCTAGGAAATACCTGACAAGATCCTGATCAGGGTCTCTGTTTGTTTACGTGTTGGAACCAACTAAGTGTGTTTGGGGTGTTGGAGTAGCTGTAAATTCTCAGCCAGTGCTGGACATCCTGACTCTTACAGGCTAAACTGTGAGAACCTTTTTATTTTTTTACACACATACTACTGCGCATTAAAGCTCTGAACACAATCATCATAATCAAACTGAAAAAACTGTAAGGGTAGACTTCTTTGGCTGAGGATGTGTTTTTAATAAGTTTTAATACACTCTTTCACCCACACGCGCACACACACACACTCACTCTATGAGATATCTAGACCTACAATTCTGACATTGTTCATCATTCTTAATCTGTTATTACACTAGAAGCACACTCTGTACCAGGTGACACACTGCACATCCAGACCGCATCAGAACATTAGTGATATTTCAGAACAATTCATCAGGTCTGAACATGAGCAAAATGAACTTCAAGACAATATCACTTCCTTATTTAGGACACCATTTTGTTGAACACCACAAAAGAACACTAAATGACAGATTACCTCATACTTTTACACTTGTAGACATTTATCATTCATTTGTCGTTATATTGTGCGATGACGGAGGTTCTGAAGACTACAGTTAATCATGATACAAGGTTTATGGCTCCAGCTCAGTTCTGGTCCTATACATAAGCACGAGATTCATTCTAAATATGTTTAAACAACTGAATATCAAAGAAATTATGCTGGGGACTATACACCTATACATCAGACATAACTTATGCCATATGTATAATATAAAATAAATGCTATATGCGTTATTTTCATCTGTGATGTTTAAGAGGAAAATAAAACATTTGATGATTTACTTACACTCACTATTTATATTATCTTAAAATCTGATTTAAAAAATTAAGAAACAAACAAACAAAAAATCTCATTCTGTAGTGAATGGAGGAAAAAGCCATGCCTTACCAGCGGGTTATCCTGACTTGGCTTGGGTGTAGGGGTGTGTGAAGTTACAGGTGTGTTTGTGTGTGACTGGGTGTGTGTGCTGGAGGTTGGAGAAGGGACAGGTGATTTCATTGGAACTGGGCAAGGTGCAGGGCTGCTGGTTGATGTCTTTGGCTCCACTCTGTCTACTGTGTCAGGTGTCTGAATGAGACAGAGACGACGTGAATATCAGCTCTAATCTCATGCCCCCTTGCTCAAAACATCTTTCGTGTCAATGGCTGCTGAACATCTTGATGTCAAAGACTAACACAACATCTTTGCAAAAATATGTTAGTAAAAGATTTTTTAAATCTAAGAGAAGTAAAACCAAACATTCATTTTATTTTATTTCCCACCTTTTTTTTATTTCAAAAAAAAGAAAAAGGAAATGAAGGCGTGTATACAGTCGAACAAATTCGACAAAGTTTGTTGCCAAGTATTTCATTTCTATCGTCAATATTTTAGCCCGTAAACCTACTGAAGCAACACATGGATGTCTATAATAATCTGAGAGTGCAGATATTTGCACATTTTATTCACCACGTCAACAGAAATGAACTGAAAACTGAAATGAATGCTCCAGCGTGTAAAATTAAAAGTGTCACAGACCAGTTGTAACGTGACCTCTGGTATAAAATGGTTTTAAGATGCAGACCTGAGGTACCTCGTATCTGACCACTATCATTTAAGACTTTTAATGAAGACTGAATAAAGCTGTGCTGAATGTTATCGAGTGAGCTTCTCTCCTCCTGGTTAAAAGTTAAAACAAGTCCTGATGCACACTAATATTCACATAACCTACTATCTAGCTATAGTTCTATGTGCTTACATGTAATGCTTAGTTGAGAGGGCGATGTTGTACTCACAGGGGTAATAGGGCAGGGCTCGCTGCTCCGGGCTGTGTGAGGTGTGCCTGCGTTTGCAGAGTCGGCGTTAGCTTGAACAGAGCATACAGCATGGGGTTTGCTGGGTTGGGGCGAGATGAGAATGCTGGGAAGCTGTGTGTTGTGCTTTGTGCTGCTAGTACTGAACTGACTGATGTTGGTGCTGAGTGTCATGGTGATGCTGGGGCAAGGCTGGATTATGTTAAAGCCAGGCTGGGCAGTGCCAGGGCACGGCTGGGTGGCGTTAGTGGTTCCAGGCGGGGCATTGGCAGTGCCAGGTTGGGGATTAAAAATGTGGAGTTGGTGCACTGGGCCTGTTGAGGGCAGCAGAGCTGAGCTGAGCTTGGCAGTAAGGAGCACAGGCTGCTGAGATGAGGCCAGGATTGGCTGCAGTGCTGCTGGAGCCACAGATGTTTTGGGCATTACCTGTTCCAAATGTTTAGTGGAAAAAAAGGAAAGAGAAAGATAGAGAGATTCACAAGGTTAAGGAGTAGCATCTGCTGCAGTTAACAGCACAACACGATCCGTGACATTTCATTTTGACGCTTTCAAAGAGACAAAACAAGAGAGCGATTATGTAGCGTCTTCATCTACACTGGCTATGTCAGTATACGCTGGCTTGCGTAAAGATTCCACCCCCTTGAACTTTCCCACATCTGTAGCATCTAGCATTGGAAGCCTGCAGAGATTGTTCTAGAACATACATAAACAAAGCAAATCTGGGACAAAGTTCTGGACAAGTACGAGTCAGGATTCGGTTCTAAACAGAATCCTGTTTTGAACACCCATGAAGCACCATTAGATTCATTATTAGACTGTGACTCTGCCTAGAGGAGGCCAGCCATCAAATGACAGTGATCAGGTAAGAATGGCATTCATCAGAGAAGCAATTCATGATGTATAATGCCAGTTAAGTCCATTTCATTTGCAGGTTGTTTCAGGGGGGTGAATACTTACAGTAAGCAAGTCACTGTGAACGCATCAGCAGCAGGCCACAGACAAACTAATTAAGATATCACTGGTCCACATAAAATGGCCAAGTATGCAAAAAAAATAAGAATGATGTAAACACTGCAAGCCCAGTAAAAATAACAAATGTCTGGTTTTCGTTTTGAACAGTAGACACACACAATACAGTCATCAACTCAGCAATCTCAAACAACTAACAGGAGGATAATAATAAATAATTAATACACATTTTTAAAAAGAATTCAAAAAGTTTTTGTGCGCCGCAGTCGATGACTCGAGCGAAGCTGGTTTACCTGAACTTTTCCGTGCTACACTCACCATCCACTTTATTAGGGACACCTGCGCATTCATGCAGTTATCTAATCAGCCAATCAGGTCAAGAGTTTCAGTTAACCTCAGTTCACATCAAACATCAGAATGGGGAAAAAGTGGGAAATATCTGTGACTTTGATCGAGGCATGGATGTTTGTATCAGAAGGGCTTTGTTTATTTCAGAAAGGCTGATCTTCTGGGATTTTCACACACAACAGAGTTTACACAGAATGCTGCGTGGAAAAAAAAAGAATAACAGTGAGCGAGGGACAGTTCTGTGGGTGGAAACGCCGTGTCGATAAGAGAGGTCAGAGGAAAATGGCCAAACTGCTTCAAGCTGCCAGGAAGGATATAATACGTTTACAACTGAGGTGAGCAGAAAAGTATCTCAGCATGCACAAAACATCGAAGCTCGAATTGGATGAGCTACAACAGCAGAAGAACACATTAGGTTCTGTTCCTGTCAGCCAAAAACAGGAATCTGAGGCTATCATGAGCACAGACTCACCCAAACTGGACAGCTGAAAATTGGAAGAAAAAAAATAAATCAGTCTTCAACTGTCCAGTCTGGGTGAGTTGGTGCTCATGATAGCCTCAGATTAATGTTCTTGACTACCAGGAGTGGAAGGAGTGTCCATGAAGCATAGCCAGGGGTCTGTGAGGTTTTTTTTTCTTGTTTTTTTTTTTAAAGCACCCCTATTATGCTATATTAAAGTGCCTAATTTTGTTCTAATTTTGTTTGAGAGGTCTCATACAATAAGTTTACATGCATCCAAGGTCAAAAACATTTTGCAGCATCATCTCTTTTTCTCGTTCAAGGATCTGTTCACTCTAAACTCCTCCTTTCAGAGAGCCTACGCTGCTCTGATTGGTCAGATGTCCGAGTCTGTTGTGATTGGTCTATCGCTTACAGTGCGTGTCAGAAAGGAAACGCCCACTACCAAATCTGAATTCCAGCTTAGTAATAATGTCGGTTTTACTTTACCAATTTGAGGCCGAGTAAAGATAATCCCGGACCACCATCCCAAGCACGACGAGAACAGGACGTTCCTCAGTGGTGAGTTTGCATGTAGTTGGACAATAACGTGAGCAGAGGCTTACAGCTGTGCACTGGCTGCACACTTATACACTACGCATCTCTTTAATGAATAATCGTTTCGCAAATCCCGCATTGATTTCAGCTAGATTTAAGAAGGTCGGAGTTGAACTGGTGTAGTATCGTTTTAAAATTAATTCTAACCACTGACGCTTTACATGCTCATCCTTTGTGAGTCCGTGCAAAGTGGTTTTTCTGTTGCAGCTCAAAAAACAACATCTTCGAGACATGAACCTAA
The DNA here is from genome assembly GCF_023375685.1 of Ictalurus furcatus. Taxonomy (NCBI): domain Eukaryota; kingdom Metazoa; phylum Chordata; class Actinopteri; order Siluriformes; family Ictaluridae; genus Ictalurus; species Ictalurus furcatus. Next base: position 5,696,385 of record NC_071281.1, read on the forward strand.
CTCTAACTCTTTCAGGACGAAACCTTAACTGTAGTTGTTCGCGAGCAGCCTATGAAGACCAGAGGCGGGGTTTTTTGTTACAAACCTACATAGGTTAGTACAGAAAGTAAGTCTAATTACAAACGACTTGTTTCAGCTGTTCAGAATCGCCTCCTTCTTTTGGGAGTCAATAACTCTGTCATGCGCTTTGATTTTTGAAACTTTGCAGACTTTTTACAATCACAACAGCGATATAACACACTACATGCAGGGTAATATCTGAAAAACCTTAAAAGGGGCGCTTTAACTTTTACACTGTTACAGTGCTGGAAATCACAACCCACAAATATCAACGTTAATCAATAAATATCAAGTTCTTGTACAGTGAACTCCACTAATATTGGCACCCTTGGAAAATATGAGCAAAGAAGGCTGAGAAAAATTGTCTATTGTTTCACTTTTTGATCGTTTGTTCAAAACAATTCACAAAAATACTCTGCTCTCATGGATATCAAACAATTTCAAACACAACACAGGTTTATCAAAAAATATATATCTTTGTTAAATATAGGTGTGCCACAATTATTGGCACCCATATGAGAATTCAAATGAGAAAAATATATTTGAAGTATACTCCTACTGATATTTTACATTTTTAGTACACCTGGGTGATTAGGAACAGGAAATTGTTCAACCATGACTTCCTGTTTCACACGGGGATAAATATGAGGAAATACAAAGGCCAAATTCCCTTAGCCATTCATAACAATGGGTAAGACCAAGGAATATAGCTGTGATGTGTGGCAAAAAGTATCTACTCTCAACCAAAAATAAACTTGAGCGTTTTCAGTTTGCCAGACACTACTGGAACTTCAAATGGGATCGGGTTCTATGGTCGGATGAAACCAAAACAGAGCTTTTTGGCAATAAACACCAGAGGTGGTTTTGATACACACAGAGAGGTAGCCATATGGAAAAGTACCTCATGCCCACGGTTAAATATGGTGGAGGATCTTTAATGTTTTGGGACTGTTTTTCTGCCAGAGGACCTGGACATTTTGCGTGGACCTCGAAATGTGAAGGATCTGGAGAGATTCTGTATGGAGGAATGATCTCAGATCCCTTGCCATGTATTCTCCAACCTCATGAGGCATTATAGGAGAAGACTCAGAGCTGTTATCTTGACAAAGGGAGGTAGCACAAAGTATTGACTAAAAGGGTGTAAATTGATGTTAATCTATATATAACAAATATATTTTTTTGATAAACCTGTGTTGTGTTTGCAATTATTTGATATCCATGGCAGCAGAGTATTTTAGTGAATATTTTAAACAAAAGATCCTCAGGTTAAACAATAAGGACAATTTTTCACAGCCTTCTTTGCTCATATTTATCAAGGGTGCCAATATTAGTGGAAGGCACTGTAGTTATTAGCCTGTTTGTCTAGGCATAACTTGTTTTGCTGGCAGAATCTGTAGGAATTCAAAACCTCTATGGTTATATTTAATAGCCAAAATATTATTGCACACATTGGAACAATGAGCTGAATATTTGAATAATTGGATTTTGTTTGGAGGGGGTCCATAGAATTTATTTTACGGTTAAAGGGATCCCTGCTTGCTAAAAGTCTGAGAACCCCTGCTTTACACACTAGTCATGCTGGCTGGGATGGGGACTGAGGGGTTTCCATGGGAACAAACTTGCAGTAGAGGAGCTCAGTTGTCTGTCTGGTGGACAGGACAAATTTAGGAACTCTGACTGGCAGAGTGCCAATGAGTCACGCGCAATGTGAATTTAAAAACTGGGACTGTACCCTAACTAAAGATATGGCTCCATTCCTCGAAGTATTCATTTTTGTCATTAGTCAAAAAAAAAAGAATAAATCAACAGGAATAACAAGGTTTTGTAACAATAACGTATTAAAAGAAATCCGTCTTTCTTCGTAGTTTTCACTATGACTGTAGAAACCAGAGTAAAAAAAATCCATACTGTTTTCTCTGCTTTCTCATGTTTATTAGTAAACCTCTCACCACTGCCGGACGCCACTGCTGACATGTACACACTGACACGTTCACTTACAACAATGGTGTTTTTGGGAACAATCCGCACAGGCTCAGTTCCCTGACTGGCTGGCTTGCTGGCTGTCTGGAGACCTATCGATGAATTCTGGGGGTCTGAGTTTGGAAGGCTGGGGCGGGGCGTATTGGTGAGGGTGGTAACCATGGCGATGGTGGGCGTAGGCATCATGGCAATGGGAGTGGTGGGTGTGGCAGCTCTCAGCATCAGAGGTAGAGTCTTAGTGGCAATGACTGGAGTCACACTCACGGAGTTCTAGAGAGAAAAAAATCATTCACATCATTCACACATACAAGCACACAATATAGAACCACAGTATACACACCTCAAGATCACGACTATGATCTAACTACAATTTACCAAACTTAATTCTTAAGTTTAGTTTAGGCAGGAAGTTGTGATATTGTACCTTAGAAAAGTGTAACTACTTCTACATTTCAGCAATACATAATACATAAGTCTGGCATTTTTAAAGGAGGACGAAGGGGACAACTACTTGTGGAGTGTTGAGGTGAGTTGGAGGAAGAGAGCTCTGGTTCTGGTTGGAGATCAGTGTAGTAGTTTTGCCATCGGCCTGTAGAGGGAGCTGCGTGTGTGTCTGGAGCCTGATCTCCGCCGATTCCTGCTTCACCAGCAAATCTCTCCTCAACTGCTCCACCACCTTTTTCTGGGGAAAGAATACAGCAAAGCTGTGAATACACAAGCTCTGTTCTAAAGAGGTGAGAAGTGTAATGACAGCCCCACAGACTTGAAGAGGCTCCACGCATACACCCACTCGGCCAAGCCTGCGCTGCTGTGTGGATTTCGACTCTCTTATTGCAGCAGTCTATAACAGATGGTCAAAGTGTTTCTGTCCCTGCTGTGACTGTATTTTATGAACCTATAAAAAGGAAAAATCTCTTGCAATATAAACAGGACTAATGTAAAGCCTCTAATCCATCCATCCATCCATTTTCTGTAATGCTTATCCTTCAGGGTCACGGGGAACCTGGAGCCTATCCCAGGGTGCATGGCGCACAAGGTGGGGTACACCCTGCACAGGGTACCAATCCATCACAGGGCACAATCACATACACATTCATACACTACGGACACTACGGCCAATACATGCCAATCAGCCTACCATGCATGTCTTTGGACTGGGTGAGGAAACCGGAGTACTCAGAGGAAGCCCCCAGAGGGCAGGGAGAACATGCGAACTCCGCACACACAGGGCTGCGGCGGGAATCGAACCCCCAACCCTGGTGGTAAAACCTCTAATAATATATAAAAGCCACAACATGTGATCCTGGTGCAGTATGTTATGAATTTGACTCACTCTACATGTTTCATTCTCAACACACATTCTCAATGTCCTTCTATTGCAGGGCTGTAACAATTTCCATTCCAGAAGTACCCTCTCTGTACTGCCACAAGGTCAGTGATACGTTAGGTGGATGCTTCTTATATAGTCGACTCTGTCTGTCAATCAGAGTGGGAGTCAGATTCACTGCTCATTCTTTGACTCAACTAATGACAAGAACTCAGAAAAGGAATGAAAGAGAATAGGTGATATGATTGGGTAAATTGGGTAAAGTGTAGGGCTCAGTAAAAAAAAATAGATTCTCAGATCTATAATCGATCTTCAATTCAACGAAATGATATACTTAATGTGCGTGCTTTACTTGAGAGGATGTGAGTATTATCTGTAGTTTGCCTCTCGTCCTGAAGATGTCACCATCTTTCATGTTTTGAATTTTTGAAAACGGTTTTATTTCTTAAACATATTTTAAGTTTTTAATGAACTGTTGGACTTTTACAACGTTTTTTATTTATTTTTTACAGTAATGTGCAGTTTGTGCTTACATTGTGTGCATTGTATGCACATTTTTATGATTTCTTGTTACAATGTTTGTTACTCAAAGTAAAAGTAGAAAGTATATAACTGTGTAGGCCCTATTAATGTAAATGTGTATTTCAGTAATATAGCTGAGTAGGAGGGTTTCAGGTACCCGCATTTATATTAAAACATGGGTTCCATGTCTGCAAAACTCAGATTTGAAATGAAATATTGATAACTAATTGATCTTGAATCAAAACCATATAAATAAGAATTGAATCGCCAAATTGGTCACAATATCCAGCCCTAGTAAAGTCTGTGTGTGTGTGCGCGCGCATGTGTAATGCTCCTTATAGATATAAAATAGCATGCGAAATCAGAACAATGCAACAATGAAAGCTTTCACATGATGCTGGGTAAACTGACTACAGGGACATCATTAAAAAGCACACACTCTAATCATAAGACATAAGCATGTCTTATATACCATGAACACAGTTAAAGAGACTCTCTCTTTCTCTCTCATTCCATAGCAGTGACTTTAGAAGAAAAAAAATGGACCCAAGTGACATTTTGCTGATACCAGAATTCTGTTTTCTATTCCGTTGTTTTTCAGTTTATAACAAAGTAGATTGATTAAAAGTCACAACAAACTGAACCATTAAACTATAAAAGGAGTCTTTTATAAAAATAAAACTGTATTTACTTGCTTTCTGGTAAGTTCAGATTTGATGTGGGGTTTAGAAAAAACTCCTAAAAACTCTCCTCTACAGTACATACAACGTGTTTCCGTATGGCTGACGCTGACATCAGATGACGTCAAAGAACAGATCTTCAAAGATTTGACCCCCTCGCAGATCACAAGAGGAGCTCTCACTCCCATGATGAACAGCTTCTGCAGTGACGGAATACATGTACACCTCTGACAAAAATGGAGAACATTAAGATGAGCAGATCGGCTGGATTTCTGAGTGATTTGTTTGCAGCCTTCCTCGGCTGTTGTTGCAAGAGGATCCCGAAATAGGAGCGCCAAGATTATGTAATGCAAAGATATACATGTTTCATGTTCCAGAAGCTCTTAAGAAACTGAAGTTTTCTAGTTTTAAAGAAGCATGCAAAATAAGAGACGGTACACAACCTGCAGTCTTTGTTCCAGTCATGAGGTCAAAGTCAGATAACACTGATGAATTAATATGTGAAAAATATATTTGAAATATATTCCCATTGATATTTTACATTTTTAGTATAACTGGGTGACATGAAATTATTCAATCATTACTTCCTGTTTCACAGGGGTATAAATATGAGGTAACACATATGCCAAATTTGTCATAACACAGCCAAGCCACGACTCAGTTTCCCAGGAGGCACCGCGGACTACAAACATGGCCGCTGAGAACTACACTTCCCACACACGACGCATGCGCTCGCTCTCCCCAGAGTTCTAATCGCACACACCTGCATCCAATCACACACACACTCTCACCACAGTGAGACGGGTGACCCGCTGTGGCGTCAAGCCATTGAAGGCCACGGTAGAATGATTAGCGACCAGAACCAGCAGCTAGCCATCCTGACTGCGCAGGTGAATAGGTTGGTTCAAACCGCGCCGGTCGCTACACCGATGCCTGCGCAGTTTCTGCCCATACCGGCACCTGAGAAATATGCCGCGGATCCGGCACACTGTCGGGGTTTTCTCCTCCAATGCTCCGTTTTTTGCGAGCTACCCAGGGATGCCGGAGACCCGGAGAATCACCCACTTCATGGAGCTGTTAACCGGGAGAGCTGTACTCTGGGCCACGGCTGAATGGGAGCAGAGAAGCAGCACCATCAAGTCCTTGGAACAGTTGCAGATCGATTTCGGCTGGTCTTCGATCACTCTCTGGATAACGAGGAGACAGGGGAGGAAATGCTAACCCTAAAGCAGGGTGCACGCTGCGTTGCGGATTATGCCCTAGAGTTTCGCACTATCGCTGCCAGGAGTGGATGGAATGAGCCAGCTCTCAAGACTATGTTTCGCCAGGGATTGAACCCAGATGTAATGACAGAGCTGGCCTGTCGCGACGACCAATTCACCCTTGTCTCATTCATTAACTTGGCTATCTGCCTAGATTGCCTGCTACAGAGCTGCCGCACAGTACGCAGCGAGGCTGCTGTTGCGGTGCAAGGCATTGCCGCTGAACCCATGCAGCTGGGGCGTGCGCGGCTCAACGCAGAGGAGAGAGAGAGACGACGTTGCGAGTTTCGTTGCTTCTACTGTGGTGAAGAGAGGCACCTCATCAGACAATGCCCTCTCAAGCAGTGGTGTGACCTAGGAGATAGCGGGATGGCTAAACCACATCAGCCAGGGGTGAGTTCGGGTCCTTCAACCCAGAGCACATCTCAACCTGCATTTGTGTTACCTGTCATAGTTGAATACTCAGAGTTGTCTTGTACCTTAGAAGCGCTGATTGACTCAGGAGCGGTGGGGAATTTCATTGATCAGAACACTGTACAGCAGTACAACATCCCCGTTCGCCCACTAATTCAACCCCGTGAGATCCAGGCCATCGATGGAGCCCCTACTGGGAAGGGGTTCGTCTCCATTTGTACAGAACCACTCATCCTCCAAACCAGCGCGCTTCATCGGGAGAGCATAGTGTTTTATGTCACGGTGTCCGCCAGACATCCAGTGATTCTCGGCCTCCCCTGGCTGGAACAGCACAACCCAGGTATTTCATGGACTAACATGGAGATCACGCACTGGTCCACCCACTGCATAGCACATTGCCTACAGACACCTGTGATCTTACTAGCGGCCACCTCAATCGAAAGCCCAAGTAAAACCGCTACAGTCCACATTCTACCCGAATATCATGACCTCAGCAAAGCGTTTAGTAAGGAGAAAGCTAGCGGATTACCACCTCATTGACCCTACGACTGTGCCATAGATCTGCTTCCAGGAACCACGCCATCCCGAGGAAGGGTGTATCCATTGTCACAGACTGAGCAGAGAACTATGGAGGAGTATATTCAGGAGGCATTGCAGCAGGGCTACATAAGACCATCCACATCCCCTGCGTCAGCAGGATTTTTCTTTGTGGACAAGGAGGGAGGAGGGCTCAGGCCATGCATCGATTACAAGGGTCTTAATCAATGCTGTATCAAGTAGCGCTACACTCTTCCGTTAGTTCCGGTCGCCCTCGAACAACTCCGAGCTGCCACCATCATCACTAAACTGGATCTCCGCAGTGCATACATCCTGGTCCGGATCAGAGAAGGAGATGAGTGGAAGGCCACTATGAATATCTGGTAATGCCGTATGGGCTCTCTAGCGCCCCTCGGTCTTTCAGTGCCTAATAAATGACGTCCTAAGGGACATGCTGGGACGTACCATTATTACGTACATTGACGACATCTTGATCTATTCCAGTTCCCAGGAGGAGCACGTCCACCATGTCCAGAAAATACTACAAAGACTCCTCAAGCACCAGCTTTACGGCAAAGCCGAAAAGTGTGAATTCCACAAGGACACCATCTCGTTTCTGGTGTACATCATCAGCCATGAGGGCTCACCATGGACCAAGGTAAAGTACAGGCAGAAGTAGAATGGCCCACTTCAGTAACTGTGAAGGAGCTACAGAAATTCCTGGGTTTTGCAAACTTTTACAGGTGGTTCATTAGAGATTTCAGCTCCATAGCACACCCGTTGACGTCCATGCTGAGAGGGAGGCCAAAATGCCTGTCCTGGAATACAGCTGCCCAAGCAGTACTAGAGCAACTCAAGAAGGCATTCACAACCGCCCCCATCATCAAATACCCCGACCCGTCCAAGCCGTTCGTGGTGGAGGTCGATGCGTCCGAGACTGGAGTAGGAGCCGTCCTCTCACACGGTTCGGAGAGATGCCCATGCTCCACCCTGTGGCCTTCTTTTCCCGAAAACTGTCACCAGCAGAGCGAAATTATGATGTGGGCAATAGAGAACTTTTGGCCGTAAAGCTAGCCCTGGAGGAATGGTGGCATTGGCTGGAGGGGGCAACACACCCCTTCTCCATATTCACAGATCACAAGAACCTAGAGTACCTACGTACCACCAAACGTTTATCACCTCGTCAAGCCCGCTGGTCACTATTCTTCGCTAGGTTCCAATTCACCCTGTCGTACAGACCCGGGTCAAGAACACTAAGGCGGATGCCCTCTCTCGACTGGACGGCACTGAGGTTCGGAGGAACCACGAGGAGTTCATTATTCCCCCACCCTGCATTATCAGTGCCCAGGAGTGGGAGTTGGATCAAACCTTAGCGAGCATTCCCCAGTCACAGGTTCCAGCAGCATGCCCCTCGGGAAGACAATTTGTGCCCGAGCGGCACTGACAGGAACTCATTGTCTGGGCCCACACGTCTGCTGCCACGGGTCACCCAGGTGCACACCTACCATCTGTTGCGGGCCAAGTACTGGTGGCCTAACATGGAGAGGGAGGTACGCCGAGTAGTGGCTTCATGCTCATCGTGTGCTCAATGTAAGGTGCCACGAACACTACCGGCCGGTAAGCTCAAACCCCTACCCGTACCGGAACGCCCCTGCTCCCACATCTCCATTGACTTTGTCACAGACCTTCCAGAATCCCAGGGTAACACGACCATTCTGGTGATGGTGGACCGATTTTCAAAATCCGTAAGGCTCAACCTGAGGTAAAATTTTAAGCCCTACTTGCCCAAATACTAAATGGTGTTGGTTTATCATGCAAATAGAGCGCACATGCCCTAATTACTTCTAAGCACTTCATTTTGCTTGTAGCTGTTGCTGTGTTTTTCACAAATTTGTGGATGACATGCACTGTATAAGGTTATATATATAATATGTGCTGTTGGGAAGTAGGGGCATGGGTGGGTAGGCAGGGTGGGCCAGAGCTGCAAATGCTAATCAAATAGAGTTGTGCAATGGGGCAAGACACCAGGCTCACAAGACTACCACGTGGTTTCAGAAGCATTCATATACACTATGTGGCCAGAAGTATGTGGACACTTTGTATGCTGTGGAGTTATAATTTCCTTCAATGGAAATGAGAGGCATAATCATATTACAGCATTACAATGCCCTGTACACAAAGTGAGCTCCACGAAAACATGGGTTGCCAAGGCTGGAGTGGAAAAATCCGAGAAGCATGCACAGAGCCCTGACCTCAACCCCACTGAACACCTTTGGGATGAACTGGAATGCCGACTGCACCCCTGGCCTCCTCGCCTGACATCAGCACCTGACCTCACTAAGCATTAAGCGTTTGTGGCTTAATGTTGAAATCCACACAGCCACGCTCTAGTGGACACCCTTCCCAGAAGAGTGGAGGTTATTATAATCTGCAATGGGATGTTTAAAAAGCACGTGTGTGAGATGGTCAAGTGTCCACAAACTTTTGGCCATATAGTGTACAACATGTTGGCGTTTTATCTCTGGAAAGTTGTCTAGACCAGAAACTGCCATGTTCAACCTTTACACATTTCAGTACAAACTAGGATTCATAGAAATGACAGCAGTGGTGCCGTTCCGCGAGCAGCTACGTAATGATGTGTGCATGGTGGTGTGCTTATATGTGCGTAAAAACAAGCTATGAATTTGTATGCCAGAATGTGTAAAAGGTTTAGAACTTCTTCAAGCATATACAGTGTGACACGGTGAATAAGTATTGCAATAGATGATGCAGTCTCTCTCTCTCTCTCGCTCTCTCTCTCTCTCTTTCTGCTGAAGACATGCTGCCTCCTTTTTTTCGGATGTTTTTTCCTTTGTCCTTAATGTCACTTCATTTTTCATTTGATAGCGATAATACCTGAGCACGCACACACACACACCCAAAGACTAGCTGTGAGGATCTTTCTGCTTGCTGTCACTCTCTGTGCTGGTATTTAACCAGCTCTGAGCTTCCGATTAAAATTCCACTCACATTGCCTGCTTCCTCACACACACATCCACCCCACATTTCTCTCTCTCAGCACTAGTGCACATCTAGTCATTAGGAACAGCATGGAAGTGCTGATCTGGCTCTCACAGGCTGATTCACAAAGCATTCTATCTTTCATTTCAATTAACCCAAAACTTAGACAATCACGATAAGAGAGGAGGGGAGTGTGGGTGCACAGCCGGGAACATAGCTCTCTTTTGAGATTCATCCATTTTCTTAAATAAAGATTTTTTTTAAAACATGCACACACACATTATTTTTTTTTTCCTATATCCAGACCAGTGGGTTTTTCAAACCCACATACAGCTTATCTGCAGAGTCGTGTGTGGCTGTGGCTGGGCTTTCAAAGCCTTAACAAAAGGAACAGATGCCACACATTGCTCAGTCCAATACCTGAGACGCAGCTGAAGCACTGAAACAGCTGCTGGTTTATCGGGCTTCATTCCAAATAACCAGACAACACTCAGGCCTGCACAGAAATCAGGATTCAGAGAATGACACAAGAGGGTAGACGAAAAAAACGAAAAGAGGTAGAATACTTTAGTGTGAAGTGTTTCTCTTAAACATGTACAGTAGATGTAATCACACTTTTTTTCCGTTGAGGAATTGTGATTATCGCTCCATCAGGATTAGTCAGCGTTTCTGCATTTTTGGAGAACAGAAGGGGAGGATCTTGAGTTTAAGAGCAGGGGAACAGGCATGGTGTGAAAGTCCTATAATAATGCGCACTGTGTCATTATTACTTCGAGTGTTATTCCTCAGTGAATGATGAAGTCTCTGCCATATTCCTAATATCATAACTTAAGTTCAGTGAGGATTTGTAGGTTTGTGGCGCTGTTGCATCCCCAAACATCACAAGTCCTAACCATGGGTTTGTAGTTATTATATAACCATGCTGTTTTCAGTGGGAGTTTTTTTTGTGATCGTTGCGGCCAAAAATGCTTGATTTTGCTGCGGCTTTTTTCAAAATTTGCGGAATTGCAATTGCACGAAATTGTTTGTTGTTAATGAGAACTTTTAGCTGTACTCATGTTCGACGCACATGAATCGAAGAGGGCTTTCGCTGATGCACGGTGTGATGATGTCTCCGCCCAAATTTGCGGAAAATCTGTGGTAATTTTGAAACATTGCAAGCGCCTGCAAATATTGTGATGTTTTCTTAATTTTGCATTAATTTTTGCTCTCGCAATTCAAAAGCCTGGAGGGACTGCATTTTTATTGAACTACAATTAGAAAAAATAATATACCAAAAGATGCCAGTATCTAGGTGACATTATACTAGCAATAAAAGTAAATTACATGAGAATTACGTAGAGTGAACAGGTGTGTGCTGTTAGATTGATTATTTAAACAATTGATAGCTCTGAATGTCGACTCTTGGTTTGAGCCCTGGGTTAAACCTGTGAAGACTGCATTTGTTGTTAAAAAGGAAAAACCTTAATACAGGAGACCTGTCTATTGGAGAAAAGCAAGCCATTTTGAAGCAAAAGAAAAGAGTAAAGAGGGAAAATCAGTCAGAGTCACAGCCAATACAACAATTTAGAATGTCCTGAAAAAGAAAGAAACCACTGGTGTACTAACAACCACTTATATAAATTACAAACTCCTGTCCAATTAATGGCTACATACTGTACATACATTTAATAGGATGAAACACAAGTAACACAGACCCCCAGGGCCATATACAGACCCCCTGAATTTACTGAAAATACTGAATTTCTTAGTGAATTTGCAGACTTAATCTCAAACCTGGTTATTTCTGTAGATAAAGCATTAATCGTCTGTGATTTTAATATTCATTTTGATAACCCCGAAGACCCTCTGAGAACAGCGGTTGTGTCCATCTTAGATTCAGTAGGGGTCAATCAGAACGTAATCGGACCTACTCAGAATGGCGGTCATACTCTTGACCTCATACTAACATACGGATTAAATATAGGAAATATTGTAATTTTTCAGTAGTCTGAAGTTGTCTCAGACCATTATCTTATCTCGTTCATAACACATATTGATCATAATATTTCCACCTCGCCTCGCTACTGCGTAAAACGTACTTTCACATCAGCTACTGCACCGAGCTTCATAAATAACCTTGCAGAGACATCAATTAGATTTGGATCACCGTCTGATCCGATAGAACTCGATCAGGCGACTGAATGCTTAGAGTCAACACTCCGCTCAAAAGAAAATTAATTAGAGAGAAAAAACTAGCACCCTGGTATAACGATCAAACGCGTAACTTAAAACAGACCACTCGACAATTAGAACGTAAATGGCGTGAAACCAAATTGGTAATATTTCAATCAGCATGGAAGGAGAGTCTACTGAACTATAGAAAATCTCTTAGCGATGCTAGAAAAGTCTATCTCTCCACCTTAATAGGAGATAAAAACAATGCTAGATTTCTATTCAACATGGTAGCAAAATTAAATAGGAGTAAAACCACCACACAAAGAAGCACTCAATCATTACATAGCAGTGAAGATTTCATGAAATTTTTCATTGTTAAGATTGAAAATATTAGATGTGAAATTCGGGCTATTAAATTAAAACCATTAAATTAAAACCATTAAACTAACCCTATAGACGATAATATAGCAATAACAGATCAATGTTTAGAATGTTTTACTCTTCTTAGAGAGACCGAACTAGCTTCATTAATCTCTTCAGAAAATTCATCAACTTGCATACTAGATCCTGTACCTACATGTTTCTTTAAGCAGATTTGTCCTGGAGTAATTGAACCACTTTTAAATATAATCAATTCTTCCCTTAGCACTGACTAAGTACCTAAATCACTTAACCCTCTTACCCCTAAGTTCCCACAGTATTATGTCCCATAACCCTATATTCCCCAGAGAAACAGCACGCCAACCCTGAGTTCCTGGGCCAAAATCAACATTTTAATTTTAAAATTTTTGGCCTTGAAACAACTTATAATAATGTATTTGTGTAATATTACTTTGAAAATGAAGCAGTTCAGTGTTTTTACTCCACTTAGAGCACAATTCTTAACTAGAGAAATGACGAAAAATGCTCGCTAAAATCCTTATACTCCTTTAGAAGTACCATACAAGCATCAGCGTGGTCAATGCCTTTGAATACATTCAAGTAAATAATAAATAAATAAATAAATAAATGCATTTTAGCGCAAAAGTCAAGTTTCTGGTGATAATCAGACCAGCGGGTACTGTTTTCACGAATGCACAGAGATGGTCCCGTTATGACTCCAGACCCCTGCAGTGTCAGTCGCACTGGTTGATGCTGAAGATGAAGACGGATCAGGGTCTGAATCAGGAGAGTTTGCATCTCTATCAGTTTCGGTTTCAACATCGCCTGAACTTTCACTGCTGTCACTATCTAGAATCCTCGCTCTCGCCTGTGTAACTGTGTATGTTTTCTCTTTTTTTCCACTGTTTTAGATGTACCTGTGTTCACTGTAGGTGTAACTTTAGCTTGAACACGATTAGCTTTTCGCGTTGGCATTTTTAGTTCACTTCTACTAGTACACCAATATTCACGCTTGGATCAGCTTCATCGTAATGCCGGCATAATAATGTAATCACGTCGTGACGTCATGACGTGATCAACCTTCCGGGTCAAAAAATAATAATTAAATAAGTAAGGAATCATAGCAGAGTAATGCCGGTACACCGGCCTTACGGGGATAACGTTTACACTGTAAATCCTCTATATCGGCCTTACGGGGATTTGGCATAGACGACCAAGCCGGTATTTCGTCCTTACGGGAATAGATCAAAGACGGGCAAGCCGGTTTTTCGGCCATATGGGGTAAGAGGATTAAATTAGCAGTTATTAAACCCTGATAAAAAAAAATGATAAAAAAAACCTTTCTGTAAAGCTGCTTTGAGACAATGTCCACTGTAAAAAGCGCTATACAAATAAAATTGAATTGAATTGGTTAGCACGTTCGCCTCACACCTCCAGGGTCGGGGGTTCGATTCCCACCGTGGCCCTGTGTGTGCGGAGTTTGCATGTTCTCCCCGTGCTGCGGGGGTTTCCTCCGGGTACTCCAGTTTCCTCCCCCAGTCCAAAGACATGCATGGTAGGCTGATTGGCGTATCCAAAGTGTCCGTAGTGTATGAATGGGTGTGTGAATGTGTATGTGATTGTGCCCTGTGATGGACTGGCACCCTGTCCAGGGTGTACCCCGCCTTGTGACCGATGCTCCCTGGGATAGGCTCCAGGTTTCCCCGTGACCCTGAAGAAGGATAAGCGGTATAGAAGATGGATGGATGGATGGATGAATTGAATTGAACATAGGGTTTAAATAAGTAGCCAAAATAAGAGGGATCTGGTTTTATGCTTGAAACTTCTGAAGCTTGTGGCATCAACAACTAAAAATTTGTGCACTTGAATGGTTCATTTTATGTACTACAGGACCAAATCCCCTGTACTTCATCCTGATCTGATACGAGGCTACTACATTCATTCGTCTTTCATTCATTTTGCGCAACTGCTTTCTCCAGGTCAGGATCAGATACAGCTAATCCTAACATTTATTGTATACCACAGTCCCATCCAAAAGTATTGGAACAGCAAGGCCAATTGTTTTGTTTTTGCTATACACTGAAGACATTTTGGTTTGAGGTCAAAAGATGAATATGAAACAGACCACACAGACCAGAATTTCAGCTTTCATTTCCTAATATTTATATTTAGATGTGTTAAACAACTTAGAACATGGCACCTTTTGTTTTAACCCACCCATTTGTCAAGTGATCAAAAATATTGGAACATGTGACCGACAGGTGTGTCCTGTTAGATTGATTGTTTAAGCAATTAATAGCTCTGAATGTCTACTCTTGGTTTGAGCCCTGAGTTTCACCTGTGAAGACTGCATTTGTTGTTAAAAAGGATAAACCAACATGAAGACCAGAGAGCTGTATTTTTGAGAAAAGCACTTCATTTTGAAACTGAGAAAAGATGGAGAATCTATCAGAGCACTAGCATTGGGCACAGCCAGTATAACAATTTGGAATGTCCTGAAAAAGAAAGAAACCACTGCTGTACTAACAACCAAACAGGTCAGCCAAGGAAAACAACAATAACTGATGACAAACATTGTATCACCTGCAAAGAAAAACCCACAAACGATAGTCAGTGACATCACCGACCTCCACAATGCAGGGGTGAAGGTATCACAATCCAATATTCAAAGAAGACATCAAGGGCAGAAATATATAGGCCATACCACAAGATGCAAATCACTCATCAGCAGTAAGATTGGAATTTGCAAAGAAATACAGAGATGAGCCACAAAATTTCTTGAACCAAGATTAACCTCCACTAAAGTGATGGAAAGGCCAAAGTGTGGAGGAAGAAAGGATCTGCTCACGATCCAAATCATTGAAGCTTATCAGTCAAGCATGATAGAGGTAGTATCATGGCTTGGGCTTGCACGGCTGCTTCTGGAACAGTCTCACTAATCTTTATCGATGATGTAACTCATGATTGTAGCAGCAGAATGAATTCATAAGGAACTACATTACAGGAATGATCTGTCTGCCAATTTACAGAGAAATGCATCCAAATTAATCTGGAGGAACTTTATCATGCAGCAAGACAATGATCCAAAACACACTGCCAACTCAACAAAGAACTTCATCAGGGGGAAAAGGGGAAGGTTTGAGGCTGGCCGAATCAATTACCAGACCTTAACCCAATTGATCAGCATTTCACCTCCTGAAGAATCTTTAGTAAATGCCTGGAAAAGCATCACAAAGGAAGAATGCAACAGTTTGGTGTAGTCAGTGGGTCACAGGCTTGATGCAGTTTTTGCAAGCAAGGAATATGCAATTACACACTGAGTGTTATTTACTTTCAGAAATTTATGACTATCTGTTCCAATACTAAAAATTGGGTGGTCTGCCACCAGCGGTGCCATGTTCTAAGTTGTTTAACACATCTAATGTTCACATCAGGAATGAAAGCTGAAATTCTAAATGTTTGTCTCAACCATCTTTTGATCTCAAACCCAAACGTAAAGCCTCAACGTACGAGTTCCAATAATTTTGGAGGAGATGTATACCATTATGTTTTCAAATGATATATTCACATCTAGTGTTGATTTTCTCTTTAATGTCCATTCCATTGCTTTATTAGCTTTAAGAGCTGCTGGAGGCCCTGATACACAAAGTGCTTTTTAGCAGACAAGCTGGCGTGCAAGCAAAGAAATGCACACACACACACACACACACACACACACACACACACACACACACAGTACACACTTTGTTATGACTGAAAAGAAATTACCTGCTATGTGCGCACACGCACACGCACACACACACACACACACACACACACACACATTCTGACTGGTTGTGAGAAACTCATTTATTGTTGCTAAGAAACAAAGTCTTTAACTCCATCTCTCCCGTCTAATAGCTATTTTTGCGTTGTTATATTTGATATGTACCTCTGAAGTGATCAAATGAAGAAATAAGAAAATAAAAACAAGACGTTCTTAATTTGATTCCCTATACTTCACATATGGATCATCAGCAAAAACAAAGAGACACAGGAAGACCAGCATGAGGATGTTGGATCAAATAAAACGAGGGAGGCATAAAGAAGAGAAAAGGACAAAGCTCAGGCAGGGTCACAGCCTCATTTATGTCTTTCTAAATGAGGATCTAGCAGCAGTCCTAAGCACCAATAACTGGTGGTGTTTAAGAGTACTCAGCATGAGTGAACAGAGTGAGCGAGGGATTGAGAGGGAAAGCGAGAGAGGCAGGAAGAAGGAGGGAGATCAATAAGCGACAGGTGGAAAGTGTTTTCATGAGGAGATTTCACACTGTGTGAATATACAGCTCGTCAGACATACTGCAGAGAGACTGCTCTCGCTCTCTCTTTCTTTTCCTCTGTTGCTTGACTACCTTTCTTTTCACCTTCTCCCACTCAAAAGGCTTTACTGCTACAAAATCTAGATTCAGCACCGGTGCCAGGTTTGACTGGGCCACTACAGTGGCTTCTTCTTGTATTTACTGGTCTACTATCAGTTTTTAGCAAAAGTTTCCAAACAAATTCTCTTGCTGAACATTTAGACAGGAATAACTGACTAGGCCAGACGCCAATGTGTGTGTTCACAGTTTCTCTCAATTGCTTACACACATTAGTGTAAATAATATCTCACTATCTAAAATGCTCAGTTCTCAGGACACCACTCACACACACACACACACACACACACACACACACACACACTCTGCAAATATACTGGAGCAAAATGAAACAAACACTGGCTCCAAAACCACGAAGAAAATAAAAACAAAATGAAATGTTTCTATCAAAAAACCACGTCTGTATGGCGTCGGTTTCACGTCACAAGCATTGTGGTCACATATACAGTACACGCAAATCATAGACTCTTATACACGATTGAAAAAATATCTAAAAAAAAATTAACAAAAAGAACACACAATAATCTGAATTAAAAACTGTTTTCCTTGGTTAACTTACTCTGATGCTTGCTCTCTCTATTTTTTGGTAAATGGGCTACACTTATATAGCACTTTTTTAACCTTAGCTGTTCTACAAGTGCTTTACACTGGTTCTCATTCACACACACACACCAATGGTAGCAGAGCTGCCCTGCAAGGAGCTAGCTTGCCATCGGGAGCAACTTGGGGTTCAGTGTCTTGACCAAGGAGACTTCAGCACGTGGAGTCATGTGGGTCGGGAATCGAACTGCCAACCCTATGATTAGTGGACAACCCGCTCTACCACCTGAGACACCCACGCTACCATCACCACCCATTTTCTGCTCACAATTTCATTGTCTTTCATTCACGCTTCAGTTTTCTTTGCCCTCATTCCCAAGTTCTTGCTTATGATTACAAAAATTACATTTCATGCAGACCAGGGGGCGGGATTAAAGTCTCCATTGGTCTACTGGTTCTAAACCGACAGCCCTTCTCTAGCCAATCAGTAAGCTGGGAGTAGATGACATCACAGACGCGTGACTTTGATTGACTACTTCTGGTTGGAGTTCTCATCAACTGAGGATGGCCCCAAGTGGTGCAGGCTGGAGATTGCTGAGATCGCTGAGGATGGTGCCGCTTGAAGTACCATGGGAATGGTTTTGGACCTCAATTTCACACGAACAGTTGCGCTGTGCTTGCTGGGACTATGGTTGCTGCTATGGCCTTAGGACTGCAATTACCACATACAGTTTTGCACTCAAGTCTCCTTTAGTGAACAGTGGATCGGTTCAACAAAACAGACTTCATATAAAAACTATAATGAACTTCCCTTTTCTTTTACACTATCTGTTGTTACCCAGATGAGGATAGGTCCCCTTCTGAATCTGGTTCCCTTCAAGGTTTCTTCCTCATATCATCTTAGGGAGTTTTTCGGCTTGCTCAACAGGGATAAATTCACACACTTAAAATCTCTATCCTGTCTTTATATGTTTCTGTAAAGCTGCTTTGAGACAATGTCCAATGTATCCATGTAATGGATATACTAATAGACACAGGTGATGGATATACTAATAATAATGATAGACACAGGAGATGGATATACTAATAATAATCATAGGCACAGGTGATGGATATAATGATAGGCACAGGTGATAAATATACTAATAATAATGATAGGCACAGGTGATAGCTATAATGATAGGCACGGGTGATGGATATACTAATAATAATGATAGGCACAGGTGATGGCTATAATGATAGGCACAGGTGATTGATATAATGATAGGCACAGGTGATTGATATAATGATAGGCACATGTGATTGATATACTAATAATAATGATAGGCACAGGTGATGGCTATAATGATAGGCACAGGTGATTGATATAATGATAGGCACATGTGATTGATATACTAATAATAATGATAGGCACAGGTGATGGCTATAAT
Organism: Ictalurus furcatus; assembly: GCF_023375685.1. Lineage (NCBI taxonomy): Eukaryota > Metazoa > Chordata > Actinopteri > Siluriformes > Ictaluridae > Ictalurus > Ictalurus furcatus. Next base: position 5,715,090 of record NC_071281.1, read on the forward strand.
TACAGGCACAGGTGATAAATATACTAATAATGATAGGCACATGTGATGGCTATAATGATAGGCACAGGGGATAAATATAATAATAATAATGATAGGCACAGGTGATGGCTATAATGATAGGCACAGGTGATTGATATAATGATAGGCACATGTGATTGATATACTAATAATAATGATAGGCACAGGTGATGGCTATAATTACAGGCACAGGTGATAAATATACTAATAATGATAGGCACATGTGATGGCTATAATGATAGGCACAGGGGATAAATATAATAATAATAATGATAGGCACAGGTGATGGCTATAATGATAGACACAGGGGATAAATATACTAATAATAATGATAGGCACAGGTGATGGCTATAATGATAGGCACAGGTGATATATACTATATATGGCTATAATGATAGGTACAGGTGATAGGTATAATGATAGGCACAGGGGATAAATATAATAATAATAATGATAGGCACAGGTGATGGCTATAATGATAGGCACAGGTGATATATACTATATATGGCTATAATGATAGGCACAGGTGATAGATATAATGATAGGCACAGGTGATGGATATAATGATAGGGACAGGTGATGGATATATAATGATAGGCACAGGTGATAGGCACAGATGATGGATATAATGATAGGCACAGGTGATGATATAATAGGCACAGGTGATGGATATATAATGATAGGCACAGGTGATGGATATAATAGGCACAGATGATGGCTGTCATGATAATCACAGGTAATGGATATAACAATAGACACAGGTAATGGCTATAATAATAGACACAGGGAATCTATAATTGTGTATTGAATTCTATGATTCGTATGGGGTTTATTTTTACGACCATGATACTTATCACGTGAAATTGACGCCCTATATATACTAATAATATGGATGTTTTTGACGCTGCGCTGATTATTTGAGAACATATCCATCACTGCTGTATACAGTCATTCAACCCTGATTGAGGATCTGAAGTCGATCCCTGCAACACTGGCCACAAGGTGGGAAAACACAGTGGATATACTTTAGAGCATCATGCGTACTCACACACACACACACACACACACACACACATTCACACCTAGGGGTGGTTTAGAGTCACCAATGATCAACTAGTGTAAACGGAATTTCATTTGAGCTGAGTTCAGTTGAGCTGTTGGTCACCTTGACAGAGGTCCCTTCTTCTACTCTTCTATCTCTCTATCTAAATCAACCTCTATTCTCTCTTTCCTTCCGTTTCCTCCAAACTTCTCCACCATAAAGCAGCCTTTCATTACTTTATATATTAGAAGCTCGAGTACGTGACTCTGTGAAGAGACTAAATCCATGTTAAGCCAAGATCGGCTCTCTTTTTCACAAGGACTCCATGTGCTATCTCAGTGAACAAATCATCTTGCCATCTTCCTGCACTATAACTCCCGTAAGGTGGGAGATAATGGATGACATTACACAGGCTCAGAGCAAAGAACCAGCTTCATCCATATATCCACCTGGGAAAACTTTCATCCCACAGACCATGAGAGAGATAGTGATCCAGTGGGTCCACATGTCAGTCACGTCATGTTATGCACAATAAACCTAGGCAGTAACAGGTTCCTCCCACAAAAAGACTCAACACAGTTTGTCCAGGCCTACCTGCATGTTCTTGCACCACCAGGCACTTTCCCACTGACCTGCTCAAGCCTCTTACAGTTCCTAAGCATCACTGCACTCATATTTCAGTTGATTTTTATGAAAGTCTGGGAAAACTTGGTTTGGTGTGGTTTTGCTGATTAATTGGCACTGATAACTGATTGCTGGAACTATGGGTTATCTGCACACATCCACACCGATAGTTTTTCCTGGTTGCGTCCATTTCAAGGTCTGCTGTCATTATACAGTACGAGAGCGGCCTCTAGAGGTGAAATAAAAACTATCACTGACAGATTTTGTTGTGTTATTTGAAGTGTTTTTCGATTCATTTTGGATGTCTATTTGTTTTTTAGATCTTTATTTGTTATATGGAGTGTTACTTTTTGGTTCCATTTGGATGTATATCTTTTATTTACTTTAATATTTAATAATAGTGTGTGTGTGTGTGTGTGTATATATATATATATATATATATATATATATATATATATATATATATATATGTGTGTGTGTGTGTGTGTGTGTGTGTGTGTATATATATGTGTGTGTGTGTGTGTGTGTGTGTGTATATATATATATATATATATATACACACACACACACACACACACAGGTGGATCTAAAAAAAAATTAGAAAATCATGGAAAAGTTTATTTTTTTCAGTAATTTAATTCAAAATGTGGAACTTTCATATATTCTAGATTCATTACACATAAAGTGACATATTTCAAGCCTTTTTTTGTTTTAATCTTGATGATTACAGCTTACAGCTCACGGAAATCAAAAATCCAGTATCTCATTTCAAATCTGATGACTGCAACACACTCCAAAAAAGTTGGGACAGTCGACTGTTTACCACTGTGTAACATCACCTTTTCTTTTAATAACATTTATTAAGCGTTTAGGCGCTGAAGACACCAGCTGGTTTAGCAAGCAGAATTTTCCCCCCGTTATGCATTTCTTTTACACTATTTTGCTCTTCATATTGTGCCACACATTCTCAATCTGAGACAGGTCAGGACTGTAGACAGGCCATGCTAGCACCCGCACTCTCTGCTTACACAGCCATGCGCTTGTAATCAGAATGTGGTTTGGCGTTGTTCTGCTCTGGATGGAAGCATATGTTGCTCCAAAATGTGTACATATCTTTCTGCATTAATGGTGCCCTCAAAGATGTGCAAGTTACCCATGCCATGGGCACTGACACACCCCCATACCATGACAGACGCTGACTTTTGGACCTGATGCTGATAACAGCTTGGATGGTCCTTTTCCTCTTTGGCCCAGAGAATACAACAGCTGTTTTGTTCAAAAACTATTGAAATGTCGACTCATCGGACCACAAAACACGAATCCACTGTGCTACTGTCCATCTCAGATGAGACCGAGCCCAGAGAAGTTGGCGGCACTTCTGGACAGTGTTGATGTATGGCTTCTGCTTTGCATAGTAAAGCCTTAACTTGCATCTGTGGATGCAGCGCCGAATGGTGTTGACTGACAAAGGTTTACCAAAGTTTTCCAGTGCCCATGTCAGGATCTCCATTACAAACTCATGACAGTTTTTAAGACAGTGACGTCTGAGGGATCGGAGATCATGCGCATTCAGAAATGGTTTTCGGCCTTGCCCTCTACACCCCGAGATTTGAGCGGATTCCTTGGATCTTTTAATTATATTGTGCATGTAGAAGGTGAAATGCCCAAAATCCTACTGATTTGTCTTTGGGGAATGGTGTTCTCCTTCTGTCGAGCCACACACGATTTTATGGATATACTAGAGATCCTGATCCTTCCTGCTCTCCGGACCTGCCTCATCCGTTCGGATGCCATACCTCTGGATGGAGCTCTCATCTACTCCAATTCCACATGGACATTCTCACTGTGGTTGCTGGGACTACGTTTGCTTCTAAGGCCCAGGGACTGCAATTACAACATGCAGTTTTGCACTCGGGTCTCCTTTGAACAGTGGACTCAACTAACAGACTTCATGTAAAAACCATAATGAACTTTCTTTTACTCTCACACTATCTGTTGTTACCCAGATGAGGACGGGTTCCCTTCTGAGTCTGGTTCCTCCCAAGGTTTCTTCCTCATATCATCTTAGGGAGTTTTTCCTCGACACTGTCACCACCGGCTCGCTCGGTTGAGATAAATTGACACATTTAAAATCTGTATCCCGTGTTTATATATTTCCGTAAAGCTGCTTTGAGACAATGTCCACTGTTAAAAGCACTATACAAATAAAATATAATTGAATTGAAATTGAATTGTTCTCAAAGTGTTGGATTATTCTCTGACACATCTGTTGGCAGATTGGTGAGCCTTGACCCATCCATGCTCTTAAGGACTAGGCCTTTTTTTGGAGGCTCCAAAAAACTCGTCACATTGCTATTAGTCCTAAATTATCCCTGTCCCAACTTTTTTGGAACGTGTTACATGCATCAATTTCAAAATAAACATTTATCTTCAAAAAAATATGCAGCTGATTAGGTAAAACACCTTCTCTTCATGTGTTTAAAAAAAAATACAAGTCAAAGTACATTTACAAATCACTCTCTTTGTTTTTATTAGCATTTTCCATACTGTCCCAACTTTTTCAGAATTGCGGTTGTGTGTATATATATCATGTAAAAAAGTACCGTACCTTTTCATGGTACAGTCAGTACTATTTATTTTTGTAATAAAGTTCAGCTATATTTTATTTTGAGTGTTGTGTTTTCACTCAGTATCAATTTTGAAAACTATCGCTCGACCTCTAATCACTAGCTCTTCACCTAGTCTCAGGTCCAATGAGCTGCCGTCTTCACATAAATGCATGAAGTAGAAGAAGAAGAAGAAGAAGAAAAAGAACAGCTACAGAAGCCACCCTGGTTCATTTTGGCTTTTTTAAAGTAGAGTGGCCAGTTTTTTAACACATTTTTCGGCTCTGCTACGGAAGTTTTCTACAACTCGCCGCGGTTCAGTGACATTACTGTGCCTGCTCTGCCAGCTGAGGATCACTGGTTTAGAGAATTTTTTAGAGAATAGTGTCAATCTGTTAGGCAAGAGACAGATGCAATTTGGTTATTGAGAAACGTGTACCAGAGTGCAATAACGGTTTGTAAACAACCATCACAGACATAGGTTATTTGTTAATTAGTAAATAGTAAAAGCATTACGCAGTTATGCAGCTTCTAGTAACTACTGCACGAGAGGCAGTTCTGCTTTAAAACAGTTCTCTCTGCTTCACTAGAATTAGACCAGAGAAAAATAATTGTCAAAACAAACAAAAAACATGAATCTAAATGAAACTCCTCAGTCAGTGCCTCTTTCCCCTTCAAGATTCATCTGTCTTTAAGCGCCCCCCCTCTAACAGACCCAGCTGTCTCTCTCTTTTACAGATTCAGATGTCTTTTGTCTCTTACCTGTCGCTCGCTCAGCACTGTGATCTTGGCCTGAAGGTCATGCAGCTGTAGCTTCAGCTCAGCGTTCTGCGCACAAAAGAAACACACACATAATCACTGACAATCCCTTTGAGAAATCATATCTGTGTCTCTCTACAGTATGTATATATTAACATAGCTGAATGAGAAGTCATCATCTTCGTGCTGAGGCGGCTCTCACCTGTGGATCTTGCTTCATCTGTGCAACTAGCTTCTGCAGAAAGAATGACAATGAGACAAGAATAAGTGTGTATGCAAGTGTGTTTGTGGGTGTGTATGTGTGTGTTGAGAGAGAGAGGGACAGAAAGAGAGAGTAAAAGCAAAGAGAGAGAGAATAGTCAGAACACAGATCATTCAGTGCTCTTTATATACTTGGTTAGCCAAGCAGAGTGTAATTCAGGGTGTTCACACAGCGACTCTTAGAGGCAGACACTGGAACTGCAAGTAACAGCACAAATCCAGCCTCCTTACAGCTGTACTCCGCACAGGGTTACAGGAATACATGACCTTCTTTGGCTTTGTGGGGACATTTGGCTGATCGGGTAAACTTAAAAATCCTAAAATAATTATGTTTGAGTCCTGAGGTACTACAGTAATAGACATACAATACCCTGAATGCTTTATTTACAATATAGTGTGCATATTAATGTGAACAATGTTCAAGCAAAAAGTAAAAAGAAAAGAAAAAAAAAATCCTAATAATAATAATAATAATAATAATAATAATAATAATAAGTATTAAATCAAATGTAAACACATAAAACAATGAGTAATTAAATATTTAAAATAAAAAGTCTAAAAAAAAAAAAAGGTTAAACTCATCTTTAAACAGAAATAATTATTAAGTCTTAACCCACATGGCTTCCTGTTCATTATATAGTGAATAAGGTAATACTGGTGCAGAACCCATGTAGTGCACTACATGCCCAATATAACGTCAATAAAGATGAGGGTATTATATATACGATAGTGTTAACTACTTGCATGTAATTTCACTTTTAGGACACATAATACAACTGTTGGTCTGCCCGAGTCCTCACTTCGTCTGTCCTCCATCAAGGCCATGACGGTTTATATCTTGTAGATCATCTAACAGAGTCGTCTGCTGACCACACCCCTGACTCTGCAGAACTGCGTCATATAGCAGCACTGCGTTTCGCAACGTTGAGCCCAACATTTCCTGTCTCTGCTACGTCTACACTGGTTTTCTTATGAATATGTCATGATTATTAATATTAATATGGTACGATTCATATGATTCAACATTGCTGGAAAATTATGAGTGCGAAAATAAGCTCTTGTTCTTTTGTTTTCAAAGAGCAGAACATGGCAGTTAGCTGAGATTGTTTAAAACGTTCCTCCTAGTAAACCCCCTGTTACGTTTCACTTCATTAACTGGCTATGAAGGATTTACTCTATTTTGAATAGATCATGGATGGTAAATAAGTCACTTTAGCATTTCTATGATGCTGTCACTATGGTTATGGGTGTTGTAGGCTAGCTGCAGATGAGAGCTGACTCTGAGGCAGAAGGCAAAGTGAAAAACGTCTTCTTTAATGCCAAATGATATTAAACTAATGTTTAATTCCACTATGAACAGTCATGTGCTTTGTATAATGGAATCGTGAATGCCAACATTATTGTACGGTAGTAAAGAATTACTGCTCACACCAAATTTATATACATATGGTACATGTGGGTCAAACATTATTCATAATGTAGAGTTCAAAGTTCAAGAAAGTTCAACCTATACTGGTACCGATGTGCATGACAATGCTCAGACTCTAATTTTGAGAGACACAATCAGATTCTACAGCTCCATCATCAAGCCCCTCTGCCCAAAGAAATCAAAATCGTATTTATTTCTGGAAAATAAAAAAGTTTAAAGAGATTCAAACAGAATTGGGGGGGAATACATTTTATATATATATATATATATATATATATATATATATATATATATATATATATATATATATATATATATATATACACACACACACACACACACACACAAATAGATATATATATATATATAGATAGATAGATAGATAGATATCTGGGACCCTACATTAATGAGAGTGGTATAATATGGATACTGATTTATTATTTTCCCCACTTCAGAAACTATTTACTAGTTCTTCTTTTGTTTTACACATTATAAACGTGTAAATGTTTTACACATGATTTACACAGGATTTCCTGTGCCAGGATTCAGTTCTGGTGTTTATTACCTGATGAATCTGTATCTCCACTTTGAGAGCCTCCTGTAGACTCTGTAGCTCCATCATCAAGCCCTTCTGCCCAAATTCCACACCTCCCTCAGCCTAGGGGTAGAGAGACAGAAAGTGAGAGATCATTAAGACAGCGAGAAAGAGAGAGAGAGTGGGAGAAAGAGAGAAAAAGAAAGGGAGTGTGAGAGAGAGAAAGAAAGAGAGAGAGAAAGAGTGAGAGAAAGAAAGAGTGAGAGAGAGAGAAAGAAAGAGTGAGAGAAAAGAGAGAGAGAGGGAGAAAGAAAGAGTGAGAGAAAGAAAGAGTGAGATAGAAAGAGAGAGAAAGAGAGTGAGAGTGAGATTAGAGAACATGTAAATACTTATATTCACTTTCTGATTTATAATGGATAATAAAGCTTATTAACTTCATAGTGCTTGGGTTTGCGTGTGTTTGTTTTTATGAATTTTCAGGACAAAAATAATGTGACTATATAAGAAAACCAGGGCTATTCTAGCTTGTCAGGACCAGCAAGATTTATATATTATATATATATACATATATATATATAAATATATATATATACATACACACATAAAGCTACAGTATGTGCTTCTTTTTTTTTTGAGGTAAGGATTGGTGTTGAAAAATCTCACTACATATTAGGGATGTAAACAAATACATTATTCAGACTGAACAGACAGTGCATCCTAAACAAATACAAACGAACAATATGTGGAGTATTCAGGGTTTATTTTCAGAGAAAGCTTGGTAGAAAGCTTCAGAAAAGGTGTGTGTACTGGGATCTTACAGTACAAAACAAGAATAGTTGTGCCAGTTTCTACTTTAATATAGAGCTTTAAAGAACAGCTAGCACAAGCTCATGGGGAGGTTTGCCAGGGTTCAGCAAACTTCCCATCCTACAACTCAGAAAGACACGAATCTAGCCAAAAATGTCTGGGCATAGAAAAGGTAGAGACATTTTCTCCTTCTTCTCAGTCATTTCGAGTGTACAGGTTAACAATTGTGTACCTTCCTGACTTTCAGTATATATTTGCAATACGCGGATATTATACATAGAACCTGGCAACCCTGATTGTGGAAAAAATAAATAATAATTTCATTAACATGCTAAAGGGAGATACACTGTTCAGTTTTAGCCAGACCTACACAATGCCTTACTGGGCTCCAAAATCAAACAATATTTCTAGCACATTTCTGTAGGGCTGCACGATTGATCGTTTTTCAACTGAAATCACGATTTGAAAGGGTGCGATTTTCAAATCGCAAGAGCTGCGATTATTTCGATCGCAGGACCATCAAATATGGTAAGAAGCATTGTTGACGGTTTGCTTCCTGAGCATTTTTGACGCAGAGTTTAGCCAATAGGGGGCATTAACACTGCACATGCTGAGAACGTCAAGAAGGTCATTTGAAAAAGATGAGCGGGAGCTAGGCTTGCTGCGATAGACGGAGTTACCGGTGTTCCACCGCACACCGATTACATCCCGGTGGCCTCCATGGCACCGCCCTCACCGTTGTTTTGCCTTTTTATAGCAATAGTATAGTATAGTAACTCATTTAGTTCAGTTAGAGAACGGACGCTACAATTAAAAACTGACCGCGTCTGCTCAATTCAGCATGAGTCAGAGTCGCAGCACAGATCAGATTTCAGATTTTAGCACGTGATGAGAGTGAGGCGAGCTGACTGACAGGAAGAGTGAGGGGAGCTGACTGAAACTGACTGACAGGAAGAGTGAGGCGAGCCGACTGGCAGGAAGAGCGAGGCGAGCCGACTGGCAGGAAGAATGAGGCGAGCCGGCTGAGAGGAAGAGCGAGGCGAGCCGACCGGCAGGAAGAGGCGAGCCGACTGAGAGGAAGAGCGAGGCGAGCCGACTGGCAGGAAGAGCGAGGCGAGCCGACCGGCAGGAAGAGGCGAGCTGACTGAGAGGAAGAGCGAGGCGAGCCGACTGGCAGGAAGAATGAGGCGAGCCGGCTGAGAGGAAGAGCGAGGCGAGCCGACCGGCAGGAAGAGGCGAGCCGACTGAGAGGAAGAGCGAGGCGAGCCGACTGGCAGGAAGAGCGAGGCGAGCCGACCGGCAGGAAGAGGCGAGCTGACTGAGAGGAAGAGCGAGGCGAGCCGACTGGCAGGAAGAGCGAGGCGAGCCGACTGGCAGGAAGAGCGAGGCGAGCTGACCGGCAGGAAGAGGCGAGCTGACTGAGAGGAAGAGCGAGGCGAGCCGACCAGCAGGAAGAGGCGAGCCAACTGAGAGGAAGAGCGAGGCGCGCTGACTGGCAGGAAGAGCGAGGCGAGCCGACCGGCAGGAAGAGGCGAGCCGACTGGCAGGAAGAGAGGCAAGCCGACTGGTAGGAAGAGCGAGGCGAGCCGACCGGCAGGAAGAGCGAGGCGAGCCGACCGGCAGGAAGAGCGAGGCGAGCCGACCGGCAGGAAGAGCGAGGCGAGCCGACTGGCAGGAAGAGCGAGGCGAGCTGAATAGCGGGAAGAGTGAGGCGAGCTGACTGACAAGATGATGGTGGAAGATTTGGTTTCAAAAGTTCTGTTCAATATAAGCGAGTTTGTCACTGTCCTGTTTTGTTGTTGTTATGTTTTTTATTAAGAATAATAATGAACCCACCATTCAAGCAATTACTGCCCCGAATTGCCGCTAATTTGAAAGCGCAAGTGAAATGCGCACACGGGCATTCATAGGCGATTTAAAAGTGAGGCGATTTAAAAGTGAGGGGGGAAAGAGGGAAAGGCTCTAATAGGATTCATACTTTCCGTCGCTTCTGGATTGAAAGATGCGCTAGCTGACTGGGGTCTGAACGAAGAAGGCCAGGTGTGCATCACCAAAAACAATGCAGCCAACATAATACGGGCAGTGGAAATAAATGGATGGACCAGACTTCATTGACTACGTTTACATGGACAGAAATAATCTAATTACTGACCTTATTCTAAATAAGACAATATTGTGATTAAGGTGTTTACATGAGTTGCGTTTAGAATATTCCTTTCATGTTCCTGTTTTACATCTTATAGAACACAGAGCGATTAACGGCACACGTCATTACATCACCGCGCCACGCAGTCCGATGTTCCCTCCAGAATTTCACATATCGACATACCGTTTGTCTTCGTTATGGTACCGTATACAGTTTGGGTGTTTCATTTTTAATTTTACGAAAGCTTCAAGTGCAGTTAATTATTTGTCATGCTATACGTGCAAACAGACGACTGCATGAAGCCGTGGGCTGCGTCCCAAACTGTGTACTTACCTACTATATGGTATATAGAAATACATGCATTTAGTGGGCAAATACGCAGTTTCGGACGCAGCCGTGCTCTCTTGTTTGCTGTAAAACGCTTGAGCACTGCCGTGTGTGTGTGTGTCCTATCACAAAATGCAGTGAAAACTCCCTCGCGATGTTAATAGTGTGATTAAGGTGTGTACATGTCTGTAATACACGCCGATAATGCGACTAAAACAGGAATACTCCACATGGCTTAATTCGATTTGTCTTTACTTCGAGTATGACTTCACTTGGATTAGGGTCATCAATAATTGCTGTTTACATGCTAGATTCTTAATCAGAGTATTGTCTAAATCGGGTTAATATCGGATTATTGTTGTCCATGTAAACGTACTGAATGTGTAGTAAATTACCTATAAAATCACTGAGTTTAGACTGGAGTGAGGTGAAACCAGAACAAAGCACAAAGCAAGTTGTTGTTAGCTAGCTGCTAATTTTATTCAATTGCATATGGTAGGAAAAAAGTTAACAAACTTTTTAATGCTACTTTTTAATATTGATATGATGATATACCAAAAATAAGGTCTAGCAACGAATCTTACAAAGCTATGAAAGCCTGTGGAAAAATCACAGCTTTTTTTGCAAGAAAGGATGCCGTGAGAGTGACATAATATCTGTGTCTGATAATCACATAACCTATATATAACATGGAAGAGGTTGTAAAACTGAATAATTCTCAGCCACAGTCCAGAAGAAAATTAGTGGCTAAAAAAAAAGAAAAGAAAAAAAGAATGAGCAACAAAGTGTAAACAATGAGGCACAAAAGAAACAAACATCAGGGTAAGAGCTCATACATAATAAGAGATATCATGGAAGCCTTTGATTCTAGTTTCTGCTATGAGTAAAATATTAGCTTCTTTTTTAAAAACAGTAAACATCATACCAGTGGCTTGGTGACTTTTACATGCAAAATAGTTGTAAGCACTTTGTTTTATTAGCTGTCCTGATGGTGATTGTTTTTTATTTCATGAATAAATAGGATAAGCAAAAATCACAAACTATTTCTCTGCATTTATGTTAAGTTTATTGTCAGTATTGGGCTCGCACATCATGTGGGTAGGGGATTTTTACGTGTGTGTGGATGACCATGTCTGTCCACCACCACCGAAGACCATTTCTGACCCAGGAAAAACCTTTTATTTTTATAATTTTATCATCGGATATTATTCATATAGAACGCAATCAAATACGTGTCATTTATTTTGAAAAAACATTTGAATTGCAACAATAAAATATATTGGTAACACTTTTATAGTAAAATTTTATAGTAAAATTCACTTTATAGTAACAATCTATAGTTAAACTCACTTTATAGTAACAATCTATAGTAAAATTCATTTTATAGTAACACCTTATAGTAACACTTTATAGTTAAACTCACTTTATAGTAACAAACTGTTTCAATCTTAATATTACTTAATGTTGAGTATTTAATTTATATATAATAATGATACATAATTCTACAGAATTGCTTGAGCTTTGTCAATAATAGAATTTACTGCATATACATATATATATGTATTATATATATATATATATATATATATATATATATATATATATATATATATATATATATATATATATAAAATTTCAGTATTCAGTTTGTTTAAAAAAAACAACAACTATGCAATATGAACAAATATGAATTATTAATGAACAGTGGTGTATGTGTATAAATAAACATTAACTTAAATAAATGCTGGAGTTATTTTTTTGATTTGTCATGACAGATGTTTGCATCATGACAGCTTTATTTGAAAATAAATAAATAAATAAAAAATGCCACAATGTTGAAGTGGTTTTAAATAAACAGTAGCACTAGAAATTGCATTGTTTTGTTTGTTTATTGTAGTGTTAGAAGATCAAATTGTGATTATGCTTGGTCTTTCCGGAATCTTATCTTATTATCTTATCTTACTTTGATGCTGTGCAAACCACCACAACAAACCTGTAGCTCTTTTTTTAAATAATAGTAAAACGCAATTAGACTTTTTTCTCTAAATCGTGCAGTGCTACATTTCTACACAAACAAAAGAAACATGTTTTCATTCGTTGAGCCTCTGCTCCATATCTATGTGCTGTGCAGCGTCTCTCTGCGGGGTGCTCCACAAAAATAATCATTCAGTTCATTTTAAAAATATTGTAAAACTCTTGTAATTATTATTTCTGTGGCTTCTCTGAAAATCACAGGGTGATTATAATGAAATACACCTCTCATTTGACTCGCAGAAGCACTGCAAGTGTGACGCTGCTTTTGAGCAGTTCTGAAAGCGTGTCCAGTGAACTTTTCTGATCTTTCTGGAATGTAACAAATCCAGGTGTCTGGAGCAAGAGTTGTTCTGCATATTGGTTTTTGCTATAATTTGTAAATGAAAAAGTACATTTTCACTTGTTTTCCAGCATTTCCAGGGCATAATTGTAGGACTAATATAAATAAAATAAATAATTAACCTTCCAGTATAAACCACACCCACGTCTGGTTTAAAGCCATAAATTCAGATATTCACATTTTCAGCACTAAAAGGATACAGATAATAGCATTGCATTACACCTCTATTACATATACATAATTACATACTATATTTACCTTACAGATGTATAATCCTATGTCCTGAAATGTCATAAAAGCAAACCTGTGTGTGTGTGTGTGTGTGCCAGTGCATTTATTATTTGAGGAGGATACTGTGTACTGATATATTAAATATCAACTCCGTCCATGAACCAGTGATCCACCTAAACATTACACTTTGGCTTGCACACATTTAATAGAAAATAAACGAATGAAAGAACGAAAGCAGAACCACTGGATCACATCTGTTATCTGATCTGTTTCCCCCAAAACACAGTGTAGTCTGTTGTATACCTTCACAGCGACTGCTGTCTTGAACACCATCCAACTGGCAGTGTGGGGGAGCCTGGAAAGATGAAGGGCAGAAATGAGTCATACACACACACACACACACCCACATATATATACACACCAAACAAAAGCCTAATTTAGTGCCACTTACATATTACTACACTATATACCAGTACCACTTACATATTACTACACTATATACCAGTACCACTTACATATTACTACACTATATACCAGTACCACTTACATATTACTACACTATATACTAGTACCACTTACATATTACTACACTATATACCAGTACCACTTACATATTACTACACTATATACCAGTACCACTTACATATTACTACACTATATACTAGTACCACTTACATATTACTACACTATATACCAGTACCACTTACATATTACTACACTATATACTAGTACCACTTACATATTACTACACTATATACTAGTACCACTTACACTATATACCAGTACCACTTACATATTAATACACTATATACCAGAAACATTTAATTAAACTATTTTTGAATTATAATTTAATTATTTCTGTGCTCTACGAATCTCATTATCGATTGGTCGGTCTGTGCACAGCACGGGGTGTGTTTACTCACTACGTTACTTCTGTTCCGAAAACACAGTTCGGAGAGTAAATACTAAAGTTGTGTCCCAAATGCTGTACTATACACTTACACTATGCACTCTGCACTACAGTCTAGTGTATGAAGTTTAGAAAGGTAGTACTATCTCAAAAGGAACACTAGCGTTTTTTTTAATAACCGGAAGTATAGCCGCTTCCTAGTCAGTGGCGCATGACGTCAAACTCACGTAATGCGACACCGCTAGCCAGAATACCCAGAGTCACCAACAACAGCTTTCTTCAGTTTACTCTTTATGTCAGCGTTACCTTTTATTCCTAACATGACCTCGGTCACCATCAGATGGAGGCGAAATCGTCACGTGACTGAGGAAGAATCTCCAAGTCCGCTAAGGCAGAGAGCATTTTATATTAAACACCCTGAAGAAGATCAAACTTTATAAAGCGGAGTTTGTGTAGCACGGAAGCATGACAGTGATGCTGTTACAACTTGCTTAAAAGGTTTAGTTTAATTTAAGTTTATTGTCATTATATGCTGTATCAGTGTAACTTCTGTTCTTTATTATAACGGAAGTGATGTGTTATTAACGAGGCCGCATCGCTCCTCACGCGCGGTGATACAGAGTGGTAGCGCGAGTAAGATCTGTAATGTCTAATTAAAACACTATGACCAAAAGTAAACAGTTTGACTCGACGCCGAAACTTCTGCGTTGTAAAATTTACTTCCTATGTAAAATTTTTGCGGTGCAGAGATTACAAACTGCAGTTTTGTCGTCATTCCACACAAGAGACATCACCTTTACACACAGCACGAAATCCATGTGTTTTCCCGCAATCTTTTGATTGATAGGATATAATCGTCTCTGATCATCGGATGTTTTTAAACTATCGCCCGATAGCCCATAACGGGAAAAATAGCCTTTACATCGGTGCACCTCTAATATATATATATATATATATATATATATATATATATATATATATATATATATATACACACACACACACACACACACACAATTTATTTATTTTTTCACACATGTACATATTATATATAAAGGTACTGTACTCAATACATCTTGTTTTTTTCTCTCTCTTTGTACCAGAGGCCAAAAAATGGAATTTCCACCTGTTTTGTGTATGCCCGTGAGGTCACACTCCAAAGTAGTGGTTAATGGCCCATATGAAAGTAAACACCCTGGGCGGTTTTTTCCTCCAGTTTCCATATGTATTCCTTTTTTTTTTTTTTTACCTAGCCTACTAGGATTAGTTATTGTTACAGGGTTTTCCGTACCATAGAAAGGTTTAGCCACAGCGCCTAAGTGTTTTGTGAAGCGCCTTAAGCCGAATGAACGTAAAAAGGCATTTAGGCAACTTATCAGAGTGAATGTAAAAACAACAGTGAGAGATTAATGGCTGACAAAAAAAAAAACCCAGAGAAGTGGCTTGATCTCAAACAGAAAGGTAAACTGGCAACAGGAATGAGTGATCAGTGTTTGGACGTGTATCTGTGCGTGTATTTGTGTTGATCAAACAGCTGCTGGGAGATTACTCTGTACCGTCACCTCGGGATTGTAGTTACAACCGATAAGCAAGTTGCAAGCCATCGATGAGGTAAACCTGAACAAAGCATAAATGAAGTATAAACTTTATGTTTGTTAGGGAATAATTCTTCAGCAATATCGCACTAGTGAAATATAAATATTGGACAAGGTTTAGTTGTAAAAGATATAACTGAAGAAATAGCTAGCTAACCTAGCTAACTTGCATAGGTTATGTTAACCAGAGAAACTAGTTATTTGTCATTAGATAAATATACTTCAACTGAACTAACATTAGTATCTAACGTGGCTCGGTAGCTAAACAAAGCTGCCAAACCACTTTAAATACTACTAAAGATAAAACAGGCACTGAACGCTTCAAAAAAGGTTGAAACGTTATTTAAACATGAAAAAAACTTTAAACAACTTAAAATTTCCTTCAAATAATTAAAAAAAAAAAAAAAAACAACCACCACCATCACCCCCCGAGAACCCAGACTGCACCTAAGCCCTTTGAACACCTAGGGAAACCCCTGTGTTATAACTTTATTGTCGCAGTTGTATACTGTGTTTTACTATCAAAAAAGCTTTAGTTGTGCTGTCTGTTTTATCTCTGTACCAATGTTATTGTGGAGAGGTGTGAATTGTCTGCCCTTTTCCCATCGCCCTGCTCACCAGCAACTAAAAACAGAGGCCCTGTTTACACTAGTGCGTTTTTGTTTTAAAATGAAAACGATCCGCGTCCACACTGGTGTTTCTGCTGTATTTCAGAAACGATTACAGTCCACACTGCACGACTGAATACGCATGTCACATGACCATTCATGCACACTGGGCATGCGCATACAAGTGTAAACAGGAAGTTGGTTGCTAGTCCAAATCAGAGTTCCATGTCAGGCTTACGCCGCTTGAAATTCGATTTGTTGCCAATTTCTCTAATCATAGCTCGCCTCTTGCGTATGTAGCAGCTGCAGAATTATAAAATACAGAATTTAACTGCACAGTGGCTGCTAAGAATGACGACAAAGTCAGCAAAGCTTGCGGATCAGTCTCCGCGTTGTTGTGTATACGATCAAGGTAGCGTAATGGTCGTACGGTAAGGGTTTGACAAATCAGGGAATGAACGTGGGCAAAGCCACGCCTTCATTTTCAAAAGTCTTTGTTTTGCTCTGTTTACACTGAAACGCGAGCCCAGCGTTTTCAAACTAAAACGGGGTCTTCTGTGTTTCCCAAAGTCTCCGTTTACGAGGGTGGAAAACGCCAGAGTAGTGTAGAGGACAGGCGTACCCGTAGCGAAAGTTGTGCATTTTAAAACGAAAACACAGCAGTGTAAACAGGGCCATTGTCATGATACTCTACACACAGAAACCCAACAGTCTCCTGAATAATCTTATAACAGACTTGTGGCGATAAAATAATTCATTTGTTTCTACTGATTGAAAATGTCAGATAATAGAAAAGAATTCCAGTGTACTGTGAGAAAGGGTTAATAGGGATATCTGTTGTGAACTGAATCACATAGCTGGCTAGTTCACTGATGAGAACAGCATACAAAGGCATCAAGCTAAAACTCAGTGGCTAAGATGTTGGGCTGCTGATCTGAAGGTTGTGAGTTCAAATCCCAGCCTTGCTGGGCCCTTGAGCTGGGCCCTTGAGCGACTCGCAGCAACAATGCAACCGGAGACCCTTCATTTCACATTTACATTTATTCATTTAGCAGATGCTTTTATCCAAAGCGACTTACAAATGAGAAAATACAAGCAAAGCGATATATCAAGCAGAGAACAATACAAGTAGTGCTACAATACAAGATCCATTAATTGAGTTCCAGAAGAAGCAAAGTGCACAGAGTAGAGGTGTAAGCGCAAATTATTTATTTATTTATTTATTTTAATGAGTTGGTTAGGTGTTCATGGAAGAGGTGGGTCTTTAACTGTTTTTTGAAGATGGTGAAAGATTGAGGTTGAAGTTCATTCCACCACTGAGGAACAGTTAGTGTGAAGGTTCTGGAAAGGGACCTCGTGTAGGGACTACCAGGCGTCGGTCATTAATTGATCGCAGATTGCGTGACGGAACGTAAGCCTTAAGGAGAGAGTTGAGGTAGGAGGGTGCTGTTCCAGATAAGGTCCTGTAGGTGAGCATCAAGGCCTTGAATTTGATGCGGGCAGCTACAGGAAGCCAGTGGAGGGAGATGAAGAGAGGTGTGACATGGGTTCTCTTGGGCTGGTTGAAGACGAGGCGCGCTGCTGCATTCTGAATCATCTGAAGGGGTTTGATGGAGCCGGCTGGGAGGCCCGAAAGTAGTGAGTTGCAGTAGTCCAGTTTTGAGATAACAAGAGCCTGGACTAGTATCTGTGTATACTATGCATTTTCAATGAGAGCTGGCGATGTCCGGCGACATGAGCGACAGCGACTAATGGCGACCGGATATGGGCGTGTCCTGCGACTTAGAAAGTTGAATAAAGTTTAACTTTATGCAAATCTGGAGCCGACATGGTGCAGCGACTACCAATGGGAGTGAAGACAGTAGAGCACACGTCATCCCTTGCCACCCCCTGCTCACTAGCAGGCGCAGCGCCATTGTGGCAGTAGCCAATTAGCTTAGCTTAGCTTCCTAGCAGGTTTAAAGCAAAAAATAAACTAATTAATGAAACATAATAATAACAAACAAACAAACAGCGAGTGTGTTTCATTATTAATATATCGCTTTAAAAGCGCTAAGGCTATAGGCTAAACTAAGCTAATTGGCGCTTGTGCTTTTGTAAATAGCCGAGCACACACTGCTTCTCCTCCATCTTGTAGGATATGATGCATATATACGCTGGTGAGTTTTATATAAGATCCTCTCCCTCCAGAATTTTTAATTTTAGCAGCAACAAAACTGGTTTGTTGTCAAAAGTGGAATGTTAGTTGTGCCACCCATGTTACTATGGCAACCAGTAGTAGGTACACCTACTGGCGACTTCATAGTATAGCGACTGGCGTCTTGCAGCGATAAAATCGCTGTATGTGAACGTAGCTTAACTCTCAACTACTCGGTCGTAGAAACGAGATAAATGTAAGTCACTCTGCATATGGAGGACTACCAAACACACACACACACACACACACACACACACACACTGCCTGCCTACGTGTCTGCCTCTCGTCCTACTGAATCCTCAAGTACACAGAGATTCCCTATCGCTGATCAAGAGTCTCATCACTCAGCCATGTGCTGGTGTTACAGGAAACTTCTTTCACCAACATGGTGGTGTATTTTCACACTGCTTTTCTACATTACCCACAATGCTGTTCGACTACTTGCTGATAGCGTTGCCAATGGGATTTAGCTCAATCTCTACTTAAAGAGAGCGATGCATCAGTGCTTTAGTCTGTCCAGCTCTCTCACCTGCTCATCTGTACACTCTGCTCAAACAGATCAGCTGCCAAAGCATCATCCTTCCTGCTAACACTGCCTCGTAGATCTCTAAGCAGTTGAGCTGTAACTGAGCACAACTGCGTCATGTAGCTGCGTTGCCTTCTGGAGCTTGGAATCTGATATTCGCCGTCTCGCCAAAGTATAACTTGGATTTCTCATTAATATGACATTCAGCGATGCTGGAAAACGGTGTGCGAGGAAGCTGCACAATCCCCTGAGCTTGTTTTTAGGAGCTCACAGCAAAACCTCACTGTTACCCCATATTTTTTAAGACAAACAACTGGTAAGTTCTAACGGGAATAATGACAACACAGCACCAAGCAACAAATTAGCACCGGATTCACTATCACAGTGTGGATCACAAATATTTCAATATAAACATATGTTAATGGTTTTTTTTGAAGATAAGCAGAATCATCTTTCTATTCTGAAGTTTAATTTAACTTGGAGGCAGGTTAGTGAGATACAAAAGCAAGCAATCTCCAACTCAGAGCCATTCCACGTTGGTCACTTCCGTTCTTGTTGGTTAACTGTTCTGACTCAACACCCTGTGACCATGCCTGCTGATGTCTCTGCCAAGTTCACTGCTCATTTAACATGGCTAATGAGCTCTCTATTTATAACAGGGCTGGACAGACCTACATACATTCACTGAACATGAGGAGTGAGAACATTGTTGAACTTTAAGCGTGTATTAACATTTTGAAATGAAGCATCAGATATCATTCAAGGACGATGCAACATCAAGCGAGTGCCAGTCCCCATTTAAAGTATTGGAACTGCAATGCCAATTCCTTTGTTTTTGCTATAAACTGAAGACATTCGAGTTTGAGATCAAAAGACGAATAAGAGATGATGGATCTGAATTTCAGCTTTCGTTTCCTGATATTAACAACCCCAGTTCCGAAAAAGTTGGGACAGTATGGAAAATGCTAATAAAAAACAAACAGTGGATTTGTAAATGTACTTTGACTTGTATTTAAACAAAAAAAAAGTATAAAGATGTTTTACCTAATCAACTGCATAGTTTTTTGAAGATAAATGCTTATTTTGAAACTGATGCATGCAACACGTTCCAATAATGTTGGGACAGGTGTAATTTAGGACTAATAGCAGCGTGACAAGTTGAAATAAGAAGGTGATGTGAAACAGGTGAGGTAATCGTCTAATCATAGTATAAAAGGCCTAGTCCTTCAAGAGCGAGGATGGGCCGAGGCTCGCCAATCTACCAATAGATGCATCAGTGAATAATCCAACACTTTGAGAACAACAATCCCCAAAGACAAATCGTAGGATTTTGGGCATTTCACCTTCTACAGCACACAATATAATTAAAAGATTGAAGGAATCCGCTCAAATCTCGGTGCGTAAAGGGCAAGGCCGAAAACCACTTCTGATGCACGTGATCTCCGATCCCTCAGACGTCACTCAGTGCGTTTACATGGACAACAATAATCCACTATTAA
This sequence comes from Ictalurus furcatus, assembly GCF_023375685.1. Classification (NCBI taxonomy): domain Eukaryota; kingdom Metazoa; phylum Chordata; class Actinopteri; order Siluriformes; family Ictaluridae; genus Ictalurus; species Ictalurus furcatus. The sequence continues at coordinate 5,735,584 of NC_071281.1, forward strand.
CCCGATTAAGACAATACTCTGATTAAGAAACTACCATGTAAAAAGCAATTTTTAATTACCTTAATCCGATTAAGGTCACACTCGAAGTAAACACAGATCGAATCAAGACATGTGGAGTACTCCTGTTGTAGTCGCATTATGGACGTGTATTACAGACATGTACACACCTTATTCACATTATTAACGTCGTGTGAGAGCATTTTGCGACAAGACACGATCACACACTGCAGTGCTCAACCGTTTTATGGCAAACAAGAGAGTACGGCTGCGTCCCAAACCGTGTACTTGCCTACTATAGGCCTGTAGTAGGAGAAATGCATGTATCTCAGCTACTATACAGACGGTAAGTACGCGGTTTGGGACGCAGCCCACGGCTTCAAGCAGTTGTCTATTAGCACGTACAGCATGACAAATAATTAACCGCACTTGAAGCGTTCGTAAAAAATTTAAATAAAAACACCCAAAACTGTATACGGTACCATAACGAAGACCAACTGTATGTTGATACGTGAAATTCTGGAGGGACGTCGGACGGCGTGGCGCGGTGACGTAATGATGTGTGCCGTTAATCTAATTATGCTCTATAACATGTAAAATGGGTACATGAAAGGAATATTCTAAAAGCAACTCATGTAAACACCTTAATCACGATATTGTCTTACTCAGAGTAAGGTCAATAATTAGATTACTGCTGTCCATGTAAACGTAGTCACTGTCTTAAAAACCGTCATGAGTCTGTAATGGATATCCTGACATGGGCACTGGAATACTTTGGTAAACCTTTGTGAGTCAACACCATTCGCCGCTGCATCCACAGATTAGTTAAGGCTTTAATATGCAAAGCAAAAGTCATACATCAACACTGTCCAGAAGCACCGCCGACTTCTCTGGGCTCGGTCTCATCTGAGATGGACAGTAGCACAGTGGATTCGTGTTTTGTGGTCCAATGAGTCGACATTTCGAATAGTTTTTGGACAAAACAGGTGTAGTGTTCTCTGGGTCAAAGAGGAAAAGGACCATCCAAGCTGTTATCAGCGTCAGGTCCAAAAGCCAGCATCTGTCATGGTATGGGGGTGTGTCAGTGCCCATGGCATGGGTAAATTGCACATTTGTGAGGGCACCATTAATGCAGAAAGATATGTACACATTTTGGAGCAACATATGCTTCCATCCAGAGCAGAACAACGCCAAACCACATTCTGTCCTGATTACAAGTGCACAGTTGCGTAAGTAGAGAGTGCGGGTGCTAGCATGGCCTGTCTACAGTCCTGACCTGTCTCAGATTGAGAATGTGTGGCGCATTATGAAGCACAAAATAAGGAAACGAAGGCCTCGTACAGTTGCGCAGCTGAAGAAATTCATAATGGATGAATGGGGGAAATTTCCACTTGCTAAACTGAACCAACTGGTGTCTTCATTCGGCGCCCAAACGCTTGATAAGTGTTATTAAAAGAAAAGCTGACGTTACACAGTAGTAAACAGTCAACTGTCCCAGCTTTTTTGGAGTGTGTTGCTGTCATCAGATTTGAAATGAGTGTATATTTTCAAAATAATTTAAATTCACAAAGTAAAACATCAAATAATGTGTTAATAATGTGTTTTCAATATAGTACAGGGTGAATTGAATTTTCAAATGACTCTTTTGCATTTTCCATACTGTCCCATATTTTTGGAATTGGGGTTGTACATCTAGATGTGTTAAACAACATGGTACCTTTTGATTTAACCCACCCCTTTTTTCCAAAAACACTGGAACATGTAACTGACAGGTGTCTCTTGTTGCCCAGGTATGTCCAGTTAGATTGATTGTTTAAACAATAGCACTGAATGTCTGCTGTTGGTTTGAGCCCTGGGTCTTACCTGTGAAGACCTGTGTATTTGCTGTTAAAAAGGATAAACCTTCATGAAAACCATGAATGGAATGTCTATAAATGAAAAGCAAGCCATTCTGAAGCTGAGAAAAGAGGGAAACTCGATCAGAGCCATTGCACAAGCATTGGGCACAGCCTATACAAACTTTAGTAGCCAATACAAAAGTTCTGGAACCAGCTCTACCAAAGTGATGGAAAGGTCAAAGTATGAAGAAAGAAAAGATCTGCTCATGATCCAAAAAATACAAGTTCATTGGTCAATCATGGTGGAGGTAGTGTCATGGCTTGGGCTTGCACGGCTGCTCCTGGAACACTCTCACTAATCTTTCTTGATGTAACTCATGACTGTAGCAGCAGAATGAATTCAGAAGTCTCCAGAAACAATCTGTCTGCCAATTTACAGAGAAATGCATCCAGTCTTATTGGGAGGAACTTCGTCATTCAGCAAGACAACGATAGAAAACACACTGAGAACTCAACAAAGAACTTCATCGTGGGGGAAAAGTGGAAGGTTTTAGACTGATCAAGCCAATACATGTCCTACATTGTTTAACAATTTAGATGTAAATATCAGGACATGAAATTCTGATCTATCGTCTCATTCATCTTTTGATCTCAAATCCAAATGTATTCAGTGTACAGCAAAAACTAAAGAACTGGCCTTACCGTTCCAATTATTTTAACTTTCAAGCTTTATTACTAGTAGCACAATGTTATTTGTTGTACTGAAATCTAATTTCTGAAGTCTGCATCACAGGCCAAAATGTAATACTTGTATCATCAGCACTAAACAAATCAAGACTACTAATTCTGATGCTGGAATAACGATAGCACTTGAGTGAAAAAGTGAGCTCTGCTTCGTCTCTGATTCATTGTCAATTTGGTGGCGGGAACGCTCTTCTAGGTTCAATAATTAGGTTGTGTTTGCCTTTATTTTGTCTCTAGACATAATGGCAAATTTGTCGTAGACTGTCATAATGGCTTTATCAAGTGAATCATATGTAAAAGTGGGCAGCAGCAGCTCATGACCATAAATTTTGGTGAGGCAGGCCGACATTAATGATAGCCTCAAACAAAATTAGAGAGGCTCTCATACTTGACTTATTCTGTAGACTACTATCCAGTGAATTTAGCACAACCTTGTAATAGGCAATTAGGAGTTAAGAACATAAAGCATTCGGCATACAGTCTAGCAGCTCATTTTGCTCAGAGGTTTCAGATGTACAGTCATGTGAAAAAATAAGTACACCCCATGGAAATTGTTGGCTTTTTTTGACATATTTGAACAAGCAAACATTTGATCATCTTTGAAACAGTGCCTATTAATAAAGTTTATATATTTGAACAAAACCACAAGGAAAATTTGCTTTTCAATAATTAATTTAACACAAATATCAATAAATGTGACATTCTTCTGTGGAAAAAGTAAGTACACCCTTGGCCTAAGAAGCTAGTATTACCCCCTTTAGCAGAAATAACTTCTTGTAGGCATCTTGCATAATTGTCCCCCAGTCTCTGACATCTGCTTGCTGGAATTTTTGAACACTCTTCCACGCAATATTCTTTCAGTTGCAAGATGTTTGAGGGTTTTCTTGCATGTTCTGCCCGTTTCAAATCCCCCACAACATTTCAATGGGATTCAAATCTGGGCTTTTACTACGCCATTCCATATCCCTCCATTTCTTCTTTTTGAGCCATTACTTGGTGGATTTGATAGTGTGCTTAGGGTCATTATCCTGTTGAAATGTGCACTTTCGGTTCAATTTCAACTTTTGGACAGATGGCCTCACATTATCTTCAAGCACTTTGCAGAATTCATAGTTGAATCAGTGAATGCAAGTTGTCTAGTCCCTGAGGCAGCGAAGCAACCCCAAACCATAACATTTCCACACCGTGCTTCACAGTTGGTATGAGGTGCTTCTCCTGAAACAGCTGTCTTTGGTTAGCGCCAAACATGTCTGCTATTACTGTGGCCAAACGAGTCTATCTTTGATTCTGTCCAGAGCACATTATTCGGACGGTCAGCTCTTGGGCTGAATTTCTGGAACGGCCAGTCCTGGACAAATTGGCAGCTTTTTTTTAAATCTGTGCCATTTGTAGATTATTTTCCTTACAATATAATAATGTTTTTCAAATAATTTGGAGATCTTTTTTAATCCCTTCCCAGACTCATAGGCATCTCCAACTTTTTTTCTTAAGGCCTTACAGAACTCTTTAGATCTTGGCATGATGACACCACACACCTCAATAGCAAAGGGAACACCAGACACTAGATATAAGAGGGGTATAAATAAGACCGGTTCCACCTGCACTCACTAAGCACGTCCTAATCACTGGCACCCAATCTTCAACACCTGATTCTAATTTTATGGAGTTGAAGGTGTGCTAAATGTAGGGGTGTACTTACTTTTTCCATGTAACTGATCTGTTTTTGTTCATTGAAATTGTGAATTACTACAAAATGTCAGTTTTATGTGTCATATGATAGAGCGCAAGGCTTGAAACTGTGACCATTTTGGTCACGTATACTCATGAAATTTTTATCTGCGTGATCTCAAAATATATTTGGGAGCATTTGTGCGAGTGAAAATAATGGTTGTGGTGCGACCCATTTTCATTTCTCTACAAAACGTTCGCTAATTACTGCACAGTATGTGCCTGCTGTGAGCTGATACCGTGACTGGTCCACCGTTCTATCCAACGTTACATAATTATTTAAACTTCATCTTCACATTCTTAACTTTAATGCAGATTTTAGATTGGTTAATATTAGCCGTCAATCACTTCCAAGGCTTGAATTTTGGCGCTGGATTGCGCCAATTGCACATAACTGAAACGTTCCCTTTATAATGCGGGAAATTCCTGCACAAATGTACTCGCTTCAGCTCGGATCAAATTATTAGAATTTAATTACACAACCAGTGCTGCCCCGCCCTCCTGTCTTGCGCTCTGTATTATGAGCCCTGCTGAGTGCAGCGTCGGCCTGCTTCATATCGTCAATGCCGTGGTTTGCGTCGAGCAGACCTTATGCACACAATCGTGTATATGTGATGCGCTCTACCATTTAAAGTCGGAATTCATAACGAGCTGTTTGTGAAGAAAGTCTCGGCTTCCAAATGATGTATTTTTTAAATCAGGAAATCCAAACATTACATGTTGTTTTGATGCTCTTTATGCTGCGTGAGTGTGGTAGCGCGCGTGCAGACTCCAAACAGCAGCAAGAAGCACGAGTAAATGGATCATCTCCTTGTTTTAGACAGGTTTTATCGGAAAATAAGCATGAATCAGACGGTATGTTAAAAAATAGAGTACTGCTTGCTGAAAGTCATCATTTCTCATGTAACGACCCAATCCATGTTTTAACCGCGGGAAGATAAAATAAAGTCACAAGAAATGGAAAAAAAATGTGACTGAAATTGAACTGAAACACATGAAAGATACAAATGAAAGACATTAATAAATAGTTTAAACATGTATTAGGATTGTAATATAAGAGTTCTTCATGTCAGTGTGGAGGAGAGCATGCCAAATTCTGTATAAAGATTTGACCAACGCAAAGAACTGAAAATACACAGGTCATACATAAACTTCCTGCTGTTAATTAATAAATGATACCGATAGTTCTGCCTTTTATGCCTTCTTTTAAATGAATAATAATTAATTCCACAATTCTGATGTTGTTTCACAGTAACTGGTCTCATAAACAGAAAACACATTACTCCAATTAATATGAACACATGAACTAAATTCTGAAGATTAAAGTAAGATTTCTTAACTTATTGGATGTTATTAGTTCATTTTAACATTGACTGAAGTCTAAAAAACCTCCTGTTAGTCTCGCATTCACTCACCACAAACAAAAGCATTTCTACTTCAACAGTGAACATCAAACTGGTCATATATAATATAAACTTTTTCTATACATTAACATTAACTGAATATGAAATTTACTACTCTACAAATATATTTTCTGTGCAATATATACCTTTTTGTCAACTCATCTTCATTTAAATCTTTCAACGGAGGGGTCGGGGGTCGGGCGGGGGGGGGGGTTGGAGGATTGACTGGACGCTGAAACTCCCGCTTCACTGCTGCAGCGTCCGGTGTAAAATTTTTGCAGTGCAGAGATTACAGAGATTACAAACTGCAGTTTTGTCGTCATTCTACACAAAAAACATCTTTACACACAGCATGAAATCGATGTGTTTTCCCGCCCTCTTTTGATTTACAGGATATAATCTGATCCTGATCATCGGATGTCTTTAAACGATCGGCCGATGGTGTGGAAAATAGCCTTTATCTGCCGATACCGATTATCATCAGTGTATCTCACACACACACACACACACACACATACATACATATATATATATATATATATATATATATATATATATATATATATAAAAATTGTAGTTGTGGTGCTCCTTAATTCTTGGTGGGTGCTCCTTAATGTTTGCCGGTGCTCCTAGCTCTTTAAAGTTGGGAGCACGAGTGCTACCAAGAGAAATTTCAAGCCCTGGAGTGTATCAGCTTTATTAATAGGCACTGTTTCAAAAAGGATCAAATGTTCGCTTGTCCAAATATGTAAAAAAACAAAACAAAACAAAAAAAAAAACAATTTCCATGGGGTGTTCTTATTTTTTCACATGACTGTACCTTGTACTGTGTTCGAGGTAAGGCTATTAACCAGGGTTGACAGGTTTCAGCAAAAATCTCCAAAACCCCACAAATTACCTGAAACTAGCCCAAATATTTGGCCAATAAAAAAGTGGAAAACCTTTTCTTCTTCTTTTCCTCTGCCTTTGCATGGAAAAACCCATGCATTCCACACATATTTCTTATGTATTATCCACTCCATAATCCCCCTTTCCCTTTCATTGCCATATGCCTTAAAACAGAAAGCGTGGAAATGTATTAGATTTAATCGATTATTTGACGGTTATTAACGGTCATTAACGGTCCTGTCTGTTCCTCCTCCACTGAATTCAGCCCCTGTGAAGCTTTATAGGGCTGCAGTTCCCATTTGTGACCTCTAGATGAAATAATAACCCAAGCTAGGTAAGGCTGTGCACATGCTTATTGTGGAATTTAAAACATATGGAGTTGTGAATGAGGACTTTATGAAGATTGATATTTGCTGAATGGCCGATATAAACAGTGGGGCTTTGTCACACCTGCCCCTATGGAACGAACCACCACTGGGAGCAGGTAAAGCAAAGTGTGAGTGAAATAATGCCTATATGATATTTAGAAAGCCTTTATCCATCTTTAATGCCAAATGACATTAATCTCATGCTTAGCTCCCCTATGAACTGCAGTACAGCATTCCTGCCCATAGTAAATGTTACTAGATATGGGACAATAGCGTGTAAATAATCACAATTCCTTAATGTCGGCTAAAAGTCCAAGATATCCCTACAGCGTTTGAAAAGCCGAGGCCAGATTTTTCCTGTTACAGCCTCTATAATCATAATAGGTTAAAATTTCTGGCTTTTCAGACTGCACATATGGAAGGAAAGTATTTTAACATTTTCAGTCGCCACCACGTGCCACTGTATAACCACCCCATCTCACACTCCTCCTCGCTCTCATACAGAAGCCCCAGTAGTAAATCATTAACAAGGCAAATCCTGAGCCTATAACGATCCAGTTCCAACTCTAGCTTAAACAGGACACAACTCACATAATACCAGCTCAGTGTCAAATATTAAAACCAGCTATTAGTTATGATTTTATTGAATAGTTTATGCTATTACAGGTTAATCACCAATATCAAACAGTTTTGTGCTGAAATGCAACTTTAATCTTCATGTCCTGCAGTACCAAAATCTGGCCAGACAGATGCAGCTATTCCTGAATGGAGCTATAAATGTTTACTGAGGGGAGCGCATCACACACACACACCAGTCTGGCTCAGAAAGAGTGTCCTGACACTTATATAATCTAACGTAATGTTAATTAACAAGAAGCACAAATGCCATGATGAATCACCATCCCAGGACATGCAGATTTTATGTCTGGACTTTTACAGTGTTTATTCATAGTTATTTGGTGGACAAGTAGCTTCAACGACCAGAAAAAGTAAATAAACCCTACTTCCTATTGACTTCAGCTAAACAAAAGCTTTCATCTGGTGTGTGTGCTAATATTATGCTACGTACATACTGCTGCGCTACACACATTAGCCGAGGAAAAGATTTGGAAATGGGCGTGAAAATGTGGACAAACCCGACCAAAAGTCCAGAACAAATTCACCATTAGGAATGTCACGAGAACCGATACTCCGGTAACAAGTCGATACCAACATTCTTAAAACGTGACGGTACTTGTTTTTCTGCAGTAGCATAGGTACCAGTGGTAATGAAGGTACAGAGGTTGCAATTCTTCCTGAACTGAAGGGGGCAGCAAATACATGCAAGTGTTTTAGTCGATCCACAAGTGGTGAAGAAGAGGAATGCCTACAAGCACACGGGAAAAACTGCAGAGAGGGGAAAACTCGTTGAGAGGAAAGGTAGCATCGGTTGCCGGTGTAATTTGACGAAGCACCTGAAACACAGGTCCTATATTATGTTTGTTAGAGGTAGCTGGCATTGTAGCCATGAAACCAGCTAACGTTATGCTTCATGTAATGTTTGCGATAGCCTGTTATTTGTTAACGATGCTAATGCATTGAAGTGTTATAAACTATCTCCTAATGGGCCACCATGCATCACCATTCAGCCCGTGTCCTGTCAGCTGAACGTAGTCTAATGTCACTAATAATTATTCACATGTTCATGCATTCAGAGTATAAGGGGTGTGTGTGTGCGCGCACATTTAGGAGTGCACCTTAGCACTTGTTATTAGCACTTAGCACTGTTTTATTAGTCATTGTCAGACAGTGTTTGATAACTAAAATATCCCTCTCTCTCTCTCTCTTTTTTTGCCAGTATTAGTCAGAGGAGGATGTCCTCCAGGAGTTTTTAATTTTATTTTTACATTTTTTAAAATTTTTAAACCACACCGTGGTATCGAGTATAGTGTACTTTTGGTGGTATCGGTACCAACTACTAGATTTTTGGTATCGTGACATCCCTAGCCGCCATATTACTCTCCTGCTAGCACAATACACACAATACAACACAATACAACACAATACACACAATACAACACAATGCACACAATAGAACAGCTAGCCAGACTCAAAGAAATAGTTTTACTTGCAATGCAGTACGGCTGTACGGCTGTCACAATTACTCAATTATAATCAACTCGATTATGAAAAATCCTTACTGAAAATTGCATGTAATCGAATATTCAGCTCCAGAAGGTGGCGAAAACCGCAGCGAAGACCATTCAGGTTTGTGCCAGAAAGCAACGTGCAAGAGGTTAGATCCAAATGAGTACAAACATAAACTTGTACTCGTTACAACAATTGTAAATTGTTAGTATTTTGTCTGTCAAATATGCAGAATATGATGGAAAAGTAAAGAACGTGCAGGACCTGGGGGATTTTTCTGAAGAACAGTGGGCAGTTTAACTGCTCAGGAGAAACAAGGGACTCATGAACAACTCTCACAAAACATAAAAACAGTCGCTGATCATCCAGGTAACGACACACAGGATTAAGAATCAAGGGTGTGTAAACTTTTGAACGGGGTAATGTTTATAAATTCAGCTATAATCTTGTCTTGTGGACTATATGTAAACATCTATTATGTGAAATAGCTTATTCAGGACAGAACTAATTAAACAACAACATGGGATTTTTATGATCCCTCTTATTTTGTTAACACACACACACACACACACACACATATATGTATATACACACAAACATTATAGGTAATTTATTTCTCATTTAAATCTCAATAAAAAGACAAAACAAAGTATATTTTTATAGCACTTATATGTTGCATTTATTAAGGAAAAATTAAATGTTAATAATTATATGAGTAAGTTTTAGGTCACCATATGATATCGACTACTCGATTATTAACTGAAATAAACAGTGAACTAATCGATTATCAGAATAATTGATAGTGACAGCCCTAGCTTAGAGAACACCCCAGCTCATGAAACTTTCAGCAACCTTCTCAGGAGAGGATGATAACGGCTACTGCGCTGTTCGACTTAACTCTTCGGTGAGAATTACACCATTTCCCACCTCCATGCCTTTGAGTTACACGGTTGGGCAAAACATAAACTCCTCCGTGTTCATCATTCATTACCAACAATATAGCCAGCTAATGTTAATGATATGCGTGATGTTTATTTACCTCAAACTGTGTAGTCAGTGTTACAGATTTAGCAAGAGGAACTAGATATAAACGCTGCCGATGTTCTGGTTAGACCTTCCGGTTAATAGCAATTTATACCTCATGTACCCTTAAAATATATTTCGAACAGGGTGAGAGCTGTTGAAGAAGAACTATTTCAGACATTTGACCTTGCTGTGACCTTGATCCTGTTTGGATAAAAATCGAATCAGTTCATCTGCTGATTATAATATAAAATATAATATATAATGATAATTCTGTATAAATCCTACAAACATTCGATCACTTGTTCTTGAGGATATTGGACATACAGATGGCAAAAATGGTAGATTTGGATGTCGAATTCATGAATATGTAATAACATCTCTGGGATTCTGAGTAGAGTTGAAGGGGTTATTTTGGGGTTTTTTGCCTAGTCAGAGGTTGGAAACTCAGAGAGTTACAAGCTTTAGTCCACTGCAGCATTAGGCTACACATCCATCTCTCCCTGGGAATAAATATACACGTTCAATTCCCTTAGTCTGTATTAATGCACTAAACTAGCTAACTTGCTGTTCATATGTTGTTACATTCTGTTAGCTAACACTTTTACCCTGGTCAGTTAGGTCTCCAGCTACTACATGGATCTGTCCATCCCGAGCCCATAAGAGTAACACTGTCCACTGTTATGACAAATCATCAAAACAAAAAGATCAAGAACGACTTCCTTCCTCAGACTAGACAAATACCTGGCTCTCTGATATCAATATCATAAAAGACATCAATACGCTTTTCTGTAAACATCCCAAGCATCATCAGAAGCTTTAACACAGACTAACTGCCTTGGCAGAGTCACAGTAACAACTAGACATTACGGAGGTATTTTTATAGAACAGCTTGATTTAACTCCTAAACTGTTAAACACTTTCATTTCACACACAGTCATAATTCAGATCTTATTAAAATCTCCATCAAAAGTCCTCTGTTTTATTAAACTGTGAGTGTATACATGACAACAGTCCAAAACATCAGGCAAAGTCAACAGATAAAAGACAAGAGAAGCCAGCCGTGGGTCCAGATTTACAATCCTCTCTCTCGTGACTCATATTTGTCCTATTAGTTTCAACCGAAAGATTCGTATCCGAATCTGAACTGAATAATAACAGAATAATAAGCTGGGACATTAAAAGGGGTTAACAAGGCAGCGGTGGCCATCTGGTAGAGTTACAGCAGGTTTTACAAGAAGAATGGGCAAAGATTGAACATGCGATCATGCAGCTATAACACAGATGCCAAGGAGAAACGCTTCGAGTTATAATAGGTGGATATATTTGATAATATTTCAATCAGTTTCTAAAATGCAAACTACTGACCTTATATCGTTTTTCACTATTAAAGTGCACCTATTATGCGTTTTCAGATATTGCCCTGCATGTAGTGTGTTATATAGCTGTTTGTGAATGTAAAAAGTCTGCAAAGTTTAAAAAATCAAAGCGCATGACAGAGTTATTGACTCCCAAAAGAAGGAACCGATTCTGAACAGCTGAATCGAGTTGTTAATGATTCCATACTTACTTCCTGTATTAACCTACTTAGGTTTGTAACAAAAAGCCCCGCCTCTGGTCTTCACTGGCTGCTCGCTGACAGCGGTCGACCAATCACAACAGACTGGGACATCTGACCAATCAGAGAAGAGTATGCTCTCTGAAGGGAGGAGTTTAGCATGAATTCTTTAGAACGAATCATTTAATGAGTCGTTTTTGACACTGCTGGGGAAAAAGGTACTGCTGCAATTTAAATTATGAGGACGTTAAAGTGTTTTTTTTTTTTACATTGGATGAATGTAAATCTATTGTACGAGACCTTTAAAACAAAATTCGGCACGTTTAAAAACCATAATAGGTGCTCTTTAACGTCGTAACCTAGACTAATCCTTTCCTTTCCACTGACCGCTATGACAGTTTTCTGTCTTCTTCATGTTGTCCAAAAGCAGCCACGCACTGTAAATACACATCGGTAGTAATATTACTACTGCGATGAGTAAATGTGTATAAATAAACCTGAAATCCACGTCATCACGTCAGCTTCTCTCCTGCGTCACCTACACGTCATACCCACACTTCTCTAATCTAACACAGGCTGGAATGAAACCCTTAGCTTCTACAGGAACATGCTACATGGGAATGAGCAGGCCTGCTTTACAAAACACCGTTGTTGTGAATAGAAATAAGGACTGAACAGGGAGGAGGTCAGAATAAAACAAAGGCACCTGAAAGGAGGATGAAGGTTAGTAATGAAAGTGATACAAAGCAGAGAAATTCAGAGAGCAGAGGTTTCACCTGCCGAGGTTGCCAGATTGGGTTTAAGTCACTTCCAGGCCAATTCACTCCAGCTTCCTCATGCACCACCCTCAACTGTAACTAAACTACAAGCTAACGGACTACAGTACTGTAGAGCTATATATTCCCAGCCAAAGGTGATTACAGGAACTGCATGTGGGAGGAAAAGCGTCCAATCTGGCAACACGCAGCACCTCCGACCACTTTCCACTACGATGCAATCCGAGCTTGGCGCACTTGCTGTGGGTCAGGCCTTCAGCACTACCGGCTTCCAAAATACAGCCAGAAACCTCCTCCAGAGCCTCTTCTACCTCACCAAAGCCCATCCAGGCCTCATTCACACGCTATTAAGTTGTTAGAAATCATCTGGAGAAACTTGATGCCCGTTTAGCCTCGCTGACATTAAATCCATGCAGTATAAAGGCTCGGATGGAGAACCTGGATGCTAGTGTGTTATAAGCGTTTATAACGGCTTTGTGTTGCTAATGAAAGAACGCAAAGTAGACTCGAGATGCTGAGAGACACACAGGCTCTCAGCACGTATAGTCCACACGGTTATAGTGTTGTTATATTCACAGCAGTTTATTCTGGTGCTAAAATTCATTTTAATTTGTAAGAAGAGCTGTAAGTTGGTGTGCCCCCCCCTCCCCCTCCTCTTCTCCACCACCCCCCCCCCCCTCACTGGGTATCCGTCCAATAGCTCTCCACTCTCGGCCAACTCCTAGAATAAGCAGAAACGAACAAAACCCGAGGCTCTCCGTCGAATTACAGTTTCAGGGAGGGAAAAACGTCCATTTTTTGTTGAGAAAAAAAGTGCGGTGTGTTGAAATCCGTCGACAGTAAAAGTTGCGGTTGTAATGTGAGAATGTGGAGCTGCACTCACCCTCGTACTCACTCCGCCACCAGTCAGTCAGTCAGTCAGTCAGCCCTGCTGCTCCTCACACACGCTAATGATTTAAATAAATATTTACTCTCAGCCCGATATTCAGCACCGGATCCCGTCCCGTGTGTGACTTTATTCCTTTTCATACGCTACTGTCTTCATAGCGTGGGATAACGCATTCCTTAGCGGACGAGTTGAATTTCTTTCCTTACAAAAACCTATGAAAAGCAGAGAAACTGCCATACAAAACAAGAACTCTTCTTCAATCTCATTCAGCCGGGCCTGCGAACACCACGTATCACTACGCGCGGGAAGCCAGCTAGAGAATGGGACAGTGAAAGGATGCAGTATAAAGGACAAATTGTCCCGAATCGTCCTCTGACTTGTTCGTTAGCACGGAAAGCAGTCTTACGGTGTCATAGTTTGCGACGAAAACGGCTGCATAGCAACGGAAAGATTAGTTTGAAAAAGAGGACTACTTTATGTGACGGTGCGGCGAATTTATTTCACTTTGCCTAAGGAACGGGGGTAGTGCGCCTCCATTGCCTAGGGAAAAGAACCCGGATGTAAACTCGGCGAAACTGAAGTTAGACGGTGCACGTGAACGCGCGGACTGACCAATCACCATCCTGCACAACTCTCATCTCTCTCTCTCTCTCTCTCTCGCTCTCTCTCGCTCTCTCTCTCTCTCTCACACACACTGGCTTCCCCCAGTTCATCAAACTTCATTATATGCGTCTCCAGAAGCTATACATAATGATCTAAAAATGTTCATTCTATTTATATTATAATGATCTGTTTATATAAATAATGATAAAAGGTTTATAGTAATATATATATATATCTTACTTATTTATTCATAATTACTACCGGAATAACATCATTTTGCTGGTGGTAAAGCTCTAGTAAAACATAAATGCCAGAATTAAAAAAATGTTTTTTTTTAAATCAATAAATTACTTTTTTTTTTTTTTTTTTTTTTTTTTACTGTTTTGTTGCTAAAAAGTGCTTACAAGCATTTTAAAACTGTAAACATTGCAAACAGAGTGGCACATCTTTACTGTACAGAATGTGCCACTGCATACACAAGAGAAAATAATATTCTGCAATTGATTTATGTATGTAGTCAAATCTTATAACAGGTTGACAGCTGACAGGTTCAATGATTAGTCTCATTTAGTCCACATGTGAGCAGGAAACATGGTCTACTTTATTTGACCACATGTTCTAATCAACCTTATCTTTCCAATCACAATCTTAGAACTTTTCTTATTATACACTATGAAAATGCATGTCTGATCCATCTGAGTACTCATTAGACAACTAGACACAGGACATTAGACAAATAGACACTATTATCAAATATGCTCATATAGTACTGTAATGCTCATATAATACTCTAATAAAGCATGTAATTGAATTACAGTTGGCACTACTTTTAATCTTCTGACCAATCCAAATCGAGACTTCAACAGCACTGCGGTCAATGTTGTTGAAGTCTCGATTTGGATTGGTCAGAAGATTAAGAGTAGTGCCAGCTGTAATTCAATTACATGCTTTATTAACGTGTTCGTTTTTACACAATTTACACAGGGACTTATTTGGACGACACTCACCTAATCTAAGCCTAATAATAAATGAAACGGAAAAATTGTTGCTATTTAACAAATAAAGATGGATCTGCATTGATATGGGGAAGCTTTCTGTAATGAAACATTTATGTAACATTTATGGAGGTTTTCCTCTGTGGTATTCAGGATGGAGGACTTTACAGCTTCTCAGTAATATGACAAGGTGTATTTTTATCTTGTTATCTTCAATAGAAAGAAAAAGAAGGTGCTGGTGCAGAAACAACTGTTTATAGCTGCTTTAATGTAACTATAAATGGATTGAATGAACCTTGTCACCCTTTAATAAATACAAATTGTTAGCAGTGGCAAGTTGCTGTGGTATAAATGTAAATAAGAGGAATAAAGAGGTCATGGCATGCTGTTATATGTAAATAATTCATGTTGGGTGGCGTCACATCCTTCTGTCAATCATTGATTATTATCCTATAACAGCACCCCCCAAATGTTTAATTTCTTACATAACAACTGATTATGTTATAAATAGGCTCCGGATTCACTGCAACCCTGACACAGCCTAAAGCGGTTACTAAAGATGAATGAAAAAAAGAAAAAAAGATTATATAATAAGAGGAAACCCAGTAAAAATGAACAAATACATGGAGTCCCTTTTACATTTTTTTTTTATTTGCTTTGGAATTATTTTCACAAGTAAGTGGTAATTTTTCAAAACTCTTAGTACAAGACTCCAAATTGATCACACTTGTTACACAGCTAGTCATTCTTATGCAAAATGACTGATCAAAACCTGATCTTGTGCTTTCATTACAGTTACATGTTTTCTTTCCACAAAATCATTGTTTCAAAACACAAGATTATTGTAACATGTAATGAGAACATTTATTGTAATCAGCAAAACACAACCGTATGATCTTAATTTGATTTAGCACTTTTAACAGTCAGTTAATTCACCAGAAAGCAATGCAAGATACACATTTTAAATCACCCTTGGTTCTGAATGACTGTTACTTTACTGTACACAGTCATCACAATAGATATTACACTTACATCATCCAAGCAAACTGACAAAAGCCATAATAAAATTTATATTTTATTTATACAAGTAAAATATGATCAAAATACACATCAAAAGTCAATTATGCAGGAAAAATATTTTATTTTACAGTATTTTTAAAAAATATTTTATTTTTACCAATACTCTGGTTGCATTGTGAAACAAAATAAACATAAACAATTTACTGTAAATGGAGATAATCTCAGATTAATTAACATCAAGCCTGTCTTCAACATTTGGTCATAAATTTTCATCAACACAGTGAATATCCTCGTTGTTCATGTACCATGGGAAAAACCTTCTGGCATGACGAGTCCACGCTTGACATTTCTCTGCAGTTATGTCATTGCAAGCCTCATCCATGGCTTGAAGGAGGATGACATGCTCATAGGGATGGCGATCATACACCTTCCACCTCCAAGTAGAGAAGAATTCCTCTGTTGACTTGAGGAAAGGGGAGTGTCGTGGGAGATATAAGGTCATGAACCGAGGATTAGCCTGAAACCCTTCCCGAACCAGCTCTGCATGATGGAAGCTGACATTGTCCCACACAACAACATACCTGATGTCTTTCTTCACACTGACAGGCCTGCTCAAGTTCATTTAGAAAAGCTATCTGGTGTTCAGTGTTGTATGATCCAAGAACTGGTCTACGGCCTACCACACCATCTTCACATATAGCCGCACACATTGAGATGTTTCCCCCACGTTGTCCAGGCACTTGGATGGTTGCCTGTTGGCCAATAATGTTACCAGATTAAAGCCCGCCTCGTCAACATAAATATACTTGTGATGATTCACAGCAGCATCCAGCTCCATCAGCCTCTTCAAAAAGATAAGTTGGTTAGCTCTTTTACAAAGAATAGTTGACACTGTTAGTCTGTAATACAGTACTGTGAGTATCACATATGTAAAAACTGAACATAAAGTACACCACATAGCGCTGTACCTGAACATATTCTGCACGCAGATGTTTCACCCAGGTTTCCTCTCTCTTCCACTCGATCCTGATCCATGTTTGCCCATAGCATGTGCTCACACATAGTTCTACTTATATGGTATTCATTTGTGATCACCAGGTATAAGAAATGAGTAATCATTGGGATTTATTATGATTGGTCTATCCTGATTGAAAGCTCTTAAAGCAATCTGTAGTTTATACCTTACCAACACACCAACACACAATGATCAGACTAGTTGAAAATCTATAGACATACCAAACGATTAACTGATTAACCATTAACTTCAGTTGGATTAACTGATAGACAAATGTATTAAACTGAACAAGAAGAGATGGAAATGAACAGTTTGATAGTAATCAAACTAGATAAAATAAATAGATGAAAGACAGTTCCTGTGAATGAAACGTTTATATAGAGGAAACACATTATTTGTAATGAAAGCAATACTTTGTGATTTTGTGTTGTGTACTAACATAATTGAAAATATGCTGAAATGTTTGAAAGACGTGCATTTTTAATGATCTGTTCTGAGATGAGTATTAAGAGATTTGAAAATTTACCACTTGCTTGTGAAAATTGCATTAAACCAACTAAAAAAACTGTAATAGGAGCTAAGAACAAGTGAAAGAGGTGCTACATGTTGTATAGGAATCGCTGAATACAGCGTTCACTGTGTTGTTGTTACCGTTTCTCCATCATTAAATTTTCATTCAGAGAATACTGGAACTTGATGCAAATCCTGAACCAATAGGATATCTGTATGCTGGTGGACTGGGATTTACAGAGGAACAGACTTGGAATATCACAGGGCAACAGCGGTCCTGACCAAAAGATGAAACATAAACATACTGTAGGTGAAGAACATGGTCCTGCTATCAATCTACAAGACCTTGTACATTCACTATTGCCCTGTACAACACACTAAAATGTTTTATTTCAATGAATGTTCTTCATATTCCCCGAGAGACAGCATAGGGCCCCAGACAGCACTATATTGTTGAATGTGACAGATGTGACATCCAGTAATGGTTCACCAACCATCCACACATCCAAATTATATTCCTACCACTATTTTCCATGTAGCTCAAGACAACTGATGTCAGTCTGCCGGTCAAAGGTATATGATCAGAACTCATAGGACCAAGTGAGTCTTTTCGAGGCAATTCACAGAGCAGTCACCTCAAGAGAATGGATAAAATTGACAAAATTTGGAGTTAGTAGTTGGGGGAGACTCTTTTTTAAGACTTTATTACAACATGGGATATTTAGCATTCATTATATACTGTATGTTATTATATGAACAGATACTCTCCCCCCCCATCAATCACAGAGTCACTAGCCAATTGGGGACATCTCTGAGCTCATGCATGCGAAAGAGGGTAGACTGCACTTTCCTCCAAGTGTGTTACACTGCACTGTGATGCCGCAGTTTGAAAATATGTGTTTGGCTAGCCTTATGTATCTCAGAGGAAGCATGTGTTAGGCTTCATCCTTCATAGTTTGTAACTGTTATGTGATAGGGCAGAGATGGCTGCTGATTGAGAATCGGCCAAGATCAAATTAGAGAGAAAATGGTGGTGGTGGTGGTGGTGGCAATTAAATCACTAAATTGACTAAAGCAATTTAATCACTAAATTGCTTTAGTGATTAAATATTCAGAAGAGTGACAAAGTAAAGGTAAAAAACAAGATAAATTATTTTAGTAAAAGAGTCTTTGGTGCATTTTTTTTTACACAACGAGCCACCAGGGCAGTTTCAATGCATATGCATGCTTGTGTTGATTCTACAAGGCTCTGGAACTGTACTGTACTGGAGCAATGAACCGCATTCTTCCAAATGATATTCCTTCAGTTGGTGTTTTGATGATGGAGAACGCCGTCTATTCTGTCACTTAGGTTGAGATCTGGTGACTATAAAAGCCATAGCATATGATATACATCATTTTCATCTTCATCAAACTGTTCAGTGAGCCTTTGAGCCCTGTGGGTTGGGGGGTCATCCAGGCAGAGACCACTCCCATCAGGACACAAAATGTTTCATCACAGGATAAAGGTGATCAGTCAGGTGATCTGTGGAAACAATCCAGTCCATACTGTACACTGTTATTAAAATGTCCTTGACAGAAGAAATATGTTGTTCATTATACAGTACAATTTTGAAAATGAAGCATTTCTCTATAAAGCTGTGTGAAAGTGTATTACATGAGCATCATTATCAGCAATATGCAATTTCACAGTTTATATTTATATCAAATTACATCTCAGCTCTGCTTCCTGTCAACATGAACCTAAGATGGAGAAACTGAACACCCCAATTTAACCCCAGCTCAAGAGTCAATCAACGATGGATTTGTCAGTTTAGGTGTTTGGTCCCTGTGTTGCACCAGGGAACACTTTTAGCTGTGATGCAGGTCAGATGTTGTGACTTAGGCTTTATTGATTTTATTATTATTATTATTAATACTTTAACACTACAGTAAAATGTAGGCCAGATGTATTTTTAAGAGTTCTTCACTATAGTGTGTAGTAAAGAACATTTAAGAAAATTTGGACAGCTGTTTTTGTTTTGTGGGTGATTAAACAGTGTGATTTCAGAAAGTAAATAAACTGGTAATTCCATGGCTTTTATGTGGCCTTTGTTTTTTAACAGGAGTGCTTTGCGTTTTATGACAGTGTTTTAGTGACAATGACCTGTGTGAAGACATATACGCTCTGCTCATCTGGGATTCTCATTCATTTGGCATTGAGGCGTGTGTTTATAGTTTTCCCATGTGGGTTTAAGGTTTTGGGAGTAGGGTGTGTTATAATAATAGGATTGGAGTTCGTAGTGGATTTGTGTTTGTTATGTCTGAGTTGTAAATTAGTCATTAGTAAAACTGAACCAATTTTCTATAGAAAGAACAGAATATCCAACAGACAGAAAGAAGTGTCTCTAACGTTTGTTGGAGGATTGTTGCTCGTCTGCAGTGTGTTGTCCTCAGCGGTGGATGGTGGTGATATTAGACAGGAGGCTAAACATCTCGCAATAGCTCGACAATGAAACTGTTAGTGCATTAGGTCTCATCAGTGGAATAATAAAATTATGTGAGGCAAATTATTACACACACACAGTGTCACACTTGCTATTAGATATTTGAATACTGTCGAATCCTTCCAAATAAGTCTGAAGCCTAGGAAAGCATCCTCCTTTACATCTACACAGGAAAAAAGACTTTTAACATGTTATGAAGGTAAATGACAAGAACATCTAACAAACTAGCACTAGCACCAGTGTTCTAACACTGGCATGCACAGTTCAGATTTCTCCATTTAAAACTTACATACACACATCTTATCTAAACCGTTTAAACACACATGATTTTACCATTCAGGTCATTTTAAAATGCTCACAAGTGCCTACTACTATTAGTAGTAGGAGTAATAGTAGTAGTAGAAGTAGTAGTAGTAGTAGAAGTAGTAGTAGTAGTAGTAGTAGTAGTAGTAGGAGGAGGAGTAATAGTAGTAATAGTAGTAGTATTAGTAGTAGGACTAGTAGTCATAGTACTAGTAGTAGTAATAGTAGTAGTAGTAATAGTAGTAGTAGTAGTAGGAGTAGTTATAGTAGTAGTAGAAGTAGTAGTAGTAGTAGAAGTAGTAGAAGTAGTAGTACTAGAAGTAATAGTAGTAGTAGTAATAGTAGTAATAGTAGTAGTAGAAGGAGTAGTAGTAATAGCAGTAGTAGTAGTAGTAGGAGTAGTAGTAATAGTAGTAGTAGTAGGAGTAGTAGTAGTAATAGTAGTAGTAGGAGGAGTAGTATAAGTAGTAATAGTAGTAGTAGTAATAGTAGTAGTAGTAGGAGTAGTAGTAATAGCAGTAGTAGTAGTAGTAGGAGTAGTAGTAATAGTAGTAGTAGTAGGAGTAGTAGTAGTAATAGTAGTAGTAGGAGGAGTAGTATAAGTAGTAATAGTAGTAGTAGTAATAGTAGTAGGAGGAGGAGTAGTATAAGTAGTAATAGTAGTAGTAGAAGTAGTAATAGTAGTAGTAGTAGTAGTACTACTAGTAGTAGGAGTAGTAGTAATAATGGTAAGTAGTAGTAGTAGTAGGAGGAGGAGGAGGATTAGTAATAGTAGTAGTAGTAGTAGGAGTAGTAGTAGGACTAGTAATAGTAGTAGTAGGAGTAGTAGTAGGAGGAGGAGGAGGAGGAGGAGTAGTAGTAGTAATAGTAGTAGTAGTAATAGCAGCAGCAGTAGTAGTAGTAGTAGTAATAATAGTAAGTAGTAGTAGGAGGAGGAGGAGGAGTAGTATAAGTAGTAATAGTAGTAGTAGTAGTAGTAATAGTAGTACTAGTAGTAGTAGTAGGAGTAGTAGTAATAATAGTAAGTAGTAGGAGGAGGATTAGTAATAGTAGTAGTAGTAGGAGTAGTAGAAGTAGTAGTAGTAGTAGTAGTAGTAGAACTAGTAGTATAAGTAGTTGTAGTAATAGTAGTAATAGTAAGTAGTAGTAGTAGTAGTAGTGGTAGGAGTAGTAGAAGTAGTAATAGTAGTAGTAGTAGTAGGAGTAGTAGTAATAATAGTAAGTAGTAATAGTAGGAGGAGGAGGAGGATTAGTAATAGTAGTAGTAGTAGGAGTAGTAGAAGTAGTAATAGTAGTAGTAGTACTAGTAGTAGTAGTAGTAGGACTAGTAGAAGTAGTAATAGTAGTAGTAGTAGGAGTAGTAATAGTAGTAGTAGTAGGAGTAGTAGTAGTAGTAGTAGTAGCAGTAGTAGTAGTAGTAGTAGTAGGAGTAGTTGTAGTAATAGAAGTAGTAGTAGGAGTAGTAGTAGTGGTAGTAGTAGTAGTAGTAGTAGTAGTAGTAGTGGTAGTAGTACTACTACTACTAGTAGTAGGAGTAGTAGGAGTAGTAGTAGTAGTAGTAGTAGTACGAGTAGTAGTATTAGTAGTAGTAGTACTAGTACTAGTAGTAGTTGTAGTAGTGGTAGTAGGAGTAGGAGTAGTAGTAATAGTAGTACTAGTAGTAGTATTAGTAGTAGTAGTAGTAGTAGTAGTAGTGGTAGTAGTAGTACTAGTAGTAGTAGTAGTAGTAGTGGTGGTGGTAGTAGTAGTAGTGGTAGTAGTACGAGTAGTAGTAATAGTAGTAGTAGTAGTAGCAGTAGTAACTTGATTATTATCATTGGATTATTAGTTACTGTAACTTTCTAAGAGTGTTCCCATGGACTGGTGTGGGTAAGAACATCAAATATTGCAGTGGGTTCAGATGCTGGACCAAGAGATCATAAAAAACTACTGTGTTGCGATAATCAAATCTGGATGTGACAAACTTATGTACAAGTGTCTGAAATGAAGTGGAAAAGTCTGCAGTGTTCTCGAGGTGAAGGAAAGCTGTCTTGATAGTGCTTTTAATATGAAATTCAAATGACAGAGTAGAGTATAAAGTGACACTATGTCTTCTACCTGAGCTGAGGTGGATGTCGGGGGTAGTCAGTGAGTGGTGCTTCATTTTCTTTAGAATGGCTTGGACTGCAATCAGTATGACCTCAGATATGTTTGGGCCTCAGAAGGTTTGCACCCATCTTGGTCTTTAGATCAGTCAGACAGACAACCAATGCAGCAGGAGCTCGTCGCAATTTCACCCTACCGCATGCTATTCGTTTCATTTTAATGGAGAGCTCTGGTTCACTCATGCAGGTTGTAGAGCAGAGAAATCTGGCTCACTGTGCAGTGACAAAAATTCAATAAAGCAGAACTTTATGCAAATGAGTGTAGCCATCACTCTGGCAACTGCTTCAGGAAAGGTAAGGCTTTTGATTTGCCATAACCAAATTTACATCAACATCGTAGAAATGTCCAGATAATGAATAAAGTGAGGCCATGCATAAGGCCTCAAAAAGTGGACATGTATCATAACAATAGAGCTCCAGATACTTCACCTGATGATATTAGTGGGAGCACGTACATAATAAATAACAGCAGGCCAAGAACTGAGCCTTTGGGAACACCATGAGACAAGTATAACCTAGACCTATCAATTAAAATAAATTGCTGTGTGTCAGAGAGATAAGACTGGAGCTAGGAGAGGGCTGTACTAGAAAGGCCAAATGTTTTTGTTGTTGAGTCCAGACTATGTCATGGGATATTGTGTCAAGAGCAGAAGTCAGGTCACGCAGAACAAATATGTTCAGCAACCCATGATCAGTTGCAACCAACAGTCATTTGTAACTCTGACAATTGTGGATTCATTACTATGGTTTGTCCAAAACCTAGAATGAAATTCCACAAACAGGTCGTTGGAGGCTAAGTGTTCTTTGAGCTGAGCTGCTACTGCATGCTCAAGTAGCTTGTCCAGAAAACTCAGGTTAGAAATGGGTCTGTAATTACTGAGTTCCTCAGGGTCAAGCCCTGGCTTTTTATGAACCAGAATGATTGCATCCAGTTTCATGTTGGGGAAGAAAGCCAGAACTAAGAGACGCACTGATATTCTTAGTTATTAGAGGCTGTGGTGAAGGAAGGCGCATTTTGATTAAAGGAGTAAGCATATGATCCAGAAGTGCTAGCTCTGGATGCAACAGCACTTTATTTCCAGTGGTATAGATGTAGAGAATTGCCCATTTACAGGAGAGGGAGAGATTTGTTTACAGAAATGGAAGATTTTCTCATTAAAAAAAGAGTTAGGAGTCAGAGAGAAAATATTCGCAGGTCACAACAGTTTATTAATAGAAAAAAACAGATCTAGTGTTTCCCTAATAATGACTAATGACGATGGTGTAGTAGTCAGTCTTGGGTTTCTCCTTATACTGTAGAGCATGATCTTTGTAGGCAAGTTTGTGCAATCTCAGGCCCATCATACTGCTGAGGTGTTCTAACTGGTGACCAGTAGCTTTCATACTGCAAAGCTCAGGAATACTACCGCTACCATTCTACCAAAGGAAGTGCTTCGAGAGGCTCGTCATGAGGCACATCAAGTCCTCACTGGACCCACTGCAGTTCGCCTATCACCCCAACCGCTCAAGGGATGATGCCATTGCCACCACCCTACATCTGCCCCTCACCCACCTGGACAAAAAGTACACCTATGTTCAAATGCTGTTCATAGAGTTCAGTTCAGCATTCAACACAATCATTCCTCAGCACCTGATTGGAAAGCTGAACCTACTGGGCCTTAACATCTCCATCTGCAACTGGATCCTGGACTTCCTGACTGTGAGAACCCTCAGGGCTGCATGCTCAGTCCATTGCAGTTTACTCTCTCATGACTCATGACTGTGCAGTAACGCACAGCTCCAATCACCTCATCAGGTTCACTGATGACACGACCGTGGTGGGTCTCATCAGCAAGAACGACGAGTCAGTATACAGAGAGAAGGTGCAGCGGACTGGTGCAGAGCTTACGGACTGGTGCAGAGCCAACAACCTGTCTCTGAATGTGGACAAAATGAAAGAGATGGTTGGAAAGAGATTGTCAAGAGCACCAAATTCCTTGGTGTTCACATGACGGAGAACCTCACCTGGTCCCTCAACACCAGCTCCATAGCCAAGAAACCACAGCAGGGTCTCTACTTTCTGCAAAGTTGCTACTGTGCTTATAAAAATATTGTATTTAATTTCTTGTCGCTATTCTACACTTTCCCTGGCTGCTACTGCAATAACTGCTATGTCCATATTTATTATAAGCTAATCTGCTGAATACTAAGTCATAGCAAGTTATGTTTACATTTATACCATTTTTAAATTAGATGGTTACTCTTTGGCACCTGTCTTTGCACTACCTGTTATATCGAATACTTCCACACTAGAACTGTGTACTGTTCGGCGCTACACTGTCACTTACTGTGCCTATTTGTTCTGTTTGAGTAGGACTCTATTGTCCTGTGTTGTTAGCACACATTTGCATGTGCACTTTATGTAAAAATGTGTAGATATTATTGAGTTCTGTGTTGTTTTATGTAGCGCCATAGTCCTGGAGGAACATTGTTTCATTTCACTGTGTACTGTACCAACTGTATATGGTTGAAATGACAATAAAGCCACTTGAAGCTGAACTTGAACTACTACTACTACTACCACAACAACTATTATTATTATTATTATTATTATTATTATTATTAATAATAATAATAATAATAATACAACAACAACTACTACTATTACTACTACTACTAATAATAATAATCAGCTTTATTAATATAACGCCTTTCTTACTTTACTGTGCACAGGTTAAAGTGCTTGATATCTTAACATATATTATTTTAGATTTTATTTTTAATATATGTATATATATATATAGAGAGAGAGAGAGAGAGAGAGAGAGAGAGAGAGAGAGTAAATTAAGATAAAATAGTAATAATTAATTGGTTAAAGCAGGGAATGGTAGCTCAGAATAAAATATTAAAATAATGAATAAATGAATGCTCATAAAAATGTGAAATTATAGAACAAAAAAGAGTAGAGAAATATTTTTAAGCTTTATGTTCCACAGATTAGATGGAGACTCACTACTTTTTTCTTCTTGTGTAGTAGATAGAGTGTTTACTGTGATACTCGCTCTGCCATTTAACAATGATCTTAGGTACAAACAATGCCCTTTACTTACTACTACAGATTCTAAACAGGTCAGTAATAATAGATAATCATAGAAAATCTGCCTTCAGGTAAGTGTTCTGAAAATGAAGAGAACTGTATGCATCTGACAGTTACAATATACATCATTTATATTAATTTTTTTTTTTTTTTTACTATTTTAGTTTTTGTATTTATGCTTGTTCTGGTTAGAACATATGCACCAGATTGATATCAAGAATAGAGGGCCACTGCACCCTTAAAAATAAAAGTTCTTCAATGGTTCTTTGCACCACCATAGGTTCTGCAAAGAACCTTCTTCTTGTAAAGAACTATTTTTCATTGTATAGGGTTCTTGAGTTGAGTTTTACGATTCTTTGGGTGTAAAGAAGTTCTTTATGTTTCATTATAGGTTCTTCAGAACAGTGTATTGGCTCTTCAAGGTATCATCCTTTAACAGGTTAAAGTGAACGCTGTAAGCCGAACCCTGTAAGATTCTTTGTGGGACTGGAAAAGGTTCTCATGGCATCACTCTTAAAAACCTTACTTTGGTTCCTAACTGTACCTAAGGATGTTTTTTTAGAGAACTTATGATGACATGGTTCCTTGTGGCACTGCACCAATAAATACACGGTTCTCTGAGGAACTTGAGCGTAGAGGGTTCTTTGTGCAGCTTAAAAGCATTCTCCTATCGCATAGGGAGAAAAATCCCCTTTTTGGTTCTAATGGGAACCTTTATTTTTAAGGGTGTGCAGGGGAAACACCACAAGAGAAAATGCAGTGATAGACATTGCCTATTGTTGGCCTGTTTTATATAAATATTGAGTTCCTTTGTCATTGCCATTGCCCTATGTATATGTATACACAGTTTGAAGGCATCCTCTACTAGCTTACTGTACATGTGGGAGTAAAGCTCAAGAGCACCTGTATTTATAACTCAGAAATGATATGTAACCTGTAGATGGAGACAGAGTCCAGTGGTGTTTCACCAACATTTCTATTCCCCAAACCCTAAAAATTCCCCAGACCTCACCCTTACCTTTTCAGCATCTTTAGAACATAATTGAAGCAAAACCTGAGTAAGATGTCCCTAAGATAAAGAACTATTTTCCAAAAAACTGTAAAATGTGACTGTGAAATTATCAAAAGAATATGATGGATGCAAACAGATGTTATACAGATGTTACGTCCCATCTGGCCTGAAAAATGTACCTGGGAACAAACCAAAATTAATTAAACTGGACAAACAACAACAACAACACACACACACACACACACACACACACACACACACAAATGCTTATTGTAGTGTAAATGAGGAAGTGTGTGTGTGTGGGGGGGGGGGGGTTGAGCTCTTTTTGGCTACTTAGGATTAATTAGCTGCTTTAAAATTATGTTTCACAAGGATAGTAAGTGTGTGTGTGTTCGTGTTTGTGTGTGTGTGTGTGTGTGTGTGTGTGTGTGTGTTCAGACAATCTTTAGGTACGGCAGTGCACAGTGAGAGATTTCATTTCATTATGTTATTTATTTTATTGCTTGAAATAATAAAACACAGAAAATTCAAAGATATACATGCAGAAAATCCCCTAAAAGACTTGCTCTACATCATAAATCGTATAAATCTCCTGCAAATCCTGCAAATTTATATCTCTCTAAAGCTACTATTACATTTAAATCCATTAACAGAAATGCAAAATGACTCATATTAGCGATAGCTCGGTCATTTTAGCTCATTTGAAAAGAGAGTTTGTAGCGAGCCGTTGCAAACAATGAAGACTGCGTAAATCCTTTCATCTAAGAAAGTCTTTCATTATGGTCTGAGATTCTGAACCATCAGTCAAACACTGTAGTCTCTGGCACACTGACTCATCTCCTGTGTCCTGTGCTGTGATTGGATCATTCTGAGCCATTTCATTTCTGCCTAGCGGTGATTGGTCAGGCTGCGTCTCGGTGAGAGGATAATTCCATAATAAAAAGCGGGGGGGTGGGGGGTGGGGGCGGGGTGGCAAGTACACAGCTCAGTTTAGTCTAATATAATGCTGTGATGTCTGTTTTACCCGAGTGATGACTACTTTACATCTTTATCCAGAAGCAGAAGTGAACTCAGGGCGTGGTGAACTTCTTTACATCATGACCTTGATCTAAACCCTCTCATCAGAGCAACCACAGCCTTAACCAGCCCATCTTACACCACTCACTAAACCATGTACACACACATACACGCACACACACACACTACCACCCTACCCACAACACACACACACAATCATGAACAACCACAAGTGTGAGTGTGTGTGTGTGTGTGTGTGTGTGTGTGTGTGTGTGTATGTGGATGTGTGTTTTGGGGGATGGGATGATGGTGGTGGAGTCGGGGTGATGAGTGAGTGAGGTGTGGGTGTGTCAGAGAGGAGGGGGGTATACACTTTAAAATACTTTCATTGCTGCATATCTAGTTAATATTTGTCATTTTAAAATTGGCTCCTGAGTGATGGAATAGAAAAGCGTTCTCCTTGTTTTCCAGAGAGTTCGAATCCTGATGATGCGACAGTCATCCGTTGCCGGAGTCCAAGAGAGCAAAATTGGCTGTGCTCTCAGGGAGGGAGGGCGGGATGATACACTCTTTCTCCCCTGTCAATCACAGTGACGTTGGCCAGTCTGTGAGCTCATGTAAAAACAGTGGAACAGGGTAGATAGTGCTTTACTGTAGAAATGTTACAACATGATACAACTTTTGATACAACATGAGCAGCAGTTGGAAAAGATGCGTCTGGCCTCATACGTCTTGGAGGACGGACGGGTTAGCCTTCACCCTCGCTGAATGGTAGCTGTTATAAGATAGGTGAGAGCCGATTGGTGGGTTGGAATTGGCAGGTAACCGAATTGGGGAGACAAATGGGAGAAAAGGTTATTCTTTTGTGCCTGATTTGCCTGAAATTACTTATCGCTTAACTCCTAATCCAGGAAAATGCTTATAAAAATAATAGCAAGATTAATTTTTTTTCAGCCAGAAGCATATAATTGTTCAAAATACCTCTGAATGCTTGGAAAAAAGACAGAAAGAAAAAATAAAAAAGAAAGAAAAACAGAAAGAACGATAGAAAGGACGCAAGCAAGCAGAAAGAAAGAAAATCAGAAAGAAAGAAAGAAAGAAAGAAAGAAAGGATGCAAGCAAGCAAGCAGAAGGAAACAAAGATAGACAGAAAGAATGAAAATTAGCAATCAAGCAAGAAAGAAAGGAAGAAAGAAAGAAAGAAAGACTGAAAGCACACAGTCTCCCTAACTTTAATGTTCATCAATATTTTCTCTGCTCTTTTCAACCTGTACACCAGTCAAATGGGTTTTCTACCATTTCTCTAGCATCATATTCTTTTTCTCATCTGTCCATCACTCAGTTAGGTTATGTATTGCCTCCTGACATGCTGCAGGATGAGGAGAGAAATATCCTCGCCTTGACTGATTTTCTCATTTTCACAAGCACAAATAAAGTGTGTGTGGATCTGTATGATACACTGGGGGAAATAAGTATTGGACGTGTCAACATTTTTTTCAATGAATATATTTCCAATGAGGTTATTCACATGAATTTTTCACCAGACATCAGAATTAACTCAAGAAATCTGGAAATATAAAGAATTCACAAAGTCCATAAATATAGTTATGTGTAATAAATTGGAATGACACAGGAAAAAAGTATTGAACACACTAAGAAAAAGAAGGTAAAGCAAGGAACCAGCTGAAATCCGTAATTTTCTATTATACCTCCTATCTGTGCAAATTAGTATCAGCTGGGTTAGAAAATTGATGGTCTATAAAAAGGCTTTTCGTTACCAAGGTGTCACACAAGAAACATTTCATGATGGGTAAAAGCAAAGAGCTCTCCCAAAACCTTCGGAACCTTATTGTTCCAAAACATATTGATGGAATCGGATACAGACGTATTTCAAAACTTCTGAATCCTCCAGTAAGCACCACTGCGGCAATTATCCACGAGGGGAAGCAACATCACTTTGTCATCAACCGGCCACGCACAGGATCTCCTCGCAAGATCTCTGACCAGGGAGTCAGACGAATAGTCAGAAGAGTAGCCCAAGAGCCAAGGACCACACGGAAAGAGCTCCAGAAACACTTGGAGGCAGCAGGTGCCATCGTCACAGAAAACAATAGGCAATGCTTTCCACTGCTCACGCTCACCCCACAAGACTCCATTACTAAAGAAAAGGTATGTTGAAGCTTTTTTAAAGTTTCTACAACTCATTTGGACAAGCTTATGAAATACTGGGAGAGTGTAGTCTGGTCAGACGAGAGCAAAATTTAACTTTTTGTCTGTCATACTACACACCATGTTTGGAGAAGAAATGGCACTGCACATCACCCTAAAAACACTATTCCAACAGTGAAGTTTGAAGGTGGAAGCATCGTAGTGTGGGGCTGTTTTTCAAGACTTAAAGACAATATGTTTAGAAGAATGGACCAAAATCACACCTGAATACAGCGGCTGATTAATTTCTTCATACAGGAAGCATATTGAAGCTGTCATTACAAACAAAGGCTTCTCCACTTAGTATTAAATAAATTTCAGTTAGTGTGTTCAATACTTTTTTCCCGTGTCATTCCACTTATTACACATAACTTTATTTATGGACTTTAATGTTGTGAATTCTTTATATTTCTGGATTTCTTGAGTTAATACTGATGTCTGGTGAAAATTTCATATGAATAACCTCATTGGGAATATATTTACTGAAAAAAATGTTGACGTGTTCAATACTTATTTCCCCCACTGTAAATATGAAAGCACTTTCTAAAATGAGATTTGGTACATGCAAACTAGTATATGTAAATTTAATTCTAATAACAGTCAACCTCTTTTAACATTTCCATTTTAAACTCCGATTCAGCTGGTCATTTTATGCCATGCAAATCCCAGCATGCATTTCAAACACACATATGCTGGGTGCAAAAGAATCAGGCGTATTAAGCAAAAAGGCTTCCATAAAAAATGTGCTTTTACGAGGCAGCCGTTTGAAATGGTGATGGGAAGGGCTGCTGTGAGGTGGTTTTGTGGGAAGCCCTTAAAACTGTATGCTCACATGCTTATAGGCAAGTATGTACATGCCCCCTCACAGTTTAGCATGAAATCATCTTATTTATATTCTCCTAACTGAGACTGATGTAATTGGAGTAAAGATCTATTCTGAGACACTAATGTACATTCTTTTCTGGACATTTTTGCACCAGACAGTGTGGTACTGCATAAAGTAATACGGCATCTTTCCACATTTTTTTGTGAAGTGGGTCTACTTGAGCTAAGTACCCATGCTAAATTTGGCTACCCTTCTTGCTAGGCCAAGGACTAGGGTCAGGATAGAGGGTTAACTCTGGAGTGTTGACCTAAAGCACATATGTAAAAATAGTATGCTACAATTTTTTTTTTTACTTCATTGCTATAACTTGTTACTTCTATAGGACACAACAGGCTGTACAAACACACAAAACACAATCTAGTGGATGCATTGTCAGGCCGTACACCAAGCTTTGGGGTAGTTGGTAAATTGTTGCCATATGGCAACAGTGTGCAATGGTGGAAAGTATTATATAGTCAAAAAATATATGAGATTACACAAAATATATAAGGTTACAAGATTCCAAATCTTCATTTGCATTTTCCAGACTAAGTTGCAGATGGGTTTTTTTTGCCACCTAGTAAGCATGTAAAAGTTATATCTTTTAAAGGAATTACAGTGGTAAAAAGTATGTGGACAGATTTAATCACAGATTTACTTAGATCCAAACATGTTTTGGGTGAAGTATCTTTGAATTTTTTCCCTCGACACGTAAAATTTAGAACTAAATGTTGCAATTACAAAATATCTTACATTTTGTAAGACAACAGTTTTTCTCTTTTACTTTTAATGTGAAAAAATGTTAGTATATTATTAGAGAAGCCTGGTGTCTTTTTTTTTTTTTTTTTGCTATGTAGGCCTGTTTCAATTCATGAATGCACATACCACAGTTCCATTATCGCATGTCGTTGCCATATGGCAACAATTTGACCACTTAACAAAACTCGAAATATATCAACTTGTTTAAATGACAACAAATAAATGTTAACTTATCTCTGATAGTGTTTCGATTTTTTCCTTTAAGTAGGTTTGTCTAAATATTGAAAAATTAATCATATTTTGAGAGCCCTCAGATGATGACCTTCATCATGACATGTGATTGCAGAAAAGGAAGTGCAAACGACACTTCCTGGTCATCTGACATGGTATTTTTTTTTTGTTATGTCAAAGTAAAAGCCCCCTTTTCCAGTTACATAGGAAAATAATAGTTTTGTATTATTGCCTATCAAAAATTGGGCAGTGGTGGCTCAGTGGTTAAAGGCGCTGGGTTACTGATCAGAAGGTCAGGAGGTCAAGCCCCAACACTGCCAAGCTGCCACTGTTGGGCCCTTGGGCAAGGCCCTTAACCCTCAATTGCTCTGTTGTATAAATGAGATAAATGTAAGTTGCTCTGGATAAGGGTGTCTGCCAAAAATGTAAAAATAAAATAAATGTAAATAAAATAAAATTGCAAATAAATGAATTATTGCCATTTGGCAACACCATGTAGTAAAGGGTTAAGCAAAATAGGCCAGATATGCATAGCAAATGCCAACCTGGTTTTAAAGAAACCCTTTGATTCCCTTACTTATGAGGATGGGAAAAAACTTAAGACTGTGTACAGTATTTGAGCCTGGTCTTTTTGACTAGCGTAATCTTTCTGTTTTAGTGTCTGCACGCTGCTAGTATTTATGCCTTTATTTTAGCTATGCTAATATGTTAATAGTTAATATGAGTGAACATGCTAAAGTTGATCACTTGAGAGAACTCCATGATGATATGATTAGTACAGAATAATAGATTGCATTTCCCAAAACAAGCATCAGTTGATAATCTCACCTGGACACTGTAAATCTGTACCTTAGAACTGCTGCTATAATCATAAGACTACAATGCTTATACTGATCCTTTCAACACACTCAGTGTTGCAAATTTGTATCCCTGTTTATTGTGTTTATTGTACACTGTAATGATTTATATCCGCACTATCCGGTTTCACCCAGAAGAGGATGGGTTCTCCTTTGAGTCTGGTTCTTCTCAAGGTTTCTTCCTCATGTCTTCTCAGGGAGTTTTTCCTTGCCACTGTCACCTCTGGCTTACTCATTAGGGATCTAAATTTATGTCCAAATTTTGTAAAGCTGCTTCGTGACAATCTCTACTGCTAAAAGCTTTCTTTTAAATACTATGGCAGAACATAAACTGCTAAAATAAATAAATAAATAAAAAAAGACAGATTTCGAACTGTTATAAACATTTATGCTTTTCAGACTTTGATATAGATATGTTATGACAAAAGCCAGATGATGACAGTTATGGCATGAATGAATGAAATATAGTTGATAGATTCAGCAGTCGTTGTTATTCAGTGTGGTTTCTGTGCGTATTTAGAGGTCAGCGAGTGAGGTGTAATCAAAACAACACTGATGATCTTAGCAGAACTGCAGGAATCCTCAGGGGACTGTGCAGTGAGGCTTCCCCACACTGAGCTGACTAACCTCTGTAGCACTGTTACTGACAGAAAGGAGTCTTGACACTGATTCTTCTTCTTAAATGCAGACCAGGTGGTATAGCA
This sequence comes from Ictalurus furcatus, assembly GCF_023375685.1. Taxonomy (NCBI): domain Eukaryota; kingdom Metazoa; phylum Chordata; class Actinopteri; order Siluriformes; family Ictaluridae; genus Ictalurus; species Ictalurus furcatus. The sequence continues at coordinate 5,768,728 of NC_071281.1, forward strand.
TTTCACAGCAACGTGACTATGAATCCAGCTCACAGGCAATATTAAAAGGAAGTCAAAGGATGATCTTGATTAGTACTGACACGAAGATGCAAGCTTCAGCTGCTTACTGTTTAGAAAAAGGCTCAAAGAAGCAGTTAAAAGAAGCACTCGGATGATCTTGCACTGAGGCATTAAGCATGGACTTATGATTAGTGTCATGAGTGTGTTACACCAGTAAAACCACCTCTGAATGAGGTTGCATTAATAAAGTGGTGTTAAGGATAATTGCAGCTAACGAGAAGAATACAGGTAAGAATCGCTTCACGCTGTGCGTCCTCACACTCATTTCAGTGTAAAAAGCAAGACAGCTACACTTAGAGTCTGGCACATTCATTTCGTCCTTGTAAAATCCGCTTTCATAAAACATGGACACAGCCAACGTGTCCATTCTGCATGCTTTCTCAGGGTTAGCTGCTAAATAGAGAGCAAAAAAAACAACAACAACAACAACAACCAAAAACTAGTCATCCTTTTGAATGGGAATTAGACATTACACATTTAATCAGCATTTCCTGGATTCCTGCCTATGTAAACAAAAATGAAACAATACATTTAATTTACAAGACTTGCTAGAAGTGTGTGAACACAACAGCACACTAGATTCAAGTCTCAGACTCACATAAAGTGCAGTATACTGCATGTTTTATTGATAGAATTAATTGTACATGACACAGTGATGGCTACATTACTGCGACAATGGAAACGGTGACGTTCTTGTTTGGAATAAATCTGTCCGTGTTGACCACTGAAGAAAGCACAACAATACACAATGTTCTTAATGATCTCTAGGAGCTGAGACGAAGAGTACTTTCCAGACTGAGATCTTTGAGTAGTAAGCTACTCAAGAAATAGTCAGAACCCTGCAACCTCAGACTATCCACTGAAGTCAAGTCAAGGCAGGTCAAATGAATTTTAGCTTCATCGTTTCAAGCACACTTTACATAATAAGCCGAGACAGGCAGACACTCTGACCCTGTGGAGAAATATAAATAGCTCTTTCATTGCCGGCTGCCTCTGAGGCTATAGCCTAAAGGGCTTCATTTTGGCTTTCCTCTGACTGGAATAACACAGCAAACCTCAGACACGGGGGAGCTGAAGGAGAGAAAGAGAGACATGACAGAGAAAAGAAAGAGAACGGTCCACGCTCGAGACATTATAGTACAGTGTGTGAGTGTCATGCTGAATTCTGTCACTGTCGCTTTGTGACCTTTTTCATTTTAACTACGTTATGTCTGCCTTTATAACTTCATGCACTACCCGTGAAATGATTTGAAACATTAATAACCTCCATACCACGGCGCTGTTGAATTCTCGATTCTGATTGGCTGACAGACGTTCTGAGGCGTTCAGTTATTTTTCAGTAAACACATGGCGAATGTAGTTCCAGTCAGGACCACATTATTGACCGCATTACAGTTCCTTATCACTTCGCCAAGTGAACTGAAATAACGGAAAAGTTAGCGTACTGTCCAGCACAGCACACATATTTAACAACAAACGAAATGACAGAAAATTTTAATTTTCCAGAAATAAGTAAGTAATAATTACGACGGCGGGCGGTTGAATTATTAGGAAAATAATGCGAACCCGTGGTGGTAATGCGGCCACAAGGAGAAGCAGAGGCTTGAGCCATTGATATGCAGTTACTGGAGAGAGAGAGAGAGAGAGAGAGAGAGAGAGAGAGAGAAAGAACACATGTGATTGCAGTAATGAGACAAAAAATCTGGCCTCAATATTTATTTATTTATTTATTCGCTGCAGTTTCTGAAGTAATAGGCTAAAAAATGAAAAACCCTGTGAACAAGTAGGCCTATCGATATTTATTTATTTATTTGTTCTATTTTTATATTATCAGCATGAAACAGAAAAAAACCTGGGATCTCTCTCTCTCTCTCCAATAACTGCACATCAGTGGCTCCATCCTCCGTTATTAGCTCTAAAATGACGTTCTGGAATTAGCAATGGAGGCTTGAGATGGGATGCGTAATAAATTATTTCCACACGCAACAGTGTTTCAAGGACAAAAACCTGCCAAATGTCTTGAAATAAAACATCTGAACAACGTCGTGAAGTGTGGTAACTGTGGCATAAGCGGAATAATTGACTCCGGTCTGTTGAATTATTAGAAAATAATGTGCACCCGAGGTGCGACCACAAGGTACACCTCGCTGCCGCTAATTCAAGTCAATTTCATTTCAATTTTATTTGTATAGTGCTTTTAACAGTGGACATTGTCTCAATGCAGCTTTACAGAAACATATAAACACAGGATGCAAAGTTTAAATGTGTGAATTTATCACTATTGAGCAAGCCTGTGGCGATGGTGTCAAGGAAAAACTCCCAAAGATGATATGAGGAAGAAACTTTGAGAGGAACCAGATTCAGAAGGGAACCCGTCCTCATCTGGGTAACAACAGACAGTGTAAAAGTAAAGGAAAGTTCATTATGGTTTTTATATGAAGTCTGTTTGTTGAACTAATCCACTGTTCACTAAAGGAGACCTGAGTGCAGAACTGCATGCGGTAATTGCAGTCCTAAGGCCATCGCAGCAACCGGAGTTGAATTGAGGTCCAAAACCATTCTATGGTACTTCAAGTGGCACCATCCTCAGCAATCTCCAGGCTGTAGCCTCCAGTTGATGAGAGCTCCATCCAGAGGTAGGGCATCAGGATGGATCAGGCAGGTCTGGAGAGCAGAAAGGGTCAGGATCTCCATCTGACATCTCCATAAACTCATGTGCGGCTCGCGTCACCAGCTCTCGTTCACAATGAACGGTCTCCGGTCGCTTTGTTGCTGCAAGTCGCCAGTCGCTGTACTATGAAGTCGCCAGTCTGCGTTCCCACTACTGGTTGTCCTAGTAACATTTATCAGTGGGTGGTGCAACTAGCATTCCACTTCTGACAACAAATCAGTTTTCTTGTCGCTCAAATCAAACATTCTGGAGGGAGAGAGTTTGTATATAAACTTCACCAGTGTATATATGCATTATAAATCCTACGAGATGCAGGAGAGCCAGTGTGTGCTCTTTGCCATTGCGGCCATCTGTCTGCATGTGTTGGCCTCAGATCCTCACTCTTTCTGTTAGTGAGCACAGGAGGCTATGGATCACGTGTGATCTACTATCTTCACTCTCATTGGTAGTTGCTGCCCCAAGTCGCTCCAAATTTGCAGAAAGTTACACTTTTTTCAACTTTGTCACTCCCACAACTAGTCACCAACGCTTGCCGTCACCAGCTCTCATTGAAAATAAATGGTCTCTGGTCACTTTGTCGCTGTGAGTCGCTGTATTTGTGAACATCAGACAGTCAGAGGTAAAGCTGTAAAGTCTTCAGAACTGAGGATGTTGCGTTTTCTTGGTAACATTGGCAAATTAGTTGGGTTTTTTTGGCTTATTAACAGCTCCAGGGTTCCCAGTTCAACCCTGAGCTTGGGTTACTCTCTGTGCAGAGTTTCACATGTTCTTTCCATGTCCGTGTAGGTTTCTTCCGGCTTCTCTGGATTCCTCCACCTCCCAAAAACATGCAGGAAGGTTTGATTTGGCCATACTAAATTGCCCACAGGTGTGAATGAGTGTGTGAATGTGTGTGCATGGTGGTGGACTGAAACTGAATGAATTGAACTTTAAGAGGGAGAAAAGTTTGGTGAGGACACGTTTATAGCTGCTATAACAAGTGATAACAGGAACTAGCTTGTCTTGCAGATGTTCCAGAACATTAAAAGTAAATATAAATTACTTTTAGTAAGTAAGTATAAATGGTTAAAAACATGATGCATTGTTTTTTAATAAATAACAAAATAGCACTGGCAAATTGTTATAGTGTAAGAGGAATAAAACTCATGGAGTATGCTGTTAAAGGAAAAATAATCAACAACGGCGTGGTGTGATGTGGAAAGCAAAGCTACAGTTACCACTCTGAAGGTGATTATTTTCCTATAATGGCATGGCACAGAGTGTTTTCTTTGTCATATACCATAACATTTCGCCAGTGCCATTTATTAAAGAACAACATGTCATACTTTTTATTTCTTTTGATTGTTTTCCTATAACAGTTTAACACATGGATCTAAAGTCTCGCTAGTTACAGCTTTGAGATCGCAATGAACTGAACTATCACCAATACAATAACAACAGATTCAAACACAGAAGCATGATGCTTGGCATTATCACATCACCACACAATCATTTCTTCACTTATTATCAAGTCCTGCATGAGGTCTTACCAAACTATATAATTGTGAAAGCATACAGTATAACAGCAAAACAGGGCTTTTAGCACCAACATATACACACAGTCCTATTCCTACATTACATCATATACTAAATAAACGATCAACAATATGGAATCTACTATGCTAATTGATTAACTGAGTTTAGTATTATATTATGTTTTTATTTCTAAAAACTTCATGCATTATGATACAGTTGAGGTTGCCTTGCAGAATCTGCAAAATGTTTATAATAAAAATATATATATTTTTAAAAGTAAGAGGGATCATTAAAATTGCGTTTAGTTTTTTATTTAGTTCTGCCCTGAATAAGCTTTTCACATAAGAGATGTTTACAGATAGTCCACAAGACACAATAATAACTGAATTTACACAAATTACCCAGTTCAAAAGTTTACATACGCTTGATTCTTAATACTGTGTGTCATTACTGTGGGCGGCTGGGGCTCAGGTGGTAGAGCGGGTTGTTCATTAATCGTAGGGTTGGCGGTTCGATTCTTGGCCCATGCTGAAGTGTCCTTGGGCAAGACGCTGAACCCGAAGTTGCTCCCGATAGCAAGCTAACGCCTTGCATGGCAGCTCTGCTACCATTGGTGTGTGAGTGTGTTTGTGAATGGGTGAATGTAAATACCAGTGTAATTTGTAATGTGTAGAACCGCTAAGGTTAAAAAAGTGCTATATAAGTGCAGACCTGGATAATCTGGATCTGAATCTGGATGATCAACGACATTTAAACTGTCCACTGTTCTTCAGAAAAATCCTCCAGGTCCTGCATATTCTTTGCTTTTCCAGCATCTTCTGCATATTTGACCCCTTTCCATCTTTACACTGAGGACAACTGAGGGACTCGTACACAACTATTACAAAAGGTGCAAACATTCACTGAAGCTCAAGAAGACGATGCGATACATTAAGAGCCAGGGGGTGTAAACTTTTGAACAGGATGCTTGGTGTAAATTGTTATTATTTTAAAAATCTTTTTTTTTTCATTTGGTACTGCCCCTCAGAAGCTACATATGATATTTACATGTTTTCCAGAAGACAAAATAATATTGCAATTTTGCAGATTCTGCACGGAGTATGTAAATTTATGACCTCAACCTTACACACACACACACACACACACACACACACACACACACACACGCATACTGTATACACTTAAAGAGGGCTAAAACATGACCAGTCATTAGAGAATGCATCAAAGCCAGATGTCATTTTGTGTTGCCAAATAATTCCCTCTATCCGCTTATTTTCCCCCAAAACAGATTCCTCTGAGGAAACCAGGCGTCCAGCTTGGTGGTAAGAAACTGACACTCTGCACAGTCACCACAGGCTTCTTCATTTTCCCTGAGCACCAGAACCTAGAAAAAAATCTCTCACTCCTTCTCACTTATTGCACATTATCCATAATATACTTCTCAGCAGCTTAACGTACCATACAATATCTCACACTCTGGCCTTCACACACACTGGATCAACTCAGTGAACTCAGATCTCAACTAAGGATGCAACCATGAGACAGTAACAGTGAGGGATGTGACCAGGACAATCAGGAATGCATCCTAGGATTTTTCATCACTGGAAGATTAAGGAGAAGATCCTAGAGTGCATGAGAGTAACACACCACTGAACAGCCAGGTCCAGGAGTGGAACAATACTTTGGGTGCAATACACAATAGATACACTATACACTATACACACCCTTTCTCATGCCTCACATTTTCGTCAGAATATTCATCTCAAACAGATGTCACACACGAGAAAAGGTCAGGATTACGCACACACACACACACACACAGAGATGTAGAAAAGGTCACATCCACACAGAGCAACATCTTGAGTCCAATCTTATTCCATCTTGAGTCCAATCTTATTCCATCTTGAGTCCAATCTTATTCCATCTTGAGTCCAATCTTGTATTGATTGTTCAATTTTTTCACACACCGTCACATTAGTTACACACACAAGTGTGTGACAAAAATGGACATTTTGCCAACAGATTTATTTGCATTGTGATCTATTATTCTTTCTCTTTCTTTCTGTCTCACTCTCAGACTCGTGTGTGTGTGTGTGTGTGTGTGTGTGTGTGTGTGTGTGTGTGTGCGCATTCCAAAACAATACAATAAATCAAGTCAGTTGTGTTGTTTGTGAGTAATGGTTGATTTGAGCTACAGCATCACAAGAGGGCTTGTGCAGACACACATTCTCCCTTTGCTTTGACATGATGACTAACACACTGACTCATCGCAGCACTGGATTGAATACACACAGACACGGACCGATACACACACACACACACACCCAAATGTAATGGAAATCTGTCCTTCATAAATGAGTGAATCACTGTTTGGTTCTTAGCCTTCATGTTCAGGGTCAGAACACAGGCACACTGCCACTCCAATCAATTCCAAATCATTAATTACTAGTTATTGATTCAGAAATTCACTGAAATGTTAGCTCTGTTTGAGTGGACAAAAAGCTGTTACACACTCTTGGAAACTGTATTATTAACTTACATGTATCAGTTCGTTTACAAATTTCTATTATAAATCAAGGTTTGATTTCAGCAACAATGTTTTTCATGACTTGTGATCTCTCTCTCTCTCTCTCTCTCTCTCTCTCTCTCTTGTTTCCCCCCCACACTTATTCCTGCATTCGCTCCTCTGTATTGGTTGTCATGGTGGCTTGGTGCGTCAGGGTCTCGAGTGTGTGTGTGTGTGTGTGTGTGTGTGTGTGTGTTATTGGCCACTGCTGCAGGAATCAGGTATGGTCAGTATGGCATCTGATGTGACATGACATCATGGAAACACTGTTCATCTCAACCTTTCCATTGAGCTAAACTTATATTTCTTTCCACCGTGCTCTCCTTCTTCCTTTCTTTTCTGCTTATTTCTGAACACTACTTGTTTGTACTCCAGCAGTGTGTGCAGTCATTTAATTAATTTCATCCTACTGAAGACCAGAGGAAAAACAATCCACTTTAAATGATATACTAAATGATAAACTCATAAATATGCTAGCATGCTCTGTCAAAGCTCGGCGTGTTGGTAGGGGGAGGCATCCCGCCTCTGTCCTGTGTGTGCCGGGTCTGCATGTTCTCCCCGGGTTTTCTCCGGGTACTCCGGTTTCCTCCCCCAGTCCAAACACAGACGTTGTAGGTTGATTGACATCTCTCAATTGTCCGTAATGTGTGCATGTGTGTGTGATTGTGCCCTGTCATGGGTTGGTACCCCATCCAGGGGGTCCACCACCTCATGCCCCAAGTTCCCGGGGATAGGCTCCATGCTCCCTCACGACCCTGTCTAGGAAAAGCTGTATGGAAGATGCAAAGATGGATGGATGGATAGATGGACGGATATATAAATGTACTCCCGCTAATCTAATCTGTTATTACAAACTGACTCAAATGCAGTTTTAGGGCAATTAGCCAAAGGTGCCATCTGAGATGGAATGTGTAAAAGGGACGTTCAGGGACTCCATCCCAGCAGCAATAATAAACAAGATCCACTTCACTACTGGCTTCAGTTCAGCACCTACAAATTGGAATAGGTGGGAAACAATATACTGTAAATCAAGTGACATTTAGAATTCCCTGTTTACTATTTTTTTTGCATGGTTTAAAAACACTATTAAACAATGTTTATGGTCATATTATTAAGTGAATCTGTTCGAATGAATCATGTCAGCCAGATGGCTATGAATGTAAGAAAGCTAGCTGATAAAAAATTAATTTATCACACAGAAAAGCTAAAAATATACCTACAGTGCCTAAATGTGCGACGTGTATACAGTGGGGGAAATAAGGATTGAACATGTCAACATTTTTATCAGTAAATATATTTCCAATGAGGTTATTCACATGAAATTTTCACCGGACATCAGTATTAACTCAAGAAATCAGGAAATATAAAGAATTCACAACATTAAAGTCCATATAAATGAAGTTATGTGTAATAAGTGGAATGACACAGGAAAAAAGTATTGAACACGCTATCTGAAATTAATTTAATACTTAGTGGAGAAGTCTTTGTTTGTAATGACAGCTTCAAGACTCTTCCTGTATGAAGAAATTAATGGGCCGCAGTATACAGGTGTGATTTTTGGCCAATTCTTCTAAACATATTGTCTTTAAACTTCTTTAAACTTAAATTTCTCTGAAACCAATTGTGAGTTTCCTTTGCTGTATGATTTGGCTCGTTGTCCTGCTGGAAGGTCCACCCACGTCTCATCTTCATCATCCTGGTGAATGGCAGTAGATTCTTCTCAAGAATCTCCCGGTAAAGGGCTCCATTCATCGTTCCTTCAATTATATGAAGTCTGCCAGTACCATGTGATGAAAAACAGCCCCACACTACGATGCTTCCACCTCCAAAGTTCACTGATGGTATAGTGTTTTTAGGGTGATGTGCAGTGCCATTTCTTCTCCAAACATGGTGTGTAGTATGACAACCAAAAAGTTTAATTTTGCTCTCGTCTGACCTGACTACACTCTCCCAGTATTTCACAGGCTTGTCCAAATGAGTTGTAGAAACTTTAAACAAGCTTCAACATACCTTTTCTTTAGTAATAGAGTCTTGTGGGGTGAGCGTGAGCAGTGGAGTGCATTGCCTATAGTTTTCTCTGTGACGATGGCACCTGCTGCCTCCAAGTGTTTCTGGAGCTCTTTCCGTGTGGTCTTTCCAAGTGGCTCATGGGCTACTCTTCTGACTATTCTTCTGACTCCCTGGTCAGAAATCTTGTGAGGAGATCCTGTGCATGGCTGGTTGATGACAAAGTGGTGTTGCTTCCATTTGCACTTAATGGCCCCAGTGGTGCTTACTGGAGGATTCAGAAGTTTTGAAATGTGTCTGTATCTGATTCCATCAATATGTTTTGCAACAATAAGGTTGTTAAAGTCTTGGGAGAGCTCTTTGCTTTTACCCATCATGAAATGTTTCTTCTGTGACACCTTGGCAATGAAGAGCCTTTTTATAGACCATCAATTTGCTAACCCAGCTGATATTAATTTGCACAGATAGGAGGTATAGTTACTTACGGATTTCAGCTGGTTCCTTGCTTTACCTTGCCTTGGAGAACTGCTTTTTCTTAGTGTGTTCAATACTTTTTTCCCCATGTCATTCCAATTTATTACACATAACTTCATTTATATGACTTTAATGTTGTGAATTCTTTATATTTCCAGATTTCTTGAGTTAATACTGATGTCTGGTGAAAATATCATGTGAATAACCTCATTGTAAATATCTTTACTGAAATAAAATGTTGACATGTTCAATACTTATTTCCCCTACTCTATATACAGGGCATCTGGAAAGTATTCACAGCGCTTCACTTTTTGCACATTTTGTTATGTTACAGCCTTATTCCAAAATGGATTAAATTCATTATTTTCCTCAAAAGTCTACAAAAAATACCCCATAATGATAACGTGAAAGAAGTTTGTTTGAAATCTTTGCAAATTTATTAAAAATAAAAAACAAAAAAAAGCACATGTACATAAGTATTCACAGCCTTTGCTCAATACTTTGTTGAAGCACCTTTGGCACCAATTTCAGCCTCAGGTCTTTTTGAGAATGATGCTACAAGCTTGGCACACCTATTTTTGGGCAGTTTCTCCCATTTTTCTTTGCAGGACCTCTCAAGCTCCATCAGGTTGGATGGGGAGCGTCGGTGCACAGCCATTTTCAGATCTCTCCAGAGATGTTCCATTGGGTTCAAGTCTGGGCTCTGGCTGGGACACTCAAGGACATTCACAGAGTTGTCCTGTAGCCACTCCTTTGTTATCTTGGCTGTGTGCTTAGGGTCGTTGTCCTGTTGGAAGATGAACCTTCGCCCCAGTCTGAGGTCCAGAGCACTCTGGAGCAGGTTTTCATCAAAGATGTCTCTGTACATTGCTGCATTCATCTTTTCCTCGATCCTGACTAGTCTCCCAGTTCCTGCTGCTGAAAAACATCCCCACAGCATGATGCTGCCACCACCATGCTTCACTGTAGGGATGGCATTGGTCAGGTGATGAGTGGTGCCTGGTTTCCTCCAGACATGACGCTTGCCATTCAGGCCAAAGAGTTCAATCTTTGTTCAATCTTTGGTCTGAGAGTCCTTCAGGTGCCTTTTGGCAAACTCCAGGCGGGCTGTCATGTGCCTTTTACTGAGGAGTGGCTTCCATCCGGCCACTCTACCATTCAGGCCTGATTGATGGAGTGCTGCAGAGATGGTTGTTCTTCTGGAAGGTTCTCCTCTCTCCACAGAGACACGCTGGAGCTCTGTCAGAGTGACCATTGGGTATTTGGTCACCTCCCTGACTAAGGCTCTTCTCCCCGATCGCTCAGTTTGGCCGGGCAGCCAGCTCTAGGAAGAGTCCTGCTGGTTCCAGACTTCTTCCATTTACGGATGATGGAGGCCACTGTACTCATTGGGACCTTCAATGCTGCAGAAATGTTTCTGTACCCTTCCCCAGATCTGTGCCTCGATGCAATCCTGTCTCGGAGGTCTACAGACAGTTCCTTGGACTTCATGGCTTGGTTTGTGCTCTGAAATTCTTTGTTAACTGTGAGACCTTATATAGACAGGTGTATGCCTTTCCAAATCATGTCCAATCAACTGAATTTACCACAGTTGGACTTCAATCAAGTTGTAGAAACATCTCAAGGATGATCAGTGGAAACAGGATGCACCTGAGCTCAATTTTGAGTGTCATGGCAAAGGCTGTGAATACTTATGTAAATGTGCTTTTTTTGTTTTTTATTTTTAATAAATTTGCAGAGATTTCAAACAAACTTCTTTCATGTTGTCATTATGGGGTATTGTTTGTAGAATTTTGAGGAAAATAATGAATTTAATCCATTTTGGAATAAGGCTGTAACATAATAAAATGTGAAAAAGTGAAGCGCTGTGAATACTTTCCAGATGTACTGTAATCTGTGCCTATGTCATGTATCTTTTGTTCGTCTCTTTCTAGCAATGCGATAGCAATATAAAATCATTTTATTTTGATAAAATGGTTTATTGCACTAAAGTTGTATTGCTGACACTGGAAACTCCTTCCTTCTTCACCATATCAACATATTACACATTAAAAACAACTGTTAATGTGGAGCGCGAACCGTTCAAGTCCCACTAGAGAAATAACAATGTATTAGAACAAGCTCACTAATATAAACCTGTAATTTGCCTTGCAGCTACTACTGTCAAAAATGCTGTAACAGAAAATTAATCAACACCTTCTGACCTATCAGAATCAGGAATTGGTGTGGTAATAATCATTGATGTTTGGGGCGATTGTGCCCTTGCACCCTCAAGAACTGTCCACATATCATATATGTATCTTTTATATTATGTCTTTAGCTTATTCTGTACCATTTCTCTGGCAAAATTGCAAGAGCCAAGAGGTTCAAGCACCTTGCTCAAGGGCATGAGGGCCACCAACATGTGAAAAACACAGATATTATACGGGGCATCCATGTGGAATTGTGTCAAAATACATCTAGCACCTTCCTCCAGACGAAAGTGACTAAACTGCTCTGAAGAAGGCTCTTAGGAGACAATAATGAAGAACTCTCTAGGCACCACTGCTCAGTAACAGAGAGCTGCAGCATTGTTAAATGTCTCCTTGATTCAGATAATTCATATGTAACTCAATCATAGGTTTAATTGGGTGTTGCATCATTTAGTCCAGGGCTGTAGTTAGAATAAATGGAAGGGGTGTGTATTTGTGGAGTATTCAGATGATATGATCAAGTTCAAGTGGCTTTATTGTCCAAATACAATAAAGCCACACAACCATATACAGTTGGTACAGTACACAGTGAAACGAAACAATGTTCCTCCAGGACCACGGTGCTACATAAAAGAAGACACTAACCACATGAGATGACACAGAACTCAATAAGATCTACACATTTTTACATAACGTGCACATGCAAACGTGTGCTAACAACACAGGACAGTACAGTATTACTAAAACAGGAAAATAGGCACAGTAAGTGACAGTGTAGTGCCGACCAGTACACAGATTTAGTGTGCACGCTTTGCCTCTCTGATGGCCTGGGACAGTTTGCCCCTTGCTGTTCATATGGCCGCCAAACAAGGTTTGAGACACACCTAAAGCATAAGATATTATCAGAGGGCTGCTATAGAAGTCTAGTAGCAACAGATGACAATGTATCAGCATGTCTATGTGATGTTCATGTGTTCATGATATCTTTTAAGCCCCTTTTTACGTTCTAAACTCATCTCCTGAGTAATTCATATGAATTTGAACAAACGCTGCAATGTAGTTAAGTCAAGTTGTGCAACTTGGAAAGGAATGGTTAATTGTAAGTCCATGTTGAATATCCACCAAGTTAGAAAATAAATAAATAAAATTAAATAAAATAAAAAATCAAAAAATCAAGCTTTCTAAGAATTTAGAAATGAAGATTTGATTACATAATGTAACAACAACAGAAAATCTGTCCTATTTCAAATGCAGTCCATACAGTATGTCACATATTCCCCCTCAGCCCAGGATGTGTTTCCTAGCATAGCGAGCACTGCATTCATGTCATGTGCTTTTGTTTGTTTTGACATGCTTTTTTTCCCGGCTTTAGTTCTATCTTTGCTTTTGTCGTATCATTGGTTTAGCCCTTAATCAAATTTCTACCCTATTGTTTCTCTATCACTTGGTGAAGGCTGGTTCAGTGTTAGCGTGCATCTCTTAGCCTAGTTTCCCTCCTTTCCATTATAGATAATTCCTGTTTAACCTGTATTCTCACATTTGCTATGAACGTTCACTGTGATTTTCAGATCAAATAAAGCACGTGCTGAGTTCACGCACATGCATCCTGCATGAAAAGCCCACAGGTTGGAACATACATACAAACACAGTGTTGCGTTTTATGGGTGTACAACACCTCTTTATCATGTCCAACAGGATAAATTGGGAGGTATGAAGCAGAGGAGCTCTATTTCTTTCACGTGTGACAACAATCTGGAAACAGTACTGCTTCAGTTATGTTATTATATGCAATTCATGCAACGTTGACATCATGTAAATGCAATTAAAACAGGTTTTCAGTATATTAGTTTCTGTATACAGACTTAATTTAACTAACTACAATTGAAAACAGACCTCACAGTTTTGGACGTTCTTTGTACTTTCTGGCAAAGTCAAATTATGCAGTAAAAATAAAACATGCAATTTAAACACTTTTTGGAATGAAAGCTTTTCTTTATAAAGCTGTGTGAAACTGTATTACGGTGGTGCTTGAAAGTTTGTGAAGTTTCTATATTTCTGCATAAATTTGACCTAAAACATCATCATATTTTCCTAAAAGTAGATAAAGAGAACCCAATTAAACAAATGAGACAAACATATTGTACTTGGTCATTTATTTATTGAGGAAAATGAGCAATAATACATATCTGTGAGTGGCGAAAGTATATGAACCTTTTCTTTCAGTATCTGGTGTGACCCCCTTGTGCAGCAATAATTGCAGATAAATGTTTCCAGTAACTGTTGATCAGACCTGCACATCGGCTTGGAGGAATTTTAGCTCATTCCTCAGTACAGAACAGCTTCAACTCTGGGATGTTGGTGGGTTTCCTCACATGAACTGCTTGCTTCAGATCTTTCCACAGCAATTCTATTGGATTAATTTCAGGACTTTGACTTGGCCATTCCAAATTTAACTCTATTCTTCTTTAACCATTCTTTGGTAGAACGACTAGAATGTGCTTAGGATCATTGTCTTGCTGCATGACCCACTTTCTCTCGGGATTCAATTCATAAACAGATGTCCTCACATTTTCCTTTAGAATTCACTGGTATAATTCAGAATTTATTGTTCCATCAATGATGACAAGCCACCCAGGTCCAGATGCAGCAAAACTGGCCCAAACCATGATACTAAGAACATTATGTTCATTTATCCACAAGAGCATTAATGAGATCAGGCAGTGATGTGGGGCGAGGAGGCCTGGGGTTCAGTCAGTGTCAGCTACTCAGCATAAACCAGCTAATTATTGACAGAAACCAGGGGTGGAGGAGTTCCTGCTCAATTTAACCTCCGTGGCTTCATCCATGGTTTAGTCTAGCTAAAACATTAAAGTCTGCAACTCTGTTATAATGGGAGTTTTGAGATTTTGAGCATGAAGATTAAGAATGTGATCATGTGTAGAGTTCTAAATGGTATATGAACAGCAGAGGGTTGTGTTTCTTCATTTCTGAATGAAAATGAAAAGGCATTTCAACGATTTGAGCGTCCCTCGGAAGGTTATCACGCCCTTTTCTCGACCGCAACAGACACAGTCAGACGCACAAACACACACAAACCCTACCCATTGGAATATTGAAGTACACTGATGGCTATCAGCACTGCCTTGCTTCCAGAAAGGACTGTATCGAACAATGTAGCACTGTAAGCAGCATTTATTAGCAGTGGAGGATCACTGCTGTCTGCTTCGACCATGTTCACTACACAGGACGTTACTGTGAAACTGAAATGGAATGTGGGAGGAGAGGACATCAGACTGGAAGAGAAACAGGCAGAAAAATAAAGTGTAGGAATAGCAGTAGAGTAAAAGAGAGTGGAAAGCAGTGGTGAAAGCAAGATGTGTAGCATTGTGCGATCCTACTGTATCATCCACTTTTGTAAATATAAGAGAATTCACAGAATGGCCTTAATGGAGGATGAACTCTGAGAATTTGGGCTGAAGTTCTGCGTGACTTCTGTTTTGCACTAGATAATGTAGCCAGTCCCTCCACTAAGTCTTAGATATGAGTTCCTCAGACGTGGCCTTGCTCAGAAACAGTTAGTTTATAACTCCGTTTAGACAACTGCACATCTGAGGATAGTCCAGATTTACTTTCCCTCAAAGATAATAACCCCCTGTGACATTTCTGTAAAATACTAGCAGTGTACATAAAAGATTGGCAGTTGATTAATGAGTTTTTATTCATTTGTAGATTCTTTTTTTTTTCATGGAAAAACATCAGCAGGAGATAACAGTGCAACAATGTGTTGCTGAAGTTAGTGGACTAGAAAATTTGGATGAGGGTGCCGGGCAATTTTTGTAAGCACCTACATTTACCTACAGCAAAACAAACTCTCTATTCAAGACTCAAGAGACTCAAGCACCATTTTGGTTTTTGAGTTCTTTCATGTATCTCTAGATAAATAGCACTGTATGTGAGTGTAGCAAATAGCACAAGCCGAGACAATAGACTCAAAAAATACATTTTGCTTGGTTTGCCCGTAATTGCCATCTGTGTGGAATTTCATGCTGTGTTTGGTGTGTCTATATGTTGGGGTAGGGGTAATTGTAATATCATTCACTTTTGTTATAATACAGGCTGTCCCAAATTCTTCATACATAGGAGAAACTATGTTTTCCAGTACCACATCAGTTGTGCCTTCGTCAGTGGATAGTGGTGGACGTCCACTTCTCTCTTAGTGCACAACACTTCTAGTCTCATTGAATTTGTTTGGCAACAGTGTGATGTGTGATGTGACATGTCTTGCCATGTTTCCTGTTAAAGTCCATCGAAACCTTGCGGCAGCTTCACAATCCAGCTGAGAATGATTTCAATACGTTCTTCTTTTGTTAAGGGCATTCTTAAAGGCTATCTGAAAATAATATAGAATTTCTAACTATATATATAATAAAAACTATAAAAAGTATTGAACATTTTTGGAAGACATTTCGCTAAAAAGTTTTCATTTCCCCCATGTATGGAGACCCCATAGAATATTTCTCAATACATGTCTACATATAATCATTTTGGTTGATTGCAGATTTATTAATGTCACAAGATAATGAACAAATACTGTTCTATCAGAACATTCCAAAGAATATATAATGGCATACAATTTAACATACAATGTGTCGCAGGGCACAATCACACACACACACACACACACACACACACACACACACACACACAATCACACACTATGGACAATTTAGACATGCCAATCAGCCTACAACACATATCTTTGGACTGGGGAGGAAACCGGAGCAAAGGGGATGTTACTAGATACTGACATAGTTTAGGAGTGTGTCTAAACCTTTGCACAATTACTATAGCATTTCTTTACATTTTTAAAAGATCGTAAAAAAAAAAGAATGTAACACATTTTGCTGATTTTTGAAGTAAACACAGCAATAGAAATAAAAATCAGCAAAATGTGTCATTTGGCCTGGGGTGCCTAAACTTTTGCATACAACTGTATAGTAGTGATTATTAGTCTTAACCTCTTGATGGAGGCAATTTGAGATGCTTTCAATGGTGTTGAAAGGACTCCAACATGATGATGACAAACATATTTTGCGTTCTACAGACTGAAATCAAAAATGAACGTTTGCATACACGGTACACCTAAATCAGCACAGAAATGGTTGTAAGTATGCACAGTCTTTCTTGTGGCCATCTCAGTATTTGAACCCTACTGAAAAGTTGTGATCTGAACTGAAGAGGGCCTCCTCATGTATAAACTTAAAAAAATTACTGCTGTTTATTATAAATATTAATTGAAATGTGTTGAGAAAAAAACCTACACAGTATCGTCTGTATAAGCTCAAAAATATCTCTCACTGCCTGTTTGAATCATTTTCTACTTTATTAATCCTTCAACGGTCCTGGAGTTGATGTAGCATGATATCAGGTCATTTCAGCAATAGAAACTGAAAAGATAGACACACACGCGCGCGCGCGCGCACGCGCACACACACACGCAGACACATACGCGCACACACACAAGCGCGCGCGCTCACACACACGCACACACGCGCACACACACACAAGCGCGCACACACAAACACACACACGCACACACGCGCACACACGCGCGCACACACAAACACACACACACGCAGACGCGCGGACGCACACACACACACATACACAGACACACATACGCACCCCCGCACACACACACACACACACACACACACACACACACACACACAGTATAATCACATCCCATTCAAAGTGCATGTTGTGGTTTGTAATTACAGAGTGGAAGCCTTTCTGAGTGCTACTGCTTGAAGAGAGGTATGATCACTCATTCTCTCCGGCTTGCTCTCTTTCTCTAATGTACTGCAGTCTAACCTGTGTTCACACAGTGCCACTGAGCGTGCTCCGAGGGAACATTCAACAATGTGTATAATTAGCTATGAATATTGAAGACGGAGGGAAGAGTCAGGGGAAAAGTGGATGTTCTGGAGGAGTGTGAACAAGAGACGTGACACACTCATACTACAATACAGATTTACACCTAGATTATTTTGCATCTACATAAATGTTCCAGTTGCGGAGAAAATGAACTTTATTAGTGCTCCAGAATGTAATAATAGTCAATAATTACTATATGATTGCGAAATGATCTGTAGCTGAGCAGCTAATAAATCTTTCCCACTCTTCCACTGACGTGACTGTGGGTCATCATGCTTCATGAGGTTAACAGGAAGCAAGAGATGTTAATTAATTAATGAAGTCTGGTCGCTTCAATTTCGGACTGTTCCATGTTTGGAGCCTATATATCTAATGAGTTATGGTTGAACTCAGATTTAAGAGGTCATGACCTTTCTTTTATTCTCATATTATAGAATGCTGTCCACATTTTGAGCTTCTACCTCAAGCTCCATGTGAAAGATATGCTTTTGTCACAACTGCTAGATTTAGTTTCTATAGTTGTGGAAATCATATCAGCACCCCACACCCTCCAAAGAAGGTTAGAAATACACAGATACTCAACCAGGGAACAGTTAGTTCTGAATTCTGTATCGTTCTCTCCAGTAGAAATGTGCTTTTTACTTTCATTAATTAAAAACACAGCTAAAAATAGACCTTTCTCATTCTACCGTCATGGCTCAGGTTCAGTGTCTATTAGTTAAATGTCATGTGGTCCATGCATTTTTTTCCCCTATGGAAAAGCAATGGAATAATTTCTTTCACAGCAGTGTATTAATTCTGACCAATGGAACGCTGTCAGCCATTATTGTATATTCAAGACAAGAGCATATGTAGACAAGTAGAATTGGTTTTGAGAGAGAGGGACTCTGAGCTGGGATCAATTTCCAATCATCACTCAATGCAGAAATAAATAAACATCTGTTCAGGAATCTTACTGCAAAATACAAAGTGGTGGAGTTAGAGATACAAAGCATCCCCTTCCCCTTCCAGTTCAGTGGAACACAATAAACATTTCAGGGGTTAATTAACTCCTGGGAACTGTCCTAGGTGCAAAATAGTTCCCTTATTTTAATGTTGTACAGATATCAATGACGAACAAGATGTTGAAAAGCATGTGCAGATTGTACACCATGGACATTGCCTAATGGAAATGAATTAGCAATGTAAAGAAGGATGGATGTAATTATACTGATCTGAGATCAGTCTGACATTACTCCTTCACTGACTGGTATAGACTGGTATGGGCAGCATGTTAACGGTTGTCCCCACAGCTTGTTAACCACTCTGTGATGTGTGTGTTTATGAGTACAGGATGGACGGAAGCTGGGCTTACACAGCTGTAAAAGCCTCAGGGACGGGACTTAGAGAGCGCACGTTAAATCAGCCAGGTGTGAGCATTACCATGACAACCGCAGTAGCAATGGAGAGTAACAGAGAGGCATACGGTGGGGGGGATAGAGAGATGGTAGGAGGCATGGTTTAAGTGGAGCCTGCATGCTCTTTGACGTCAATCGGCCTCTTGACTATGAGATAGGACCTGCTGGTTTTTAATAATACGGCCATGCAAGCCTGCAAACACCAACAAGTCCATTCTAAGCAAACTGCATGATTGGTAAATGTGTTGTATATTCTGTTTTCTGGAAATTCAATTATGTAGATAATCATTTAAGTAATCATTGCCTGATAAGACCATTAAGCTGTTAACGTTTATATTTATTCCTCAGATTAATTCTCCAAAAGTGACTTATAACTGAGGCAAAAAGTGATCCAAGAACTGAACTGTTAAATCATCGCAAGGCATGCAAGACATCTGCCAACTATTGGTCATTGGTATTTTGGCACAAAACCTGCAGGCTTCTGTTACACAAATGTCACCTTCCAGCACAATAATGGCACAAAGCACATCCAAATTCGACAAAGGAATGGCTTCAGAAGAAGAAGTCCAGCCCTAAATCCTATAGAAACCTGTGAAATGACTTGAAGGCTGTACACAGGAGATCCCCTCACAGTTTGATAGATCTGGAGCATTTTTGCAAGAAAGAGTGGAATAAAATTGCCAAATCAAGATGTGCAAGAACTGGTAGAATCGTAATAAAAAGACTGGAGTGCTGTATTACAAGCAAAAGGTGCTTTAACAAAGTATTAGTTAAGGCATGTTCACACTTATGCAACCAGCTTTCTTCCTCCTTCCTACAGACCTAATTTCTTAGAAGGATGACTATTTCTTTTGGCTTTGAAAAAATATCTGTGACAGGAAACATGAAAAACAACAATAACACCATAATAAAAAGCAGGTTACAAATCTAATTATACTGGTTTGTAAAACAAACAAACAAAAAACAAGTAGTACTGCACTGGGTCAAAATGCGTATGTAGAGATGGGTAACAAATCAAAGGAAAGATTGGTGGCTCTGTTAGGCTGTTTGGGGCATTTCTTTATTTTTGCTGATATGGTTTGACTCCACTTTTCCCCTTAGGGAGATGAGTCACTGCAAATCAATACAGAGTTTTTCTTACTGATCACCATTATCTTATGATGAAACATTTCTATCTTGATTAGAGTCGTCTCTTTCTGGATGACCACCCCTCCCCCTCCCCCTTCCATCGACAGGGCAAGAGGGCTCACTGAATGATTTGATGAGGATGCAAATGATCATCACAATTACCAGATCGCAACCCATTTGAACACCTATGGGGGATTTTGGAGTGGTGGGTTACACAGTGCTCAAAAAACACCAACTGAGGGAATATCTTTGGTAAGTTCAGTGTTTATAGCTCCAGTACATTTCCACAGATCTGTAGCACTGATGCCGAAGAGTAATGAAGTTCACAGCTTGTGGTGACCCAACACCTTACTAACAGACTTTATGTTGGGTTTTATTTTATTTTATTTGCCTTCTGTATGTATAGGCTTAAAAAGTAATATACTCTAAATATTACTTTGATGGTTGATTTCATTCAGTAGATTCAGAGTTACTGTCTAGAACACTTTATTTTCTAATTCAGGTGGTTTAAATGCTAGTTACAGGTTTTAGTTCTATTGTGAAGAAAAGAAATATATTAGGTTTCACTTCCTATTGGGAAATGGCTTAATGGCATCTGCTTAGTTACAGATCCAGGATATATACATGGTGTTGTTGTTAAATAGTAATAGAATATTTGCCAGTTACACGTCTCTAGTAATGAATTAAAATATCAGATTATTTCCTGTTTCCTTATAACTTGAATCACCGGAATCCCCATTACACCCACAGCCTATAACCACAAAGTAACCCTCTGAAATCCCATTAGGAAACCATCAAACTTGTATATCAATATACATTGATACAAGAAATAGCATTGTTAACATTTAGAGAACCATTGAGGATCAGTGGGAAGTTTTGGCTCAAATAATCAACCAGAGCAAATAAAGCAATTAAAACATGAAACTTTACTTCATATACACCTTACACTACTGTCTACTGCCAGGTAATATAAAGACTGCCATTATGTATTCCTCTATTCTGCTGAGATTATATACACATGAGAATTCTTTCTTTTGAGGCATGAGTAGAAAGAGAAAGAAAATCGAGAGCATTTCCTCATATCACATTTGCCTGAAGCCTTTACGCTAAAAGCAGTGGAAAACTGCTCTCCATTATCTCTGTGTGTTCCAGTGGTTTCTAATTGAGTCAGTAAAACATGGGCCATCTCTCTATCTGAAACAGTGGGTTATGAAACGAATAGGGGAGCTGAATAAATTCAATTGATGCTTGTATTAACGTCATTCACACTGTGTTAGCAGTGTAGTTCACCCATCTTTTAAATTATATTGCACAGCAGTACAGTTTTCATAGTGAGGAATCACACCACCTGTTAAAGCTTTGCAGGTAGTTTACCATTGCTCTTTGGCATTTATATAACAGCATTCTTGTATCCTCAGTCCCGATTGGTCAGAAGGTGCTGATTAATTTTCTATAACATTATGGCAGTTAGATGAATACACTTGTTCTAATAGGTTATCATTTCTATAGTAACAATATACACAAGACATGTTTGGCAGAGTAAATAAACAGATTTAGAAATGCGTTTAATCATTTTTTGTTTGGAGATGTTCATTGGGCATGTATCGAAGGAGTCTCACACACTTTCGGGTGTGCCGTTACTGGAAATTAATCAATTCTGGGATGATGAAAATAAAGGGTGTCCCAAACACCTCCATACGTAGTGGAAATTAATACTTTTCAGCAAAATGTCTTCCAAAATTTTTCATACATAGTTTATATATATATATATATATATATATATATATATATATATATATATATATATATATATATATATATATACACACATGCATACACACATACACACACATACATATTATATACAGCAAATCAGGTTTATTGTCAAAATTTACAGACTTTCAGTTGTTTGAAATGAACAAATCAAACAAAAGCAATTGAAACAGTTCAACACAATGAATGCTTCAAGTGATTTCTCCAAATTCAACTGAAAATGCAACTTATAATTTCTCCAGTTTCAAAATTATTCAACCCCTTGAACAGAATCCCTCACAACAGCACAAATATGCACAACAGGTGTTTCCACAAGCAGAACTAATCAAGGGCTTCATTAGTTGCGCCAGGTGTGCTTGAGCTGGAACGCATTAAATATCTGAACTGGCTAGGGGTAGAAAATGTATGAAATACCTGGACGGGGCAAAAAAAAGAGAAGCTATCAACGGCTGGAACCAGATTTCTGAGAAGGCAGGTTGTGAAAAACCCTCGAGTGACTGCAAAAGACCTGCAGCAAGACTTGGTGGCAACAGACACTGAGGTTTAAGTGAGCACAGTAAGGCACGTACTAAACGCAGAAGGTTTCCATGCCAGAACTCCAAGACGTACACTACTACTGACCCAAAAGCACAAGAAAAGTCACACAAAATCATATAAATATGCCACAGAAATTTTGGGATTCTGTTCTGTGGAGCGATGAAACAAAACTGGAACTTTTCCGCATGATGGATCAGCGGTATGTCTGGAGGAAGAAGAATTAAGAAGGAACACTGTCCACAGTCAAGCATGGTGGTGGCTTGGTGATGCTCTGGGGCTGCTTTGCATCCTCTGGCACTGGAAACCTGCAGCATGTGGAAGGCAAGATGGATTCATTTTACGTGTCAGGAAATCCTAGGAGGATACATCATGCCATCTGTGAGGAAGCTGAAGCTTGGGCGTTATAGGACTTTCCAACAGGACAATGATCCCAAGCATACCTCAAATTCCACCAAGGCTTGGTTGCAGAAGAATTCCTGGAAAATTCTACAGGGCCATCACAGTCACATGACTTGAACCCCCATAGAAAATATCTGGTGGGATTTAAAGAAGGCATGCAAACCCAAGAATATTACTGAACTGCAGGCCATTCATCAGGAGGAATGGGCTAATATTCCTCAGGAACGCTGCCAGAAGCTGGTGTCTGGCTATGCATCTCGTTTGCAGCAGGTCATAACAGCAAAATGGTGCTCTACTAAATACTAAAGATGCTTACCGTGAAGAGGTTGTATAATTTTGAAACTGGAGAAGTCATTATAAGATGCATTTTCAGTTGAATTTGGGGAAACCACTTGAAGCATTCGTTGTGTTGAACTATTTCAGTTGCTTTTGTTTGATTTGTTCATTTCAAACAGCTGAAAGTCTGTACATTTCTACAATAAACATGATTTGCAATGGGGGCTGAATAATTTTGATGGCAACTGTATATTTCTTTTCCGACAGCCTTTAAGAATGCTTTTGACAAAAAAAAAGATCGTATTGAAATCATTCTCATGGCTTGATCGGGAAGCTGTCGCAAGACTGTGGTGGACTTTAACAGGAAACATGGCAAGCACATCACACATGGCACTGTTGGGTGAGACGATGCCATGTGTGTGTTTACAAAGAAATGGCAATTGTCTAGAGGATGTAAAGAAAGTTACATTTTGCTAAAAATTGTTAATTTCCCCTATGTGTGGTGACTTTTGGGACACCATGTAGAATGCCATGCTGTGTTTTATTTCTCACTTAACTTCCTGAAAACTATGTAAGATATATTTAAAAAGGAAAAAGAAAGAGGAAAGTGGTGTCAGTAATATAATGGCCTGACTAGCCTTAACCCATGGAGCTGTTCTGAGCGAAATTGGATCTAAAGAGAGATCTAACCATCTCCACAAACCTCAGGGCTGTCCTGGAAAAGCTGACTGTTCATATAAATAAAGTGTGTGCAGCACTTGTGTACAGTAGCCGCTAAAAGAGTTCTTTTTGATGAACGTATTCATCAAATTGTTGCCTTCTTGTAAAAAGAATACTATGTGATTCTGTTGTACACAAAATCAACATGGTTAGTCTTTATGATAGGATAAGTTCCCTTTAACGTGATTAAAAATTGCTTATTCATTGCAAACATTTTGAAAAGTCCTCTGTCCACAAACATCTGACCAGCAGTGCATGTCGGTGGCTAGACACTCTGAGACGTTTTCCCATACCCTAGTGTGTGGGAAGTATGTGAGCATTGTGTTAAAGTTGCAGTTAATACAGGTTTTAAAACACAGTAACAGGGTCACACCTGGATCCTAGCTATGTTAATGCCAGAGTGTAATAGGGTGCAGTCTGGGTCCCCTGTAATCTGGACCACCGAGTGCGAAAGAGACCTGAACCAACGGGACATTTCAATGTAGTGCCATAAAACTGTATTAAGACTGTAAATGTAAATTTGTGTGTTGTCTCATGTACTGAATTTTGTCTTATTCCACAAACAAATTAATCTATTCATGACAAACATGGCACAAGTGTGTATATCCAATTCATACATCCAATTCAGAATGTGTTCTGACTGGCAAATCTAATGTTTCTAGGTGTACCTGATTTGAAAAAAAAAGATTTTCTGCAGTCTTAACAGTAAAAACACACACACACACACACATACACTTATTTCCAATTTCTCGCAACAGAATTCAAGACACATTTTGTATGTGGTTTCAACTCCAATCTGGATTTCTGGACATGAGACTTGACTAATTTGACCAGTCAAACTGGATTTCACCTGTATTGTTTGTTTGTTTTTTTGTTTTTGTTTTGCTTTTTTTCATGATTAGGTGTGTGGAGTTTCTTGACGTCAGAATCTGCAACAAGAACAGCACGGGCTGTTAAGCAAGTCTAACCTGGGAACACTGGATGCAATGCCATTCTATCACAGATCGCAGGGCACCATGCACAACACACACACACGCACACACACACACACACACACACACACACACACACACTTATTCACAACTAGAGGCAATTTAGAGTAGTCAATCCACCTACTATCTTTTTTAGGAGGTGGGAAGAAACCACAGAACCGGAGGTAACCTGCATGGACCATGGTATTGTGAGGCAGCAATGCTAGGGACTGCATAATCATGCTACCCTCGTACAGAGCTTGCAGTGTGAAAACCAGCATGATGGCAGATCAGGGAAGAACCTTCGCTAACTTTTATACCAGTGCTGCCACCAGCAACATATACACCACCCTCTTCAGTTTTTCACTATATGTTCATAATTGTGACTGGACATTGTCCAACTGATATTTCATAAATATGTACATAAAGAAAAGGTAAAAGGCATTTTAAGCATGGGTAAATTGTCCTTTACAACAACCTTTGTGCATGTTGATATACATAATGAAACATAAATAATGAAATAATATCTGTCCTAGTCCACTATAATTACATAGTCCGTCAGATTTATATCACCCTGCAGCTCTCACCTGGTTTCCTACTGAAGTTAAGCAGGGTTGAGCTTGGCCAGTACCTGGATGGGAGACCTCCTGGGGAACACTAAGGTTGCTGCTGGAAGTGGTATTAGTGAGGCCAGCAGGGGGCGCTCACCATGTGGTCTGTGTGGGTCCTCATGCCCCAGTATAGTGACGGGGACACTGTACTGTAAAAACAGCACCGTCTTTCGGATGAGACGTTAAACTGAGGTCCTGACTCTCTGTGGTCATTAAAAATCCCAGGATACTTATCGTAAGGAGTAGGGGTGTAACCCCGGTGTCCTGGCGAAATTCCTCCATTGGTCCTTCTCTATCACGCCCCATAATAATCTCCATTCCTGAATTGGCTACATCACTCTCTCTTCACCACCAATAGCTGGTCTGTGGTGGGCGTTCTGGCGCACTGTGGCTGCCGTCGCATCATCCAGGTGGATGCTACACACTAGTGGTGGTTGAGGAGACCCCCCCCAATACTATGTAAAGCGCTTTGAGTGTCTAGAAAAGTGCTATATAAATGTAACTGTAACTATAATTACTACACAACTGATAATTACTGAAAAACTGATAACTATAATACTTCAAAAAATATTTGAATCCATTTAACATCTCAGGCCTGAAACATCGTTTTCCACGAGTCATCCATTATGTGTTATTAAAAATATATATTTTATTTGCCCCAACATTCACTTAACCCTGTTATCTGAACACATCCACTCCTCTGAAATATTTGGAATAATCTACGTCACATGTTCAGCAGGAAACTGCAACATCCAAATTTCCTGAAAACGATGGGTAGAAGAAGTTCTCATTCTTTTTTTCCCTTTATTTTCAGTGACATTTGAGATATTGCATGCACTTTGAAGACCCAACCCTGTTACAAATACCCATCATATCCTCATGCCATTGGTACGGACGCTAATTAAGGATATTTTATGTGCTTGCTGATTCCATGCTGAAGAATTCAACCTTGTTACTTTCAACCTTGTTATTTATTTAAGAGCAATATGCAGTTATTCTCAGCAAAGAAACCTAAAAGCGAGATATTGTTGCTTGCAACGAGTTAATACATCTTTTTAATGGTTAAATGCATGCTTCCTTAGATTCAGTGTTACTCGCCCTTTTAAACAAGACAACAGGCCACCTTTTTGTTGCTCTTCTTCAAGGGTGTCTTCTTATCTTATCCAGAAAGGGCTGGTGTGGGTGTAGGTTTTCATTCCAATCAAGCAGGAGCCACTCCCAATTCCACCTCTTTAGAATTTTGCTTTTAATAGACTATAAGGTGTGGCTGCTACCTGGTTGATATGAAAACCTGCTCCCACACAGGCCCTTTCTGGATAAGATTGGACACCCCTGATCTGCGTACAAGGAATTCCTCTGGGACGTTGTTGTTTTCACTGCAAATTTCTGAAGTCAAGGTGCACAATGTGGGTTCATGGTGGACTCCAGAAAAACATGTGGTTTGATCCCCATGTTTTCGTGGGTTTCCTCTGGGTAATCCCATTTCCTTCCACTGTCCAAAAACATGCAGATTAGTGTTTTGGATATGTTAAAGTGTGAATGTGTGTGTGGACGGTGACTGTGTCCCATCTGGAATGAATTCTCCTTCCTTTTAGATCCACCACAACCCTCAACAGGATGAAGCAGTTACTGAAGATGACTGAATGAAAGATACACCATGCACCAAATACTAAAAAGAAAGATATTTCATGTGCTTTATACTGTTTAGAAGATCTTTCTTGCTTAAATCATATATGTCAGATTAAATCGAATCTAAAGTCTCCGTGAAATGCCTTGAAACACGCAGCATTATTCGATGTGTTGACGTAATTTTCGCTGAAACAGGAAATCAGGGCAGGACATATTGAGTAGCTCCTCCCCCTTTAAAAATCGTGAATAGTGTTTAGCTTACCTCACAGCCTGGCCTAAGCTGTACTTGACAGTTAGTACCATGGGCTGCATCCGAATATCCCTACTACACTACTATACAGTAGGCAAAAAGCAGTACACCAAAGAAGTAGTATGTCCGAATTCTCAGTATTCATAAAACAGTAGGTGAGAAATACCTGGATGACCTACTGCATCCGCAGAGATTGTGAAGTCTGGAAGTAATGCACACTGCGCTATCCCATAATGCAACGCGACTGACGCAGAACAGCTGTCAGAATCCAAAGATGGCAGAACGCAGCACATTGTCTCTTTTTAAGTCGTAGGTCACATGACAATGCTAACATAGCAGATGTAGTACATCCGAATTGTATTCATGTTACACACTTATACTGATCAGTACGTACTGCATCAACGGCCGTGCAGTAGGTACTGAAACGAAGGCAGTAGGTACTGACACAGTACGTGATTTTGAATGAAGCCATGGATTTTTATAATGTCGGATGCGAGACAGTTCAGATTCTAGAGAGCATTTGATTGGATAGAAAATCTGATGAGAAGCTGAAGTGCTGAATGATGTCATAAAAATAGTTGATCCGTATCGGTGGTAGAGAGACTGTACATTTTGAATGTGTATCTTCTAAATGTGTATTTTGTCCATTGAGTTGGAGCGCACTAGCTTATAGATAACCTTAAGGCAGCCATATTTGTACTAAAAGCCACAAGACTTCAGATTGGATTTCAAGGAGACTTGAATCTGACAGTTATGGAACCGCTCAGTAAATAAATGTTCATGTCGCTTTAAGAAGAGCCGCACAGTGGGCGTGAACGGGGCGTGTAAAAAGAGAAGACGGGGCGTGGCTCATTATAATATTAATGAGCACGGTTGGTCCTTGGGGACAGCGCTGATGAATGAGACATTTAGCAGAGACACGCGCACACGGCTCGCGTTAATTCACTCAGACTGAACCGGACAGTGAATCCAGCAGCTGTTAATCCGACTCGGATGACGGAGACATCACAGATCAGACGAGTGCGAGTGGCTTAGGCTGCAGAAGGGCTGCAATTTTCTGTCTGATTTTACTGTCTGATTGTAGATTTTGGTGTGCATCTTCACGCATTTGAGACATTATTTATCCAATCGAGTTCCCTTCATCACCAATATGGACACCATATTGGACAGTTTCACCTCGGACAAACTTTTCCCTAATCCCAACCTGTTGGACCTGGAGGACCTGAACGAGTCCGACTTTCTCACTAATGTGGTGAGTGTTGATCTCTTTCAGATTAATCAGACATGACAGACAGACCAAAATCATTTCCTGCAATAGTTTCTGAGTCCAGAGAAAGAAAACAAGCACACTTTGTGTGTAAACCCGTGCTGAAGCGGTCTTTACGATCAGATCGCATTAAATCCGATACAGACGACTAGATATCAGACTTTCCACGGAATATAAGGACAGAAAGCACGGGTTTATTTGCGTGTCTTAGTGCGAGTCGTACGCATTTGTTTTACTTGTATGTTTGTTCTTCGCGCAGTCTCTTGCAAATGATGTCTAAGCAAGAAGTCTGGAGTTAGCCAGCTGTGAAGT